>NW_008824772.1:3171060-3185340 GCF_000699105.1 Pygoscelis adeliae
GAAAGAGGGAAAGAATGGTTTTAAATTTTGGATACAGCTTAGTTAGTCCGTTCAGTTGTGAATTTAACCCTATCTGATCATCATTACTGGTATTTTCTTTTTTGATAAATACAGAGTCCAGAAGAACACTTTTGCAATGATAGCTATTTAACACTAGAACATACAATCGTAACATTAGTAATTCCCAATTTCTTTGCCTAAGAGAGTAATGAATTTTCTACATCAAACATCGTTATTGAGTTTATGATTAACAGAAAATGAACACAGTTGTTTTAAAAAGCTTCTTATATGTAGTCCACAGCTTTGTTGAATGCATTGATTTGTTCTACAAGTACACATGAAGACAGTTTGGATTTCAAAATGACCTGCCAATGGACTAAACTCTGCAAAATATCTTAAATATAGTTAACAGACAAAGATTAATACTGTTTTATATAGGAGCTTTTTCAGTCATAAATAATGTTTTTGCTAAAACTGCTATTTATGGAGAAATTTGTTTTCATTAAAACAAAAACCTACCTTTTTTGGGGAAGACCAAGTTTATCCTAAAACCAAAAGAGCGGCTGTAGTTTGCAGATTTAATAGTAACAATACTGAAACTTATTTGATTTTAGGGGAAAGTATTTCTAGTTCTAATGATAGAGAGAATTCCCTGTCATCATTCAATTTGGCTGAATAAGGAGTCCTCAATTTATTCTAAAAATGCAGAAAATACTTGCAAAAACCTAGATTAATAACTTCTAATAATATCATCCACTAACTTTACACTAGGGAAGCTCTATGAACAATAAAGGCAAGAAGTGCAAGAGAGGTCCTGTTGAGATTAGCAGTAAAGTTTTAACTCCAAGTGTAATTGGACATGCCATCACATTGAAAACAAAGGAAATGGGTATTAATTCCTCAGTGAATTACTGGCTACCCTTCTGTCATAGCATGTATTGAGCCTGATACAAAGTTTTAGGTAAGTTCTTTGGAGACTTTCTTTATCATAAGCTTAAAACTGTTAAGCTATCTTTAAAAAAAGAAACCAGTACCACTTCATTGAGTATGTGGAAAGAGTACAGACAAGAATGTCATGCTACTTCCAAGACAGTCAATTAAATTGTAACATGCATGTGCAGGCCAAGTTTCTTCCATCAGAAGGAGCAGTCTCCATGAGACTATTTAGTTACATGAATCCCTATTTATCTAGAGCCTCTGACAAGATACAGTCAAATCAAATTCTCCCAGAGAAGATATACTCATGCTAAGTTATACCACTGTTTTTCACTTCAAACAGGCATCATAATCAGTTTATGAAACATGCAAAAAATCTAGCCTGGTGCAGTGCTGCAGTTCCCCATAAATGTTCTAAAACCTAGAAGTGCCATTGCTATAGCAGGCACATGAGCTTTGAATTAATTGCTAATGAATATTGCCTGTAAAACATACTGAGAAATAATTGCAAGTTAATACCAGGTTTCAGAAAATCCAAATGATCCTTTTTTATTCTGTTTGTCATGGCAGTCCGAGTTTGGTAGCACAATGCAGAGTTCCTTAATCTTCCATTGACAGGCGTTGATTTGTCCCATTCAAAACTGGTCCCATAAAGTTTTTGGTAATGCCAAAATTTACTTATTTTTTAGTTATCAGAAACGAACACATACACTCCTTTTTGCTGAGAATCAAATGAAACAACTTTTTGTAAAAACCAGTTTGCCTCAGACTGTCATAAAACTCTGTGCACACTCATTCCAGGCTGCCAGTTTTTAGTACTGGCTTTGCTCAAGTGTAAATGCAGGTAAGTTATTGATATTAACACCCTCCCATAAACCGGCTCTTGAAGAAAACAGTAGAAATGTAAACAGTTCCATAAATAGAAATTATAAACACCCAGTCTTAAATACGACGATTACTTGTTTATAAGTATGTCCCATTAAAAGGTATTGACCACACAATCAAAGTATCAGTATATACTTGGATTAATATATCAGCATATACTTGGAAGGCAAACCAAAAGTGTTTTCTCCCCTATAAATATTTGAAGTTCTATTCTTCATATAAAATATTCCACATATTTAGAGAACAGGAAAGAAATAATCTGCCTATGCATCACATTAAAGGAAATGCAATTTGTGTCCAGAAATGCATACAGTAATCTGCTTATCAAATAAATGAACTATGTAAGAAATTATTTGAGAATACTTACATACAGTGGCTCCAGTTTGCTTTCTCCCTTACCAGATTACTCTGTTTTTTACTTCTGCTGCTGTTCAAGCCTCAGCTGAAACTAACTGTCTTTGACAGGGATGCATTTCCTCAGAGCTGCTTTGTCTGTCTGCAATTCCCCAGATGAACACTGTTCCAATAATTTATATCACTATCGGAGTTCTGTTGCTCCCCTAACACAGGCAGCACGTCCGCTCTGTCATCTCCCACTTACTGAGCTTCTGCAGGAAAGAAACAATAGATGAGAAACTGACAACTGATAGTATCCAACTACTCAAGGAAGAGCAACCTGAGACGACAAAGTAACACATTAGACTGTAATGGTATACTATAGTATGTCATCTGTCCTCCGGTGGCATTTTGAACCCCCAGAAAAACTATGAAAAACTGCTAATAAGTTTGTAAGGGCACAACAACGCTGGAAAAGGATTTTTAAACAATCAGTAACATTAATATCATGGCATTCAAAAGGTAGATGTTCCTTTAAAATTATATTATGTCTTCATAAAAGGAAAAATTCTCAATTTCTCTTTACCAGGAGAACAGCAAAGGCTGCAATAATCCTGACAGATACTATGTTCCACTTCAATGAGTTAAATGACATTACTGATATTAGCATCATAATGCTGACAATTATGTTGCATGAGGATCAGAAGCAGTGTAACTGTTTAAATAACAAATCTTCTGTTTAGAGGAAATAACAGGAAATAATTTTAATATTCTGATGAAGGGCCGTCTTTTTAATACAGCTTCCTAAATTTATTCTAGTGTATGAGACCTTAATTACAGTAACTTCTGTGGTGAAACACGTGAACAGATGAATTGTAACATGACTCTTCAAGGCAAGCTCTTCATCAAAAGGAGAAGTCTCCACAAGATTTAGTTATATGAATCAATAATAATTCCCACAAGCCTACTAATTTATACAGTGGTGAATTTCGTTCTGTGTAAAGGAGTTCACAGAAATTTTATCAGATAGCTAAGGTTAAGAAAGTATTTGATTTGGATGGAGAGTTCAGATAAGAATTTAAATCTCCGTTAGAAAATAATCAATGCACTAACATCTATTAATAACCACAAAAAATGCTGGAAGAGGCAGTTCTGTTACTACTTTTTTAGAGTTCAGTAAAAGTCATTTTTATAGACAGCACTAAACATTTTTAACACTTACTTACAGCCTCCTCTGGGATGGTATATACTGCTGCCAACTCAGCACCACTTCCTGACACTTTAAGTGAAAAAAGAAAGAAATGTTAAACACAGTGGCAGAAGAAAAGTTTAAGTGCCTTGATTCATTTTTCCAAATTGGAATCTGATTGCACTACTTGAGATAACATGGCTTTTATAAGAGGGCATTACCTTTTTGAATTGCAATCAATGAGTTGGGATTTCTGCCCCCCACCATCCTTGCAGAATACAGAGTATCAGAATATTGACATTTGAAGCATTTATATTATAGGGAAGAAATAATCACTTGAAGACAGAAAGCACATAAAGGTATAAATCCAACAATATCATGAAATTCTTAAGAAAAGATTCCTATCTAATACTCCCCAAATATAGTGCTCAGATTCCAGAAGTCCTTAAGGACACAAAGCAAAGATATTATGGAGCCAGACTAGAACCACTTATTACCATGACCTCATTCACATGGCAGTGTTGGAGAGCAAGGAGACAAAATAATTACGGTTACAAGGCTTTAAGCACAACCTTCTGTGGACAAGCCTAGCCAGTAAGGTGCTATTCTCACCCCCCTGGGTAGATAGTAAGCTGGAGGAAAGGGTGGATAAAGGAATCTGGTGGAAATTTCATTGTACCCCATTCCCTGAATGAAAGATCTTCTAATGCACTCTGAAGAGAACCTATTTTGCTGTACATCTTTGTTTCTTTTACTTAGTGCAAAGAACTGATAGAAGACAAACCATTTCACAACTTATGCAAATAAAACCCTCCCACAGTCCAGCTATTTGCAACCATTAATAGAACAGATCTTGATGTGCTAGAGATGCAGCACGTATAGCTGGAAGAAGCAGTGGAACGTAATATGTCTTCTATTTCTGGTGGAAAGCAAAAAGCAAAGAGGAGACTGAAGTAGTTACTACTTGGAGACTCTTTTAGAATGGAGAATGAAGCAAGGTTTTGAGGCACACAAAATTATGCTCAAGGCCCAGAGTAAAGGTCTTGCTCACTAGAGCTCGTAAGAATTACAGTAGCAGGTGTAATAAATGAAGCCTTGAGAGCCCCAGTTTGAAGCATTTTCCAACAACATACTATTTTGTCAGAAAATTCCCAAACTGTTCCCATCACCAAGGGCAAGCCATACTGATGTCATCATAGGGGGTAGGGTCAATAAATATTTTTACACACAGACAGAATGAAATTATTCATTTGGAAGTTCACAAGATACTTGAGACCTTCAGCCAAAGAAGTTGAAAAATATTATATTATGATTCATTTTAGCAATAGGCCACAGATAACACTTTCATAAACGTCAGGTCTAACTTTCAGGAGTGATTCAAGCTCAGTCAGACTAGGCTTCTAAATCACTTAGATGCATCTGAAATTTTTGCTTGAGATGAAGCCAATTTAAGAAAAGAATGTATAACCAAACTTTTCTTAAACAAGCACTAAGTAATGTAACTAGGCTAGAAAATAACTGACAGGGATGTGAATATTACTTGTTGAAAGATTAGAAGAGACAGTTACGGCTGGATTTCCTGTGACTTTGGGCAATCCTCAGAAGCAAAGGAATGATAGTATTTTTAAGGCAGCTGCTGTTTATAATGTTCCCCTTCACATCTCTACTTCTAAGTTTCAGCCCATACTGCAGCAGGGACCCTCTGCTGACACGAGAAAATACTTGAGTCAGTTTTTTCCTTCCCAATCTTTCAGCTGACCTAAGCAGCTCCTAACACTTTCCACGCTAAGATGACTCAGCACAACAGCTAGATAACCTTTTTTTCATTCCTTCCTAAAGTTCAAATAACACACAAACAGTCTTTCATTCCTTTCAAGCTCAAACCTCAGTAGACCTCTTGCACCTGCCTGGCTCTCTGAAGCACCACCAATTCAGCTTTACTAAGGCTCTCACAAGAATGAGTCAGACATTTACATCCAAAGAAAGCAACCATCTCCTGCTGCGTCTATCATTATGTAGGAAGACTCTGACAGAAATTCTTCATTTCAGGTTCCCATGCCTTTGTCATTCGACTGTATTCCTAACCGAAGTTGAGTTTTCCCTTTTCAGACCCCTCCTGGAAGCCTGCCAGCTACAACAGGCAATCCAGAACTGCTTTACTGGGTCCCAAACCAGACTCATTTACTGTTTTCATTAACCCTGAAAACGTAGTTTCTCAGGGGTCATTGAAAACCTAATTTTCTCAAAACATTAGCAAAATTATTATCAGAATTAGGGAGACACTAAACCTACTGAGATAAAACCAAAATGGACATTCTCCATTTCCTGAGTTGTTGTACATTTCCAAATGAAGACAGAAAGTTCTGCCAGAGTTTTGGTAGGTCTCAGGTACTCTGGACCTGATCAACACCCACAGATTCAAAGGGGAATTAGTGAAATGCATCTGTATATGGAGCACATTTATATCACCAATTCCAAAAGTGCCTTGTAAACCTACTAATTTGTGCAAAGGTGAATGTCATCCACTGAATACCAGCAGCACCACCTTATTCAGGAGTGTATTACCAACATTATGAAATCCCAAATCAATTCAACTGTGATATTTTCCCTGTCAATACTAGTAATACTGGCTTTTGTTTGGAATATCTAATCTTTCCTTTTCATGAGCAGATTCATTCTACTTCAGAGATGGGGAAATCAAGTCACAAGAAAGGTACTGGTTAAGTAAAAGTACCCAGTAGCTCAACACCTTAAGGCAGGATTTGAACCTAAATATTTGAAGTTACCACCTAGTTCCTTACTAACCAGCCTGTCCAGACAGCTAACAGTGTTCCACATCCTGATGTCAGTTACAACTTCATCTTCAGTGGACAAGTTCAAACCTCCAGCAGCCAATAGCTGTGTGTACCTTCTGCTGCACTCTTACTGACTCTGAATTATTAACTCTGCTGGAGCATCTGATCAGTCCTAGCTATTTTTGGCTGGTATTCACAGCTCCAATTGAGTAGACTCTGGCGAGTACACCTGGTAACACTGGCTCAGAACAAGGCTGACACAGACACACAACACAAACAGGAAGAAATGGAGAGAGAACCTGGGTGTTATTGATATAAGATTGTATTTTTACTAGGCTAATAAATACAGTGTCTGCTCATTCCTGTAGGTGTGTGGAAATCTCATTTCACAATGTCACATTCCTGAAGAGCACAGCTGGCGTAACCCAGATAATGCACTTTAAATACAACATGCATTTTATAAAATTGTCATTTTATAAATTAGACTGCAGCAGACTCAAGAAATAAATAGGGGAAAGGTAATCCCATGGAAAACTGCTATCTTCACTTCTGATGCTGGTTTACCCACCATCATTCCTATCAAGCCAGTCTAATTGCTTTGTTTTTGTGGGCTCTTAGGGAATAACATCACTACGAGTTTGGAAAAAATAACAACATTGACTGTGCTGACTTTTGATCAATCACCACCTAGCCAGGAACGTCAGACCTATTAAGTGTCCCTTCTTTGCTAAAAATTAATGAGCCAAAAATAAGTACCAGAGGTTGGAATCAGCTCTGTCTCAGCTGTATTCAATGCCACAGTTACGCTGGAGGATGAGGAAAGGGAAAAAAGGAGTGAAAGAAGAAACTAAAGATAAGTAATAATTGTAGCACAATTTTTTTCTTCATTATTAAGTATGAGCAACTACTAGAACCATATGAAACTCATGGTGGCCAAAGTGAAGATAGGTCATTTTACAATTTCTTGAACAAAGTTTCAAACAGACTCAAAATTAGGAAAGAACAATAAATAGCTCTTCTTGCTCAGCTTTTCACATACACATGGAGTTGAACAGAAAAAGAGTCAGGAAAAGGAACTAGCTTTGTATCAAAGAGAGTTCCAAAAACCAGCTTCTGAAACAGCACAAATTAACTCTTAGTTTCCCTTTGAGTCTTTCATTTTGTAGATCCTAGTGAATTTTCATGAGACTGCTGTTGCCCAGGAATCTTCCCCTACTTAAGGTGTGAGTACAATACTGCTCCAAAAGTTCTAGCTTCAGATCAAACACCTGCTTGTGTGCTTTAAATGTAGTATCACCTCAACCACGTTAAAACTTGGATCTCTGTTATCTTATTCACTATCATCAACTGTTTTAAGGATTGTAAACCTAAGTGCAGGATACAGTTTTTTGGCGTCCTGAGATGTAGTTGGGTCAAATTCATGAGATGGAGATTAGACATAGACTTAGTTTCACTCTTTAATGGTCTGAGTGTATAGGCAGAAATTTATACTGCAATCTCAGAAGCTCACCTGTCACAGTGAGTCTAAACTGGACACTTTGCATCTTGGAGCCAGATTCTGTCCCAAACGCTTTGATATATAAACTACTTTATGCTGAAAAAATATTAACCGGGCTTTCTTTTTTTTGCATTAAGTTTAAAACAAACATTCTAATGTTTAAAAATACCACCAAGAATTTTTAAACTAATCCAAAGAAGCATGCTTTTTTAATTGTCCAGATCTTATAAAATTTCAGTAGGAACATATAGGATTTTAGTACTATCGCACACTCTTTTCCCTGTATTTCCCAAGATCTTTTGGCAACAATAAACTTATTTGTTTTCCTTTTATAAAATGGTCAGAAGTGCTCTCAAGACAATTAAAAGGAACCATGCTGTTTGAAGTAACACTGTCATTATCCTGTCATTGAGCCCCTGTAACCCTGAGGTTATGGTAGGGGCAAAAGAATTTTAGTACAAGCAATGACAGCAGGTCCCACAACTTTCGAATTTGCCACATCAGAACAAAATTCCAAGAGGAAATTGCGTCCATTCGGATTACATTCTTGAATCATTTGAAGGTCAATACTTTCAAAATTAATAAAAGGTCAAAACCACTGCAGGTTTGCATTTCTCAGGTAAAAGGCTCAGACTACTATCTCAGCCAGAATGGCTTAGGGTTTAATCAAAGGCTCAAAAGACAAATTTGCAAAAGCCAAAAAATCATTTTGACTTATCTAATGTTTTGCTTAGGAAAAAATTAAATCTGAAAAATTTCAGAATGCCAATTTTGTACCCACTTTCCATATGAAGTGTCTTGCCTTTTTCTATTTGAAACTACCATTAGATTTCCACATTTCTTTATAAATCAAAAACTTAACAAATCTCAAAACATATTCTTGTGTGTTTTCTTTCAATTGTGAAATTAGGAGATGGATTGGCTAGCCACTCTCTTAGGCCACAGCTAGTTCTTTCACAAACTGTGTGAAATAATATTTCTATTATTATATTATTATGTTGCGTGTATGTATTTAGGGCAATGTTACATTTATTCCAAGCCTCTGAACAGTCACATCCTAGCTGCAGTGTGAGCTGAGGCTATGGGATCCAAGGCCATGGGTGCCAAAGAGCCACCACACCTGAGGCCATGGGACCAGAAAGTTAAATTTGAATCGCCAATTCTAGTGTAAAACCTTTGCCTCTCCTCCATGTTATATTATACAGTTTCAGAGAAGTATTGAAATAAATATTTACACAATCAAAATAGACACATGCACAAACATACTCTTGTATGGGAGACTGTCTAGATGGTTTTCTGACCACACACATTTTAGGCTCATTATCTTGGCGACTACTGCACTAGCATTATCTGAAACAAAATTTTTAAATGTGGCCATCAAGTGGCTGAAGTTCAAAACTGCATCTTAAAATGTAAGTCGTGATTTTGTGTGAGCTGAATGATTGTCCGCTGCAGTCTCAGGAATCTCACCTCACCTTCCCACACAGCTGAACCTCCAGCCAAACCTTTCCACCCATGTCCACAACCCAAAAACCCAAATCTGCTGGTTTCATCAGACTATTGTCCTCCAGCCCCAGGGACTATGGCGCTGAGGGAAAAGAGTATAGTAAAGAAGAAAGATGTCTGAAATCTGGCTTTACCACCATTAACCCTTCAAAGGACACAGCACTGCCCCAAACAAATCTCTTGGGCTTCTGAGGCCCCGCTGATATCTAGGAGAGTGCACTTGCTGCATTTCATGGGCTTACAATTTCATCCCTAGTTTCTGAGAGTTTTCACCTTCAGAATGCCACTTTATTTCTGAGATTACAACCCCTTTCACCAGCTGCACTGAACCTCCCCTGAAACAGGCCTGAGTGTACCTCTGCTGTACCCTGCCACCCAGAGGAGACGCTAATTTGTACCAATCTTCCCAGAAACTCACTGGCACTGTGACCTTCCAGAAGTGTTTCCTCTGCCTGCACTCCAGCACATGATCTGTTAAATGGCTGAGAAGAAACTGGGCCAAGGACCGGCTGTTTCCCTGGTCCTGCCTGTGAAACCCAGGCTCTGCTCCAGTCTCCCGCTAAAGGAGCCATGCTGCCCTGAATGGACCTGGGTGGGCTGGGCTGGAGAAGCTTCTGGAGGGCAGGTGGGGAGAGGGCAGTTAACAAGTGGCAAAATGGAGCGCCTCAGGGTGGATGCAGCTCCAGGGCAGGGCTTGACAGGAAAGCAGCCATCCCTCAGGTGCCAGGAGACAAGTTTTCCCTCAGGTGACAGGAGAGCAGCCATCCCTCAGGTGCCAGGAGACGAGTTTTCCCTCAGGTGACTGGAGAGGAGCTTTCCCTCAGGTGACAGGAGAGGAACTTTCCCTCAGGTGACAGGAGAGGAGCTTTCCCTCAGGTGACAGGAGAGGAGCCATCCCTCAGGTGACAGGAGAGGAACTTTCCCTCAGGTGACAGGAGAGGAACTTTCCCTCAGGTGACAGGAGAGGAGCTTTCCCTCAGGTGACAGGAGAGCAGCCATCCCTCAGGTGACAGGAGAGGAAGATGACAGGAGACGAGTTTTCCCTCAGGTGACTGGAGAGGAGCTTTCCCTCAGGTGACAGGAGAGGAACTTTCCCTCAGGTGACAGGAGAGGAGCCTTCCCTCAGGGAAAGGCCTGAGCACCACAGGGCAGGCAGTACGTCAGCATTGTGCTGAGGGCAAGCTGGGAGGAAAGAAGCCACTCTTCATGCTGGCAGGTTTGATTATAAACTCTCCTTCATCCACTTTAGCCTTTGTGCTCAACAGCAGTGCCCTTTTCCTTGCCATATCATTGATCTGGTGGTGCTTGCTTACAAAATTCCAGAGGGCTTTAATGGTAAAGCACTGGTCTAGTCATGGGTCTGGGATTTCTTTTGAGGCCTGGGTGATATTTTACTGCCATGTTGCTGTTGATTTTGCTGTAATTGTTTTACCCTCCCCTGTTTAGAGCAAAACTGGGGCTCACAGAGGGAAGAATCAATCAGGAAGGGACAGAGGAGGGGGATTATTCATGTGAATAATCTGTATTAGCAGATTAAGGGAAGGGACCCTTTGCTGCTTTGACAGGTATTGTCTTTTGGTTTTTACATTTTGTGCTTCTATTCGGAGATGAGCAAACTGTGCCCTTTTTTCTGACTTTTCTGTAACTTGAAGGGGTTAAGGAAGAAGCTGCATGCACAGTGTATCCTCATCTTGGACATCGGTTTTTCCCGTGTGGCAAATGAAAACTGATTTAGCATAAACAGCTAAAAAGGGGGAGGAAGGTGCTGCAATGTGAGATATGCAGTCATTGTCAAAGATTTCCTTTGCTGAACTGTTACTTTGCAGATTTAACTGCCAACATTACATAGAACAATGCTGGGGAGGAAGGAAATTATTCTGTTCAGTTTCTGCCATTGCTTTTATCTTGATTCCCTGGGGCTTTATGGGGCAAATTCTAGTCCAGACAAGAAGAGCTGGGAGGCTATCTGACTACAAGCAGTGAAACTGAGGAAGAGATTTTTAGTGAACTTACTAAATACTGTAATGTGTGGTAGTTTATAGCTCAGGTATCAGAAGCCTCTGGTTCCCTGCCCAATGTTGTTTTGCCTTCACCTGTCCTGATTTCAGCTGGGATAGAGTTAATTTTCCTCCCAGTACCTGGTACAGTGCTGTGTTCTGGATTTAGCATCAGAATAATGTTGATGATAACACACTGATGTTTTAGTTGTTGCTGAGCAGTGCTTACACTAGTCAAGGACTCTTCAGCTTCCCATGCTCTGCCAGCAAGAAGCTGGGAGGGGGCAGAGCCAGGACAGCTGACCCAAACTGGCCCAAGGGCTATTCCATACCATGGGACGTCATGCTCAGTATATAAACCAGGGGGAGTTGGCTGGGGGGGGCGACCACTGCTCGGGGACTGGCTGGGCATTGGTCGGCGGGTGGTGAGCAATTGCATTGTGCATCACTATCACTTCTTTTGTATATTCTTTATTATTACTACTATTATTATTATTATTTTCCTTTCCTTTTCTATCCTATTAAACTGTCTGTATCTCAACCCATGGGTTTTACTTTTTTTCCCCCCAATTCTGTCCCACATCCCACTGGGGGCGGGAGTGAGCGAATGGCTGTGTGGTATTTAGCTGCCTGCTGGGTTAAACCACAACGTCACCACTGTTACTTTCTTATAAACACATCTACATCCAGATAAAAGCTTCTTTGTAATTTGTATTTATTTGGAGGTTTCTACATGTGATGGAAAAGCTTTAAATGGTAGATGCAGAACCAGCTTTGGATCTAGGCAAATTTTGCACTCACCAAAACAAATTTGAGCCAAATTTAGAAGTAGTGCCATATGACATGCTCTTGGGGAGTGAGAGGCTGGCTGTAGGCCCAGATCTGACAAAGATCTTTTGCACATTTTTATCTTTCTACTCTGTGAATAGTCCCACTGATCATTCTGTCAACCTGAAGTACTAAAACATCATCAGGCTGGCCTTTAAGATTTAAAAGATGTGATCTTTAAACCAAAGAACTTTTTAAAAAGGTATTTTTTAATTTGCTTTCTGTTTACTGAGCCTTAAGGAAACATCTGCGTCATGTTTTCCAGTCTTTTTCTGTGCAATGACAGAAAGGCTTTTTTTTCCCCAAACGAATCTGGAGGTACTCATGCAGACTTTCGACTTTCAGAAATGGGATTTTAGGCAGATGTCATACATTGTAAGATTCTTGGTAGGGATTGAGAGAGTTGGCAACATAGGCAACACAGCACTGAGTCATTGAAGCCCTTGCTTAAAGCTTGCAGAATCAGTGCCTTGGATCATAATTTCTTTGGGGCAAGAGTCATCATAACTGGATTGTGGCTAAGTGATGCACATGCAGTTAAGTGTGTATAGCTTCACTCTGCTGATGATTGCTTTATGTATCTGCTTCATTCTTCTCATTGCACCAGTTTCAGTCCCTCACGCTGCTGGTCCAATGAAAGTACCAGTGAATTAAAGATAATTGCAGGTCAATGACTGACGCTCTTATCCTGTGGAAATCATGGGGGGAGTGAGTAAGAAGATGGCAAAGAGTCTGATTTACCTTCAGGGCAGACGTCTTTTGGAGAAAGCCAGCATACCCGCAGCAGCAAGAAAAAAAGCTCTGAAAGATACTATGGGATTTCTCCAGATAACAACCAGAAAATTAAATATTGTGTAAATGAGGACAACAAAATTAGTGTGTAGCTGGAAACAACAGAGACGCAAACATTCAAAGGGTATTATTGATGTATTTTAATTGAAAAGTAAAGCAGCTTAGGGGCTGACCTAAAGGGTTGGCAGTGAAATCAAGCCAAATCCAAGAATGTTTTTTTTACATACAGCACTTAGCAGCCCCAGCTGAGATCAGCCAATACTGCTACAAGGTTCTACAAAGAGTGTAATTACACAGCCTCTGTCCCAAACATCTTGCTGTTTGTGATAGACAGAGGGTGGGTTTTACACATGGAGAAATATAACATAGAAAAAGTGTTTTTGCCTCTGTGAAACAAAAAATATTTATGAGAGAGGAGCTGAATACAGATCTCAAGTCTGAAGGGAATACTATACCTACAAGAGCATTCTTTCTTGTCAGTTTTGTGACAATCCACACTGTTACTTTTATTGTGTAATGGAAATATTTTTATTGTAGTTTAACTAAAGAAGTCAGTTGAATACATATTTACCATATATTTTTACAATTTGTCTCTATGCACATTTATCTATGTCTATGTGTCCACTGTAATCATCGTAGATGCCCATGGAAGGATGAGACTCGATTACTACAGGGCTAAACAATGCTGTTGCTGCCTAGGTTGGTGCACATTTGAACATGGACAGCAAACGTTGCACGCAGTTTGAGTTTCATATGTTAAAATTCCTGGCTGGACTATTAAAATCTATTTTCATAACAAGCATGTGGACAAAGGGAAATGAAAGCAGCTTTGCTGGACCTGCAAGAGACAGATAAACAGCGAAGCAGAACTCAGTCAAAAAATCCCCATTTCTATGGGCAGGGCTAGCAGATAAAGTTAATGATGAACAGTCAAAAACATACTGTGGCAGTATCTATGTCTTTTCAGACTGCAGAAAAGGTATTTTCCCTTGCAAGATACTGTCTTTAGCCAAACTCCCTCTAAGCTTAATTATGTACAGATTCTAATTACTGATTTCCCCATACTGATCCTTCCTTAAATACATCCTTCTTTTGGGGGGAGACTGTGGGCAAAAGTGTTGCAGCATCTTTAAGTGCTCTGTGTTGGTACAGCCCTGGCATTGCTTAGGACTGGAAAGGCCTCAGTATAAAAATGGTTCTGCACACTTTTCCTTCAAAAGATCCTGATTTGTTAAAACTTTCACAGGAACAGGTAACATTCCCCAGAATTCCTTGGGAAGGTTTCTTGTGTCTAAATTACTCCGGAAAAAACTTACAGAATGAAAAATATCTGTGGGTGTCATGGTTTAACCCGGCAGGCAGCTGAACACCACACAGCTGTTCACTCACTCCCCCCCGCAGTGGGATGGGGGAGAAAATCAAGGGAAAAAAACCCGGTAAGATTTGTGGGCTGAGATAAAGGCAGTTTAATAGGACAGAAAAGGAAGGAATAATTAATAATAATAATAATAATAATAA
>NW_008824772.1:3185354-3196277 GCF_000699105.1 Pygoscelis adeliae
ACTGAGCATGACGTCCCATGGTATGGAATAGCCCTTGGGCCAGTTTGGGTCAGCTGTCCTGGCTCTGCCCCCTCCCAGCTTCTTGCTGGCAGAGCATGGGAAGCTGAGGAGTCCTTGACTAGTGTAAGCACTGCTCAGCAACAACTAAAACATCGGTGTGTTATCATCAACATTATTCTGATGCTAAATCCAAAACACAGCACTGTACCAGGTACTGGGAGGAAAATTAACTCTATCCCAGCCAGAACCAGGACAGTGGGCTACAAGGCTTGTTTCAAAGTTCAAGTGCAAAAACTTCCTTTCACTTTAAGAACGCTATATCAGATTATTGAAGTCATAATAAATTACCTAAGAATTGTTTGGGAAAGGCATCTACTTTGTTAGGCAAGTGGCATAGGACCCAAAATGCTAAAAATTTGACCCAGTAGATTTGACCCAGGCTTCATCAGATCGCTTTTGAAGAGACCCATACTAGGTTCTTTATAATCACTGAAAAGAGAGCTTAAAGCATGTTTTGAAAAGCAAGTCATGGTCTCTTTCAGTATAGTCTGCTCTATGTAGACAGAAGAGTCATAAATGGTTTCTGGGACAGCGTATTTAGTTTAATTGCTACTTCACTCAACAAAACCCTGATAAAATCCATAATAAGCAAAGCAACACTCCATAAGCTTTTTTATGATTGCAATATATAGGGATTCCCATTTGTCTTGCTGGCATTATTTATATGAAACCTTCTACTACATACAGGTTAGGGCTTAATTTCAGAATTTTATGGCCCACCCTGACTAAACAATGCCCCATATTGTAGTCACTTTATTAACACAATTGGAATATGATCCTATTGTAATTTTATATAATAATATTCTCGAGGAATAGTTTTCTACTGTTACTGTGAGGGTGGCTATTGATTCTCAGTTACTTAGCATTCTGGCACATACATATATGTATACATATGCACATTTTTAATTTGGGCCTGGCTACTTGCCAGATTAACATACTAAGAACCATGATAAAGGGGATAAATTTTACTCCAATAATATAATCTAGTCAAACATTGTAATCAACCCTTTGACCTCAGACCTTTGGAAAATGCCTTAAGCCACAGCTTACGTCACCTTTAGGCAATTGTGAAACCTGTGCAGAAGGTCCTATCTAGTATTGTTCAGGGAAGTGAAATAATAAGGCTGCTGGTGTAGGGACTGAATTAAAGCCCTCTGTCCAGAGAGCTGCTGTTGCTCATTCTGTGTGTATGGTAGGGATAGAGGAAGAGGGAAAAATGATGACTGGTAAAGGTGCAGTTAGAAGAGTTATAGGAAACACAAAAAGAAGTTGGTACAAGGGGAGGACAAGTGAACTATTGCACTATTTTAACCACTCCATTGGGGCTTTTGAAGCAGGAGTTGCAGATTAGGACAGTCCATACCAAGACTTGGAGCAACCCATAGCCACTAAATATGGGCAGGAAATTACATGCACATATCTCCAATCCCCACATTAATAAGAATCAACTATATTCTTGGTCATTGCAACTGATCTCTCAGGAGTACTCATCACCTTGAAAGACAGAGATGTACCTAAACAAAATTAATTTCTGCTTTAGTTTTGGAGAGAGCTGGAAGGAATTCTTACCTCCAGAGTTTGTTCACTATAGGTCGATAGTTATAATATACATCTCTACTTCTAGTCAGGAGAACTTAAAACAGCTAAATCAGCGCTTCAGAAATTCAAGATATTATTTATGCAACCAAGTTGTATTGAGAGAAAAATAGCTTGGCTTGTAAACATGTGGTGGCATAGAGAATACAAAATGGTGTCTTTAATAAAATCATGTAGAATGGGAGGTTAGGCTTGCATGGTTTCTTATGAATCCATTGGTGTAATTTCTTGGGATTCTGTCCTTAGCTGAGGATTAAATTTATGTGTTTGCACAAAGAAGGTAGTTGAGTACATAGTCTTGTGTTAAGATGTAGCACTGAAGTTGAAAAAATGAGGGTTAGCTATTGGCCAAAGACTTGCAAACGGTTTGATTCTGGCCATGTTACCTAATTTCTTGAATTTTACAGTGTTGTAAAATAAAGATAGTATTTCCTTTCTCCCACTGTTCTATGGAATAAGTTTCTCACACCAAAGATTTAGTTTTTCTGTGTTTATGCACATTGCTCAATATATTGTGGCAAATGGTTTCCTTATTGAGAAGTTTGGATAACCTGATTTGTCTAGTTGGTTTTCTGCTATTCAGATTTGCACTGTCCTAATAACCAAGAATGGTTATTTGGAGAAAATATTTTAGAGAAAAGTAATGATGGAAAGCTTGATTCAAATTTTTGGGTGCACATTTTGCATGCAGAATTTTTTTTTGCTGTAAAGAGCTGTGATTTTCATTAAGATCTGTCTTAAATACAAACCACAGAAACAAAGAAAGTAATTTCTTAGGCTGCAATATCTAGAAGCACCAAGAGCTTGAAGCACAAACAGCTAACGTTTTCTGAAGTAAAGTATTTAGAAGTTTGATTTTTTTCTTCTCTAACTTATATATTACAAATTATGAAAGTTACTATCAAGCAGCACTTTCCTACATATCTTTGACTTTGAAGAAAGCACTTAATAAGGATATGTTATAATTGCAGTTAATATATTAACATTTTTCTCATCCAAAATTGAGGCTGGGCAGGAAAATCATCAGAAAATAAACATTTTTTACAGAAATTAAAGCTATTTTTATTTTGTTTTCTGTTTGAATTTAGCTTGAGACTGTGCAATCCTTTTATAAAACTAAAACATTTTATAGGAAGACTGATATCTTTAATTTAAACCTCATCTCCTTACAAACTGTTTTAATCTAGGTACATATGAAGTCTGAACAGCATTTCCTCAGATGTTGCTTTCATATATTTCATGGCTTCTCTATGTAAAAATATTAGTAAATAATTTAATGTTTATTTTTAGTATGAAAATTTGGAGGATTCTTGCATGACTTGATAGACAAATCTCATAGGTATTACCGTACTGCCCTCTGGAGTACAGTGACAAAGCATGCATATGATAAAAGTTTTATAGGCATCTGCTGTTCCTCTTTGCATTCAGGAAAGTTATCGCTGGAACAAGTAAAGCCTCGGCTGTGCTCTTTGAAAGGGAGGACGAATATGTAGTTTCGCTTCACTTAACCCAGAATTTTTTGGGGGTGTGCCATGTTTTCAGTAGATATGTATTACTATGTAGGATTTTATCCCTGGCTAGACCCAGAAGTGTTTGATTAAAATATACGTGATTCTTGTAATATCACCTCAGTGCTTGTTTTGAAATTCTTTAGTGTAGCTTTTAATGTTTGGTTTAGAAGCAGCAGCTTGAGGTTTCTCAGCAAAACTGAATTTTGTTATCCAGAGGTGCAAGACCAATGTCAGGCTGTCTCATTGAATCAAGCTTTTGTGGCTCCTACGCAACCTAAGCTGCAGAAATCCTGGGACCCTACTAGGAGAAAGTAGTTGATCAGCACTAGGTATCAAAGACAACAATAAAACACATCATTTTTCCTCACAAACTCAAAAAAACCTGAGACATTTGGAAGCCATATGCATCTGTTGTTTCCTAAATTAATTCATCTTTTTCCAAGATTTGTCTTGTGGAAAAATTAGAAATTCCCCTTCGCTCCTCCCTCTTCCCCCTACCTTCCCCAAAATACTTTAATCCCATATAAGAATGATAACAAAGGTCAGGAATTTATGCTATCTCTAAGTTCTGCAAAAAAAAAGCAGAGTTTTGGCCCAATTTGAGTTATTTTAATATCTTTTTAGGACTCTTATACTTAATATAGATATTTAGCATAAAGATTCCCAGTTGCAGATTGTATATAGCTGGAAGTGTGGTTAAAAGACAGCCCAGGTCCACAAGTACAAAGTACAACAAATGACTCCTTTATCCTGTTTCTCCAATACAAAGAGACTTTAAAGCGTATCTAATTTATATTCATTTCTGGGTCCTTTCTCTGCTTCCACAATAGGAAAAAATGCACAAATTAAAAGCAAAGGTTGTTATCTTCAAAAGTGTTTTTAGGGACTTTACAGTGCATGCAAGCAGCTAATTAAACTGTTAGAAGTCATTAAATATTTTAAGCACTTTTCCATTGGAAGTCAACAGGAATTAGGTACCTTATTTCTTTAAGTCCCTTTTTAATGTAACAAGGTGCCTTTCTTTAGGTGCATAAAGACTTCTGAAAATATACTTTTCTCAAGTTTAGAGTTTCAGGTCAGACATAAAGAAAACGTAAACTAATTGACAGGAATAGCAGGTCACATACAGACTGACAAGTCATGAAAAATGAAGATCACTGACAGGAGTCTGCAACACTCAATATGGTGGGAACATTAAACTGCATTTCAGTATAACTATGTAAAATACCATATATATGGGAAAAGCTACCTGTGAAAAAGATCTGAGAACTCTGTGGAAGGCTCAACAGAACACGACTTTCCTCCTCTAGAATCCCTTGGCCAACAGAGCAAATGCAGATACTTGTGTTTAGGAAAAGGAGACGCTGAATAAAAGTAGAGATTTTATTGTCTTTGCATTTGGCACTGGTGATACAACTCTAGAAATCTCTGCGAGATTCAGGTGCTATACGTCTTTAAAATTGCTGAGTCTGGGCAGACTTAAGTAAGAGCCACAGGAACGATGAAAAAGATTACTAAAATCTCCTTTATCTTGCAGGAATGATGCAGTGTTAGTGTCTTCATGTGCAGTGAATTCCTTTACAGGTTCCTTTATCCCTTGATGCCAAACTTATCCCTGCAAGACTCAGTAGCTACTAAATTTAGGGACTCTGTCGGGAAAACAGAGAAGTCCCCAAGATAATGACAGCAGTGGAGACATCAAGGCATTAAGCTGATAGGGAATGAAGAGAGAAAGGTACTAGCTGAGATGGACTCTAAGTACCAAGAAAAAACTTGGTAAAGGAGCATTCCCAGGCAATGAGGAAATCATATTTGAATTCTCACTGGAGGGGTGGGGGGAGAAAAGTATGACTAGATCACATTTGTTTTTTTCAAAGGATATCATAATCTCTTACAAACATTAAATTACATTGTTAATTACTTCACAATCATATTATATAAGCAGCACTGTAACTACGGGTGGCTCAAATGTAGGATCAGAAGTCTCCTGAACACTGTAGCTGTTGGGTTTTGGATTGGATCTTCACTACCTGAATTTTACTAGGATAGCAGCTCAGTTGATAAATGAGTGAGGATCAGGTTTTTGGTGATTGAACATAATGTATGTTGGTAGAAAAGGAAGGAAAGTAAGCCCAGGTGTCCTGCTGTTTAAATCCTAATTAGACAATACTGTCTCCTTTGCTGTGGAGTTTGTCCTAGTAAAAGCGCACCCTGACTTTTTAGAAGGCTTAAGATTCTAACTCCCTCTGGCAGTTTTAGAAATACTACCTTGTATTAATAATGTCTAATGAGGGAAGGTTTAATATTGCTAAATAACTGTTAGGGGAATACATTCCTCATACAAGTGAAGACTTCTTTGTGTGCGTGTGATCTGCATAGTGAAAAAAAGCATTATTATTATGTCCTAACTTTTTTTTTGAGAAAAGATAGAATCAGCAAATAAATCCACAATATCCTGGTAAATATTTTTAAAGAGGATTCAAAAACAGATCAGGGCACGAAGGTAGCTTTACTAACAGCTTCTACTAAGATTAAATGTATATATAAAAATATATGTATATATCTCCCAAGACAAAATACACAGCTTCAGATAATCTGCTAAAGAGAAAAGTAAGTATTTCACAACCACAAATGAAGTCAAAGCATAACATTGTGGTGAGACTTAAGAGGAGTTAGCAGACCAAAATGTCTCATTATTTCACAAATTATAGCAGCATGAAAAAATACTCCTTTAGTTTCAGGATACTTAGCTCTGTTTTATGAAATAAAAATATGTGGTTAAAACAAAGCAGTGTTTCAAGTACAGCTCCGGAAGCTGGCTTAACTCGGCGTGATAGGTGGGGTAGGCTGCAGCGTGAGTGACACCGAGTCTGCACTTCAGGTATAAGAAATGCGTTTCTTTCCACACTCACTGGCACGCTGACAAAGCTTCATGCACAACAGAATCTTATGCCCAAATGAAGGAGCCAGGCTTTCTCAGGCAAGGTGATACAGTTAATGCTTTAGGTTCCTTTTGCTAATGGTATGGGTTAAAACGTTAAGGATAAAAATGCATTTGGTGGCCTTGACCTGGTTTGTAGTGGATGCCGGGAGCCAAGTTCTGCCCTCAGTTACACCCTGTAGCTCCCCTGAAGTCCGTAGCGGTGCCAAGTGTAACTGAGGGAAGAATTCAGCTGTTCAAATATGCCCATGGTTACCAAGCCAACTGGCAGCAATTGCAAGGGAATAATAGGAGTGTTGAGGGCAAGAACTGAGGAGCCTTCGCAGGGCGGCCTGGAGACCTGCACAGTGCTTGTCTACAGACTGTCTGGCCTCCTGAAGTCAAAGCTATTAGTTTTTCCAATTTGCTCAAACGTACTGCATACAAAAAAAGCCTTTCACTGGTGAACTCTGATAAATGCCCACCATCTGGGGCTCCTGCAATCTTAGTGCATTCTATCAGCCTTTTGTTTGTGCCAGACCTAACCTTGAAGTGTCAGGGGCAGAGAGCAGATCTGAATACATTTCAAATTTCTGGAACAGTGAACCATTATTGTTATTAACGAAGAAAAGCTGAGTAGCTTCCAGGCTACTTATGACACAGACAAACTCACCATCTTGCGGCACAGCTAGTTATTTAGTGCTTCGTATTGCTCAAATAGGGAATAGGCTTATGGCTCATACAGCGACTCTCATCTGAGGGAACAAGAGATTATTTTCATTTCACAGATGAGGAATCAAGATCTTAAAGTATTTGTCTGAAGTCACATCGCAAGAAAGGAACTGAAACTCTGGTATCCTTAGTTGTAGTGCCCTCATATGTTAGTTGTTAAACCCCTTCCCAGCTAGTACTACATTAGCTGTTTGTAGCCTTGGTGAAGTCCTGGAGCTTTAATCTTTCGGTGTAGAAGACTTCTTGACACTGAATAACCTTGAGTTCTGGTTTTAAAATGGAAAACAAAACATAACAATCTTTTTATGGGACAAGTGGATTCTTTGAACTCCTGCTCATATAGCTGTATACTATTTGAAAAGTGTAAGCTTCACCAGAACAGATTAAAATCCCCTGGCAGCCATTTCTATTCAGTTTCATAGACAGAAAACAATAAAGATATAATGAAAAATCAGACGGACTGAACTAAGAGGGTCCAACTGTTGCAGGCAGAGGGCAGTCATTGGGTGAGTAGGGAAGGGAAAAAAAAATAGTTCTTGTGAATGTACAAGGCGTACACCCACTCTGATGCCAAGAATGATGTTCTTGATGAATATTGTGACAAGAAATTCCCTGTTTGTCTTACAAGGACATCATGAAATGGAACTGCTGCCATGAAAGTCATGTGTACTATTTAATATACAGCTAACAGAAGAAAAGTAAGCAATGAAGTAGGGAGGGATACTACTCTAAAGCATCAGTGGGACCTCAGCTGGTGTTGAGCTTCTGTTGTAAGAGAAGTACTGCTTTATTACAATCCTCCACTTCCTCTGTTTCCATAAAGTTGGAATTTGACAAGTATGCTTGCTAATTTTTCACTCCTTTAGGCAGCACTAAACGCATTCTGAGCCTTAATCAAATATAATACTCTTGTTGTTCTCTGGGATAGAGAAAATACCACCAATAGTTCTTTTATTATGTATGTTTTACATGTGGAAACATCAGGCTCTTATCCAGCCAAACTGCATCAGAGAAGCTATTTCTAATTTTGAATAAAGAAATTGATGCTCATTTTGTATTGATCAATGATCACTTTGTTTTGAAAAGCTTTCTAGACAGGCAAATTATTAAAAAGAATTGGATGGAATCTCCACATCTGGAACAGGTTAGAATTCATTAATCAGGCTTTCAGCTGAAATAAATTTTCTTGGTCCATTTAAAATAGTAGAAGCGTTCTGATTTGTACCAGTTCACTCGTTCCCATCCTTTGCGTTACAGGCACATTATCATTTGAAAAGGTCTTAAATACAGTAAATCGAACAGGCAAATACAGGAATAAATACACAGTGAGACATTAAATCTTTCTTAAAGGCACTTTTGTTCTGTGAGTTCTATAACTAAGAAATCCATAATCACTATAATCATTTCTTTCATGCTAAGCATGCAGATCCTTCCATTTTCTCTGGGGCAAATTCAGAATAAATTTTCCCTGCAAGAACAGATTTCTTCCACCTCCAACAGTTTGTTGCGAAGTGTACAGTTCCTGACAATTACTGCAATTATACAAAAAGAATTTGCACTTGTATGGTATTGTGCAATATAAAAGATATCAAAGGGACACTTCACGTGCAATATGCAAAGACAAAACGCATACTTCCAGTCATTTCTGGAAGAAAATATAAAGGCATTTCTCTACAAGAAACTATATACCTCAGTATTTAGAATGTGAAGCAAGAAATTATTCACCAATTCAAATCTGAAGGGAACGTGAAGTGGAAAAAATGTTAATTGCTAAAGCAAGGATTGGCCCATTAGATTCATAAATCAGTTTTGCTTATCTAAAGCACTTTCTTTCCAATGATACAGAACTACAAATAGTTCAAAAGGGGACGACTGATACATGCAATGTCTCAAACTTGGCCTCAGTGTCTTCTAGGCAGCTGTTGTACAGCGTGTTGAAAGACAACACCCAAAGGTGGGAGAGCAGAGACACAAGGTACTCAGCTGTAAAATGAGCCCATTCTAAGTATACTAAAAGATCCTATACCTTCAAATGGATGAATGTCGTTTATTGAATCACTCCTCATTCTAATTATATTTTCTCTGGAGAGACATCCATCTTCAATTATCTTTTCAGATTTTCATTGAAAAAGAAAATTATCTTTCAATAAAAAAAGGATTGAAATGAAAATTACCTTTACAATTCCTTTTTTTTCCACAAGAAGAGGGGATTAAAGGAAAATACCTTATTTAAAAGTAAGGAAACAGTCCATTCCTTCCTCGTTGTCCTGTTAAAAATGGAGAAGGGCAGTCAAAATGAGAATTGCCATTTTTTAGAGCTGTGTTTAAACATGATACTCTCCACATTACTGCATGAAGAGGACCAGTCTCAGGTGGCTGATATTGTCAGAATTACATGACAGTCAGAGGAGGTACTGCTGATTTACACCAGCTGTAGGACTGACTCAGAGACTATAATGCTGGGGTTTAGCGTTTTTTGTTTTTATTGTTTTGTTTTGTGGGTTTTTTTTAATCACTTTAGCTGCTTCAGTACTCATCAGGATGATATTTTAGAATCTTAGTGCTGAAGAGTCCACAGTTTCATGGCTCTCTGCATCTGTTATTGTATAGAGGCCAGGGGTCCATATAAATTATTAAAAATGGCAAGGGATGGGGAGAGGTAGAATTGGCTTTTTTTCAGTGTTGGTTTTTATACAGTACTGTATGCCATAGAGAAATAAAATAACATAGAGACCAAGTCACTCATAAAGGTGGGGGGGGGTTGTGTAGAAGCAACATTCATAGGCATAAAAAAACCAAACAAAACTCTACTCTTATACCCAGCACAGATTCTAAGACAACTGAACAGCTTTTCTGTGACCACTGAGTATGTCATCATTTCATCCTCCTCTTGTAGAGCTGGCTGAGAAACAACATGAAAATGAATACTCCCACACTACCACTGTAACAGAAGATGCATCCATATGATCTGCATATAGAAAACACTTTGCCCATAGCTCTTATGCCTCCTGACAGCCTGGATATATGTTACCTTTAGAAGCCTCTGTGTTCATAAAATGGACATGGGACAGTGTGACACTGGAGATATAAAGCATGTTGTGGGATACGGTATATCGGTTTACCTCCTGCAGTCTTTCTGGCGAGGAGAGTATCAGAGGTCCAGAGGAAAGTCAGCATGATCTGAAGAACAGTTTGGAAGATGGGCAAGGATATAATCTATCAGCATAGCCCTCTAAGCATATGTCCTGAAATTTTAATGGCATGTGGTTGTACGTTTTTGTATCTGAATTTTAAGTCATTTAATCATCATCCTAAAGTGGCTTAGGATTTCATAAATACAGACATTCTTAGATTGATATGGTTTTAAAGGTTGATTTAAAACATCCTTTTCTATCAATGAAAGCATGAACATGGGATATTTTAATCAAACAAGGAAGGTGTTATTTTCCTTAGAATCACTAATGAGAAATCTAGAAGAATAAAAAGCTCCGGAGAATGGAAACTCGTATTGTAATCATGCTGAATATAATAGAACTGCTAATAGTATAGAAGACAGCGTGGTGTACTAATCCTGGTAAAATATAATAATGTTAATCAGCCGCTGTGAAAAAGGCAGTTCTGCATGTACAATAAAAACTAAGTAGCAATCAGTTTCCCATGCAAAGTGTCCTTCCTGGCAGATACAACTCAGGAAATATCTTAAACATGCAGACTGCTCAAAAGTGTTCTGATCTGGTTGGAGAGAAATTCATTACACCATACGTAATACATATGTACATTCTGTGATGAGGATAATTCACTTTAAAGTACAGCATTTATTCCAATGCATTTAGCTGATTAGCAGGGAAAAGACAAAACATTTTTGACAAATGTTAGTAATTTTCTGATGTTGAATTTACTTACAGCGATGGTGGTTTTACTGAGTTGCTGCTGGACTTTTTCTACAAAGGACACCTTGATATGCTTCATTCATGTGGAACATCTGAAATGAATAACAAGGAACGGATGGAATTTTCAAGAGAAAAAGAAAATAATAAAACGCCCACCATAAAAACTAATTCTCTATAAATAACCTCAATCAGGAAAACCTTTACCCCCGAGACA
>NW_008824772.1:3196328-3223815 GCF_000699105.1 Pygoscelis adeliae
AGCAAACTTTCCCATGCCACAAATCATTCCTGTCTATCATTTTGATATAATCTGAAGGAAAGCCATCCTACCATCGTAATGTGCCTCTTTTTTTTCAGGCTCAGATAGGGACATATTTGCATATTTGGTTGGTAGGACTTACTGTGCTTAGAATCAGTAATTATGATCTTTCTGGCTGTTTTTCCTACTTTAGACCAGCAATTTCATTTCTGTAGTTAAGTCCTTGCTTAATTGTCTTCTCAAGCTTAATCCATTTCTGCTGATGTCTTCTTTTGGATCAGCTTTTCCAGTTACCATTGTGTTGCCTAGTTTATATGACATCATTCACACTGTAGAAGAAAGATGTTGGTCTTTGCAAAGAGGACGTAGGAAAAGGTCCTATGGATCAGTATAGTAGTGCTGTTTATTCAGAAATTGAAGACTTGTTTCCTTCATGGAATGGCCTTTCCTTTAATCTTGTGAAGTAGTCTGTCTCAGTCTCTTCTAGAAGCTGATTTTAACTAAGTCTGATTTGTGAAGAAGACTGTTTCCTACATGCTTCAGCAGCCTCTCTTTTTGTATCGTACCTATCATTAAGGTCACAGAACAAAAGCAATTCCAGATCCATCATTAACAGCTCCCAGGATTGCTATTTCTGTTACTTGGTTTCTTATTCCGTTGCTGTGGTTACAACAATAGGAAATTGTTTGACTTGAAAGCAATACTCCTCTATTAATGCATATCAAGCCTGTTTTGATCGTAACTTAGGAAAAGCACATAGTTTCTCTTCAGTGGGAAATAACTGCATTTGCCATTGGTTTTGGGTTATGTACATTGCAAAGAAAATAACTAGCTAATGGGCAGGTTTTTAGATACTTTTTTCACTCTTTGGTACCCTGAGGGAAGATGTGTTATTTGCCAAGCCAGGAGATTTGTAAGCCTGGTTTGAGTTATTGACTGTGTGGGTTTGTACTGCACAAGGAATTCCAGTAATAAAAAGCTCATTCCTATCCTATGTTATTGGTCGTCCATCTTGGGCAGATGCTGGAAGATGTGAGCTGATACTGATCCTAGAAAGTGGAAAGCATTGTCTCAGAAGAGCCTGAATGATGACTTGAATATATATAAAGATGGGAGAGGGACCAGAAAAGGAAGAAGGAGAGGAAGCAACCAGGCTTGCAGGCCTTTGCTCAAGAAGATCATTTATAGATACATCACTGCTATGTCTAATGATGATAAAACGGAGAGGTAATGACTAGCTCCTGGAATCATTGTAGCAGTGAGGATGACTTGCAGGCTGAATGGTAAAGCCACAGCTTTGGCTGTTGGGTAGGAAAAAGACTAAAGGATGCCCCAAACAGTAGGCACATTCCCATTTTTACAAAGCATACCATTTTGGGATTGATTCCGGGTTGTTCTTACACTCAACAGTGCAAAATGACAACATTCCACTGTTTTTGTTGTTTTATAAAGGTTATAAAATGTTATAATGCCCAATGCAGGGCAAAAGGAAAAGAAGATTTCTTCTGATAACACCAGAGGGCTGTTGCAGATCTCACCAGCACTCCTATTTGGTATTTTTTAAATTCAAGAAACAAATGTTACAAATTTGACTTGAATCTTACCGTTTTTAGCATTCCATTCACTGTAGGATGAAATTGGACTGAAGTATATTTTGCTAGATTGTAGGGTTCTTGCACATGGCAAGGCAGAAGTGGCTAGAAATAGAAAAGGATTCTCTTTGAACTATCACAGAAGAATTACAATGGGCTGCTTTTCTGTGTGCTCTCCTAGAAATCACTCTGAAGTATTACTCCTACTCTAGTTGCAAGCTATGTAATTCTATTAACTGGAAAAGAATGACTTCTTATAATATACTTTCACCAAATGGAGAAATGAAGACAGCTACCTAAATTATGTAAACTTGATTATACTAAGAGGCTGTCACAAACTCCTTATGAAAGCATGAATGACTCTACTCAGCAGCAGCTGGTGTGACATTTCATCCTTTAAAAAGAAAGCAATTTTACAATAGCATGTTTTGATATGCTATAGAATTTATTAAACTACTTAATCTCAGTGGGACAAACCATGAAGATACTGTTCAGTTGCTTCAGTAAAAAGGAAAGCATAAGTAAGAACTTACAGGTTTGATCCAAAATAAAGAGTTGAGAGAGAATGTCATTTGCTTTATTTTTACTTTGAGCCATAATTGAAAAAAACCAATCTTTGAATCCTTTAAAAACTTTAGATTTCAATTTAAACTTATAATTTTACCTTTAAGGCTTAATCAGATGATAGCTGAAGTAAATAGAAGACTTTCAAAGGTTTCAGTGGGTATTGAATGAAGCTCATACTTACTGCTTACATTCAGTTTATCAGTTTGCTGTGGAATATACTATAAAAAAGAAGAGTATAGCTGAGGGACTTTTTCCAATACTGTCCAAACTGAGTGAATAATTATCCTAACCTTTCCAGTTCCTGAGAAGCATCTCTATTTGGAGAAATAATAACGAGTTTTAGGTGAGAGAAATGCAGAAAAGACTTTTGCATGAGTCTTGTCCCACAAATATTTTAACTCTGCACTGTTCATGCTAGTTATAAGCCATACTTGAAGTTCTCTTTACACGTTTTGAAGTGCTGGCCCAAAATTCAAATCAAGAGTCTTATGGAGTCTGATAAGTTTTGGATCAAGTTTTGAACTATTCCTGCATGAATGTGGTTTTTTTTTTAATTTCAACTTTCCTACTACCACACCAGTAACAATTATAGTTGTCAATAAACATGAGATAGTCAGTGCTGACAGCTAAATTTATTTTAGACACATACTACCTAACAGCGCTCAGAGTCCGTACAGTTAAAATATGTTTTTCCTTTGGTAGCCTTTTTCTGTGGTTCAGCATCATTTCCCTTCAGTTGTCTTATCAGCATCCAGAAGTTGGTCTCATAAAGCAAACAGCAAAAGTTTAATTATATTCTTTTCATTATGAGTCAAGGGTCTAAATTTTGACCAGGAAGTTGCCTTAGCCTCAAACGTTGACAAATTTTTACCATATGATCTTAGGAAAACCTTGATGGGAAACCATCTGTAGGCCACCTGAGAGTTCTGGGTTTTTTATTTAATAGAGGGAAAGACAGCCCTATCCTGGCTAGGGATTATTGGCTCATTGAGCAGCTCCACTCTTCTGATGTTGTCTCTGAAGATAATAGTCTTCACTTTTTCAGCATAGTTTCTACCATGCCTCTTGTCTGATTTTGGAGCTTTTTCATTGTTACAATCTTATTTTACTCCATATAAATAGAGGACAGATCACAGGGCCAGACCAAAAGTCACCATGTCACTCAACTGTACCCTAAGCTTCATAGATCAACTGATAGGAAATGTAATCTTTTCATCTAATGCTCCCACATGTCATATTAAAATATTATATTTCAGTTGTATGACGGAGGCTGAGTCTACTGCATAGCACTAGATGGCAGTAACATATTACACTTCCCAGAGAAATCATCAGCTCGCTGTGTCATTAGTCATCTGGGTTGGGAAATGTAAACTAAGTGCAAAATAGAACCACATTTCTTTTCTGAGTTTGTTTTGGTCTACAGTCTGAAGTTGATCTAAGCTGACCACAAAAACCATTTCTCATGCTGCATACAGCATACTTCCCTGCAAGGGCGAGCTAATTAAGCTCTTTATGTGCCTGCCAGGAAAACTGTAGATATTGTTAGTTCAGACACCAGCAAAATGGAACAGCTTTATGCGTATCACACTTAGCCAAATCTGCCATCATGCAATTGCATGGAGTATTAGATAAATGTGATTAATGTCAATGGCATAGCGTACAAAAATGTAGTTTCAGTTAGTCTTGCATGGAGATTTTTCATCAGGTGTAAACTGACATAACTGTACAAAAGTCTCTGTTCTTGTTGTCCAAAACAGATGTGAAACAGTCTGTGAACTGTTAAACACTCACATGTTTTCACTGCAGAAGCTTCTGTTAGTAATGTGGTGATATTAAGATGATAGATGCGTTCACTTGAAAGATGCGGAGCTATGATTTAAGGAATAACCAAGCCCTGTTATCAAAGGTAGATTTTTGTCTCTTGCTTTCACCAAAACACCTCTTGATTGTAGGCCAAGCAGACTTCTTTGCTGAGGCAAAGTTTTGACTAATAAAGGTTTGTGCGAGTGAACTTGGATGAACTATCTTGAGTGAAGGTTCACCCAAAGGAGGGTTGTAGAGTTGACCATAGGATGTTTATTTCATGATAAAGTCAAAGTGTCTTGCAGGGTTTTGTAGTGACTGATCCAGAAAACTTGAGTTTCACTTCTTGTTCTGCTGTTGACTGAGTGGATCACTTTATCTTGTGTTCTGTCTTTAAAATGTAAATAATGATATTTAACTGTTTATGAAAGCACGTCAAGATAAACTAATGAAAGCAGGTTTTAGTTGCAATTACTACTGACTATTAAGTCATATCCTCTCATTTCATTTCAGCCATAATGAGGATTCTATCCCGTTCTTTGCACTTCATTACTCCGTGCTTCTTCAGGCAGAACCAATATTTTATGAACAGAACCAGTAAGTCACTTTGATTTTACACTAGTTCCTTTTCTCCCTCTGACTTTTCACAAATAGGGTCCTTACAGTGTAAATCTCTTTAGAGGCAAACCCTTACACTTTTTTGCCATGAGCTATGTGGTGACATATGATGTTATTTTTATATATATTTGAGACAGTGAGAGAGAATAATCTAGATCATTCCAGACCCTGTTCTCCTCAAATGAAAATGTTAGTGCCAGAATCCATCTCTTGAGCCAAAATTTATTCATGCATGAGACAAGGCTTCAGTCTGAGATACTAGTAATATTATACCTCTGTAAGTCTCAGTGAGAAACTGCAAACTAAGAAACCTCCATGAGTGATATTTTGGACAATGCTTAAAATTCTTCTTGGTCTACTTTTAAGATGCTATGTTTTGTTTTATATTATATGTGTACTCTGATCTTCCCGCTCAGGTTGGTTGGTATTTTACTCCATGAGAAATTTTGTGATGTTGAGATTACTTACTGTGAAATGTATTTATTACTCTTTAAGATTTTAAGGATCAGAATTTGTTTCAAAATGTTAATGCCGGCTTCTCTTGAAAACACCCTCACCATGCTGGTGCAGTTTCAAACAGCCTATGTAATGAAGCAAAGTAATATTTTTCCTAATGTGCTAAGGTTTTGGGTTGCTTTGGAGTGATCTCACTAAAGGAGAGGTTAGTTCAGGGCAGCACCTCAGTTTAAAAACAGTTTTGCTGAAAGAAGAGTTCGGAAGACGTGGAGAGTAGTAAGAGGGTATTTTTCTAAGCCGAGTCATGATACTCTGCAATAGAGCAGTCTTCGCCTAAAGCAGACATTGTTCTGCATTGCAGATTTTTATAATATCTTTCTATTTGTTACTTAAAAAAACAACTTGGGGATTTGATCTGTAAGTTCAAGACTCAGAGGGACTTTACATTGGGCTTTAATGATTTAGGTGTTTTTGTTAAACAGCTAGCTAAATACATTAAAATGATTGCATTTACGTGTATTCTTAGTTGGTTACAAAGGCTATAATTTTTAATAAATATTTACTATTTCTTCTTCCAATCTGCAAATTGCCTTTGGTAGATCTAATTAAACTTATTCCATGCCCTTTCACACTAAATATTGATCAGACAAAATTTAGTTTCTTGAAATTTCTATGTTCAAAGAACATTAAAGATGTTCTTTGCCCCTGGTAAGACAAAACCCACCAAGTCTTTTCTAAGAATACAAAATAGCACAGTGGTGTTTATTACTCGGGTTAGTTCATTGCCAACTGTGATCAGCATGAGTGATCTACTGATATTGCTAAAATGTTTATCCTGTCTACAGAGCTGTGAGATATGGCTGGCTGCAGTTAGTATTTGTCAGTCCCCAGGAGGTAGGAAACAGTATTTTAATCTGTTTCCCTGGCTGTGATGAAGATACTATTAATGCATTTACATACTGTGAAGCTAGAGAGATAGTATCTTGACTTCTGATAGAGTGCTGTTGCATTTACTGGTGGAAATTTGAGTCAAATGAATCGTGTTTACAAGCCAATGGGGGGGGGGGAAAGCACAGCCCAGTTCCAGTTCACTGTTCCTGTTGATTTCAAACAGAAAAAGCAGCCAAACAGCCCAAATCTACTGCTACATGTACTTTTTGTCCCACATTTTCTTTCATTACTTGCTTTTTTTTTTTTGTATCTTGCAGAAGTAGATTTATTACTACGAATAACATCCTCAAAGAGGAATAAATCTCTTCCCAATTTTTTGTACATCCCAATTTGATGTACATCAGTAATGTGTTCCAATGGGGAATTTCAGTGTTCCTTGAAACCATCAATCTCCTGCATAGTAATTGGACCCATACGAAAGATGGTGTAAAGAGAAGCACGGAAATATTAAGTGACCCTTATAGGGACATAGTAAACTAGCAATAGAGTTGAGTAAATAATCCCATTCAGCCCTGCTGAATTTGAAGGCAAGATTTCTAACCCTAAATGGGATTAGCAAAAATTTCTAAGCTTTTAATCTAGCTAGTGCTATCCTTTTAAAGATGTGTCTCTAAAAGTCCAGACACTTTGAAAGATTTCTGTCATTAAATGGCTACTACCTAAGCAGATTTGTTTTGGACTTTAATTTTAATAAAACAGTTGAATTATTTTTTAAAAATTCTTAGATCACAATTAATTGTATGCAAATTGAATGTACATTATAACCTGCCTTTGTAAATGAAAGCAGTAGCAGCCAATTGCGGATATAATGTTGGGGATTTTGCATTTTCTTAATTTGTTTTAGAATGGGCCTCTTTGAAACCGCCTAATGTTCAGCTGTAGCATGCATCATGAGATTGCAAAACAAAGTGATCAGTAGGGAGGAAAAATATTTTAGGATGTTGCCTTTTGCAGCACTGCAGGAAAAAGTCATACTATCTAACAGCTAATTTGTCGTCCAAGGTGGTTTCTTGCAGAGGGGACAAAATATCTGTAGAACTTTTCAAGAAGGTTTCCTGTCGCTGTGCACAATTTGTGTGAGGTTTCACAGCCATAATTTTACGAAGCAAGAAGCAAACACTCTTGCTAAATTCAGAGAAAAATGGCCCCAGTCTGCTCAGTGATGCCACATTATTTCTATTTTCCAGGAACTCTGTTCTATACAATCATCACCACTAGGTGTCACCAAAAAAACCTGGTAACTCCTCATAGGCGCTGTTTTAAATAAGTGATAAAAACCACAGAATGTTTAAAAATACAATTTGCTCAGTATGAGACAATAATTTACAGCCATAATCGGTTGATTGGAAACATATCTCCTGAGAAGAATCTATCTGTAGATTCTTCCCCTTTTTTCACTCTCAGTGATTCACTTCAGCAGAGCAAGATGACACTTTTTTGGTAATCTCTCCTGTGCATATTGGAAAGTGATTTGGAAAAGGTGACAAGTTTCTAAGCACTGTTCATTTTGCCCTGTGGGATTGGCTTAGAAGAGTGCCTAATGCTAGGCACTGTAAGAATTTAGTAAACATAAGCACTGAAGCAGAAAACAAGTACGTGAAATATGAGAAAATCCATGTCTTATGTTATGCGCATACCTGAGAATCTGGTGGGTAGACTCCTCTAGGTGACTGCTCTATCACTTTTTGAAAAAAGGAAGAGTGTGGGACTGAGAAGACATCAGAATTTATGGCTGAGTGGAGATACCAAGAGATGAAGTCATAGACAACCAGGTATAGCTCCAAATTTTAGGATCTGCAAAGATCCAGGTATAAGTCAGACCTAACAAGGACAGACTGATCATACAGAACAGCTACTAGAAAAAAGAAATCAGTCAAATTTTTCATTTGCTTAAAGAAATACAAAGTATTTGGTGAATTTGGGGAGGAGTGGAAGGAATATTTTATGTTAATCTAGGCAGTTTTGACTAATAATCCAAAAGATATTACCAGATAGAAGTTTAAAAGACTACATGGCATTTCATCCATTGTGGTTTTGTTAGAAGTGAATGAAAGCATGAAACCGAGTGCTTCCTTGTTCACATGTGACCAGGAAAATTTCAGAAGATAAAAAGAATTAATTTCTTTTGTCACGCTGGAAGTGAACAGGAACTGAAAAGAGACTGGGTAGGTGGAAGGCAAAGCAAAACTCCCACTGTCTTAGTGTAGGACTTCACCCTGTGTTTACAGCAGGCAGTTGCAGACTGTAATTAATATATCTAAGAACAAGGTTGAAAGGTCATCATTTTGCTGAGTTTCATGATTTGGGGGAGACTTAAAACTTCGAGTTGCCAAATCTTAGTATTTACTTGGTTTTCAAGCATATTTGCAGTCTTCATGGTTAAGAAGCTTAAAAACTAATTTTCTAAGATGCCTACTGTCAGATGAGAGAAATACATGTTTTGCATGTGCACGTGTGTTTGTGTAAGGGGGATATTAATACAATTTTGAAGGTATTGTGTTGAGGTTTCTGGTTCATTGAGACAGTGAAACTGCAGGGTAAAATTTCTGCATAATATCTGCACCAGAATTTACCTCTGTGTATGGGAGTGAGTGGATTCTCACGTAGACCTGAGTGAGAGTCCTTCCTAGGAACTGATACTCCCAACTCAGAATCTGCCTCAGTGTTTTCTTCAAGCATGGCCACATCCTACTGTTTTTCACAGACAAAACTATTTGAGCTGTACTTTATCCTCTGAATAGCATGAATTAGCAAAATACTTATGTGTTTTTTTAACCCAAATCACTTTTTTTTTCATTTTTTCTGGTCTTTTTCCAACCCCACGTGAAACATCAGGAAAGTATCAGGAAAAAGGAAACCAAATGCTGATGTGACTTCTCAGATAAAAAAAAAATGATACTGTGTCCACATTGCTTCTATTTCCCCAAATCCCTGATGTTGTAGTTTGCACAGATCAGTAAGCAGTGTGTGCCCGGTGGTGCCCTTGTTTGTTACACTGTACCTGTGGCCCTTTCCTAATGCTTTGATATGCCTTCCTGGTTCTACTGTGTTTGGGTACCCAGTTTCCTGTAGTCTTTCCTCACTATTAAGCTCTATTTACTGCCCTTTTCCAGGTGCTGCTTTGCCCTCATTTACTTTACATGCATGCCTTTCTGTGCATAGGTATTTTTGTTTTCCTTCCCCTCTGCCACATTTCAGAGTCAGTAATCCTGCGCTCGCAACCTCTGCCAGTTGACTCACCAGGCTGCATATGCAAGGTCATTCTGTAAGACAATGAGGCTGCCAGGTTAGCAATATCATCCACTGGATCAGAACACATTGGTTTTGTTTCTCATCTTCCTCAAGTAATCAGTATCTGCTGTCTTAAGTCCATTAACTAAAGATCTTATTTCCTGTGCAGATGCGGTTAACTCTCTAGGTAACTCTACTGAAGCAAAAGTTAAGATGATAAAAATATATTTATTTCTATCCTGCAAGGCCCCTTTGGTTTCCCAAACTGTGGCCTTCCAATACAAATGAAACAAAAGAATATTTGAAGTCATATGGCAGACTAGGTTGCCTCACTTTGAGATTGCTGGCTTCAAGATGGGAGTTTAGTCTCTTACTTGTAAACAGTTCAAAGAGATTAACATTTTTGTACCTGGACTGTGCTGCCCTGTACAGCAACTCTTCAACACAGGCAGAATCGATCCAGGTCAATGGGGAAAGGAGGCAGGATTCTTCTAAGGGCCCTGCTGAGAGGGAAGTAACGCTATGGAGCAAAGCCAATGTTAAAATTCTTAGTGTGTGAGGCGGTGACTTTCCACTGCTGTTTGTGCCATACAGCTGTGAGAGAAGGAGGGAGTTCTTGTCACAAAAGAAAAGTAAAAATACTCTTTTCCTTATTTTTCCATGACAGTTGGAGCATTGTCCCAGTTTTCCCCCCAAACCTGAAGATTTATTTTCCTCGTTGCTATCCCTCTCTTTGCATCTTTCTCTAGCTCCATTTTATTTTTAATAGTAAAAAATTGAAAAGTGGGAGGAAAATGAGGTGGGAATAGCTTAAACATTTTGTATTTGCATTTGAAACTAATCCAATAAATATTCTTTTCAGTATGTTTTAAAACCGAGTGAAAAATTTGAACTTATTCCACTGCTTATTTGCGTACTTTACCACATTACAGACTTCATTACTACTTGAAAAAAATTGTTGTTTGTGTGACAATGTAGGTGTTGTAGACAAAAACACAACCTTGCTTGATAAACAGCAACTGACAGAGAGAAATCCAAAGTGGAAGGCTCAATATTTGTCCTTTCAACCCACCTAAAAGCATGTGACATTAGAATAGCCTTCTACAGTATTTGCAATTTCCTCTAATATTCCCAGTGAACCAGATGAGCTTTGTGGATGCTTGCTTCACTACCAAAAATAGACTGCACTGTCCTAGCTCGCTGATGTTTCATTCATTTGATCTCTCTGCTGTGGAAACTACTGAAGGCGTATTACTGATACTGCTGTTCTGAAGAGTTAAAAAAGGAACCTTTTTTGTTTTCCTCCTCATTTGCTACTGTAGGCAATGAACTTATTCTTACTCCCAAACAAAACAGTGTTTGAACTGGAGCCTCTGTGCAAGGCAAGGGTGGAGCAATGCAGATTGTTTTTTTTTTTACCTTTCAAAATATTAGGAGAAAACAGGAAACTGCAAAAGTTGAAGCTATCTTATCTAGGGAAGAATACTCTAAGAGCTTGGTGTTTCCATTAGTGCAACAGTGCTAGACTAATACAGGTTTGCAGTTTTGAAAGTCAGAAGACAGTATTTACTGGGACTCTAGCAAACATTTTTATTCTTTGATTAGTTGGCACAGCAAGCCAAAAATGTCGCAATTTCAAAATATGTCTCTGCTTAATGAAAAAAAGGACAAATGTACCTGAAAAATTGCCCTGTTTTTTAATGGAAATCTGATGAAAGGTTTTTTTATAAAATATAGTATATATATTTTATCACATCATTTTAAACAAAAACATATTCTGTTTTCAGAATGCTGCTTAACACTGACCAACATAATTTCATATTCAGTACTGTCTTTTCAGTCCAGTTTGTATTTTCCCCCTCATTTTTCTTAGTTTCAACAGTTACCAATTCCAAAAGACATAATTCTTATTCCCACATAAACCCAGATACATAGATCCACATACATATTTTGGGAATGAAAATGCATCCAAGATTTCTATAATACAGTAAAATGCACAAGCACTGACAGGCATAAAAATAATAGGTGGGTAGAAGAAGATCCTTGAGAGTGGTGTTTGTGCTTTACTCTCCAGGGCAGGAAGCATGGCTAAGTTGGTAGCTCACTGGGCTAAGATGTCAGAAGGTCGGATCACACATTAGGATTTGGGCTCATCCCAAATGTTGACACAATATTGAAGGGGGAAGGGAAAGGGAAAGGCATGTGACAGTAAAGGACATTGTATTCACCAGTAAACATTGATTGGAAATATCCATCATTGGACCAGGTAGAGGAAAGTCCACTACAGAATCACCACAAAGATTTCTTAATCTTCCGTTCCTAAATACTGAATTAGGCTGGTAATGAGCACCAGATCTGGTGAAGAAGACTCTACTTACTAACACTAAATATCCTTTGATATTAATTTAATTAAATATGATTGAGTATATGTTCCCATCTGACAAAAATAGACTCTCACCATGTATAAGGATAAAATTTTGAGTGCTATTTGGTTCAGCATGTTGTCTTTAAAAATACTGTGCCATGATAGTTAAGGTAAAACTAGAGGATCATTGTGGAATGCTTAGATATTCTAAATCTGCATTTCATCTTCTCTTTTTATTACATCTCAACCTTGCCCGGTTGAGCCTTTCCCAGCTTTAACCTTTCAAATACGATCTACAGCTGCTGGATGCAACAGGAAATGAACAATAACTTGCATCAGTAACTTTTTTCTGAGTGTGCAGCACCGCCTCAGTTTGTCTGCTATTGCTGTCCTTTTCCAAAAGTAGTCGGTTTTTTCACTCAATAGTGTATTTATTATGATATTAAGCTTCACTAGCAAAGATTCAGAAAGTCTGCTTTCATTTAATTTAATTTTCCCAGATTTCTCACCAAACTCCTACCAATAATTTTAGTTAAAAAAATAAACTAAAGCAATAATGCAAGCCTACAACAAGCATCTTTTCAAATATGTGTAGGTACCTGTTTCTAATACAGATCTTGATTATAGGATTTTCATATACTTGTGCACGTCATTGTATATCATAGGAATTTAGCTCATTCAAGTTGGTCTGTTAAATAACAGCATTTGGAAAGAAAAGAATGTTGCCTTCTCAGAAGGATTCACACTGTAATCTCCTGGATTTATTATTATTAAAAATCATATAATAATTCAGCTTGGAAGGGGCATATGGGATCATCTCATCATCTGGTCCAACCTGCAGTCCAGTGCAGCACCAAATTTGAAGTTGGCTCTAATTTCAAGGTCAGATAAATTGCCTAGGGCCTTGACCAGCTGAGTTCTGAGTATCATCTCCAAAAATGGAGATTTCACACTCTCTCAGAGCAACTTGTTTCACTGCTGATTATCATCACTGTGAAAAAAACTTCCCTTATATTGTCATAAAATATTCCGATATCTACTGATCACAAAATAATGAAGAGCAAAACACTAGTTCACTATTCAAGCTGTATTTTCACAATAAACTTACTAGCAAAGATATTAAGCATACAGAATTACTAGTCTGAAAGAGAAAATGGGTTAGACACACGCTTGTGAAACATACTTTATGAAAGGGAGTGATTTATATTACATGATGCCTGTAATTGCATTTGGTGATTTGGCAGGTATTTCTAGGCCTGTCTTTGCTGAAAGACCTCAAAGGGTCCTCAGGTTACTTTTTTATTCTTATTCCCTAACTTGTTCTAAATGGTTCTTTTTCTAAATTACTGACATGCCTGCCTGCCATTGTAGTGAATTAATCAAGCTCATTATTCAGTGATAATGCTCTCAACTTCATGGTTCCTAGAACCACGCCTTAAGTGTTATCAAGGGTCAGTTTATTCCCATGTTACAAGAAAAAAATCAGTGGAAGGCAATGTACTCTTTCACATACCCACCTCACACTCTGAGACAATAGACCCTTTTAGTGTCGAAACTGCTGAAGAATGTTCCTACTGTTTGTTTTTATTTGAATAGGTGAACAGCATCATATGAGCCTTTCATAGGGTAAATGGGTTGGCCAGGCAATTTTGCCTTCTTGTGGGATCATGCTCTCCACTCAAATGTACAAATCAATTATATGACTTCCGTGCTGAGAAAATGCATTAACTTTTCAAATGAACAGCAGCAGCCTGGTCTTGATAAAAATGTTTAAAACCCACTCTTAAACCACAACTCTGAGTTGCAGCTGAATATGAAACATCCATTTACAGCCAATTACACACAATTTCTATCATGCTTTGGAAAATATATATATGCACTAGGAATATTAAAAGCCAAAAACCCCACAACTCTAGGCGAAATAGGACAAGATATGCTTAGGCAGAAATGCAGTGAGCCTTGTAGCATAACAGCAGGCATCTATTGAAAGTATGTGCAGCACATAGGTAACCCTTGGCCTTACACATTATAGAAGAAGAACTGCTACAATCCAAAACTTGCCATTCTAGGAATAACACAATCTATTAAAATGATTCATTCTCAGGAGTTTCTTCCATAGATGAAGAATAATAAGACAATTAAGCTTGGGGCAAAAACTGACTCTTCCAGTGTCACAAAGCCCACAGTAGAACCTCTCCTACTTCCAGTGATGAAATAGGCCTTAGAAAAAGCTAAAAATCTGCATGAAATCTAGCGAGGACAAAGGCAAACTCACTTAAATCTTGAAGTTACAGGTACTCATGCTTAAACTGTAGGAACAGCTTTCAGTTTAACTAGTTGCACAGCTAGGATGCAGGAAATTTTTCACAAGGCTAAAATTAATACCTATATTCAAGGCCCTTCAACATAATTGCTTATTATGGCATGTTCCACTGAAACGCTTATTCACAGGATGCAGTTCTTCTTACTTTGGAAATGAAGGTTTCCAGTGGAGAGTTGTTGCCATTTAAAATGTTCCTGTCTCACAGCAGGACTCCAGGATACTTTCGTAATTCAGACTCCAGATGAGAATAATCGTTTATGGTCAAGTTCTCAAAGAACAGGGGATACTGAACTAACAGAGAAAGATGACATTCTCTTTATGTGTGCATATGTAATCCTAATTAATATGTTAATTGGCAGCTGCAGAGAAGAATTAGTAGGACGCTTAAACACCAGCTTTATTTACCTTATTGGTCAGGCTTCCTCCTAAGTCTGCAGTTATAAGCCAGAGTGATATGAAAAAATTTCAGCAAAACTCATCTCGCTATAGAGATTTGTTCTTGTTATTGCTCCTCAAAAAGCATTTATCTTCCATATAGTTAATCTAGATTGATAAAAACTTACCTCCTGTCGTAAGCCTTCCTTTCTGTTTTTGTACAGAAGTTTTCAGTGTCTTTTAACCTTTAAGAGATGAGTGAAAAACGAAGTTTTCTGTCTGAAAATCTAGTAGTCTCCTCTGATCAGAAGACTACAGTATCCTCCTGTCTATAAGGTGGCAAATCCATGCTCAGGGAGAGATTATTCTCAGCTAAGTGAAATTTAAATACCATTAGATCCCATTTGAAAGTTTTCTTTATACATAAAAAACTAACATAATGGAAAGCAAAAGTGTTGGTGGGAAGATGTATCATCTACTAGCGTGCATTAATATCAGAAGTCTATCCCCCTATCTTCCCACATTTTCGTTCCACTAAATTATAAAAACAGCCAATGACTGGCTTGAGAAATGAAGTATCAACCAGATGTTTCCTGAGCAAAGACAACTTGTGTTTCCCTTTACACATCATCTTCTGAGAGGCAGCAGTACAGTGATTGCGTAGCTGACATCATTCACTATGTTGACTTTGGGTTACTCGGAATCTTTCCTTTACTTTACCTTCCAACTCAAATACAATAGTTTTACAGAGAGATCAGATGGAAAGAATGGATTTGAATGACTAGAACACAGTGTGGAAGAACAGTTTATATTCACTTTGTTAAAACATCACTCCTTATGGAAACAGGATGGGTGACCAGTCATCCCCAAAAAGAACTTCTTTATGTGAAGAACAACATGCAAAAATACATTTTTGTAAGAGCTGGTAATTTTAAAACAAAAGTTCTACATGAGAATAGATCCAAAGCTCATTATGATTTATGGAAAGTTTGATCATTGTGCTTTGGATCAGATGCCTGTTTATTGTCAGAAGCTACAGCGTTTTTCTAGTTCTATTTGGCTACTAGGAAAACTTCATTAGTCCCTATTAATCTGTAGAGTGTGATACCTACCGATCTGTTAATGGGGGTGGGATATAGAAAAGAGGCTCAATCATCACCTAACAGAAATGCTTTGTTCTTTTTATTCAAACAACCCTATGTTTACAACAGATCACTCTAAAAGAACAAACTTTGAGCTCCATCTTTAGGCAAGGTGGTGGAAACAGAAAGCTAACTTGCAGGTGCTACGTTAACAAAGAGCATGGGAAGGGGGGGTCCATTTTTTTTAACCCTGTGCACCAGAACTCATAATGCATAATGACTTACAACTTTCACAGCAGGTAAATTTCTGTTCAAGCTATCCAGAAAGGTTAACGTGATGCATGTATAATTTACACAAGAGCAGTATTTAATCAGTCATTAATAAAGCTCTAAAATGCTTTATGAATGTCTTTACATCCCAAGACTGAAAAATACCAACTCTTTTCTTTCTAGTCGTAATCTCCCATTTAGACAAGAAGCCACATCACAAAGCTGGAACTGCTTTTTCTTCCCTAGTAATACAAGATAGGTGTAATAACGCATACTTAAATAAACTGTTTTGCTTTTCTGTCTTCTTTTTGAACAATCTACCTAGTCCCGCCTTTGCTGCTTTGCTTCAGGACATAACTTTTATCCACATCCTGTTGCTCAAAAGCAACTCTGGTATTCCTGTGATTGCTTATGACATTTGAATTCCTACATACTTAGCACACTGCTAAAATGCTTTCTGAGTTCTCAAGGTAATTTTTTTAAACACTGCCAAAAAAAGAAATTTGAGAATTGATATAGTCAGGTAAAACACCATCATATTCTTGGTAAGATGCAGAGAATTCATTTTCAGTACACATAAATAAAAATTTGGGTCCAGTTCCAGTAAGCACATGTGTACAAAAATTATGGACAGTTAAAGAGAATTATGCTTCAGAACTGTTCTCTCTCAATGTCTGTTCTTTATCTGCTGGAAAAAAAAAGTGACAGCTAAATTTAAAATGGATTGAAAGTTGTCTAGCATGGTAATATTCAATTCAGTAATGGTCTCTAAGTCCAAAACACTTGAAAAATGCCTAAACTGCTGGCAGCAAGCTCTTCAGAACACATGGAATCCTACTTAGTTCTCATAAATCCAAGTTATTCTCTCAAAAGCCTTTAAAAATAAAACAGCCCATGATATCAGCCTGTCATTTGTGATCTGCCCATCATGGCCACTCTTAAACGTGAGAGACAGAACAAGAGCACCGCATGGATAGAATAATGATTTATTGGAAACAAATATTTACACAAAGTATAAAGGCAATCACTTCACCCATTTCTTTTTTTAATAAGACAAAGCTACCCCATTACAAGATTTGTTCAGTAACAGGATTAGATTTAGTAATGATTCAGAATATTTTAAATCCCTGAGATTAAGGGCCTCTCACCTTTTATGCACTCCATCCTCCATCCCACCCCACCCCCCACAAAGGTGCTGGAAATTTAATTTCCTGCTCAGTTGTGCTTTTAGTGGATTACCATCCAAAATTACAGTTTCATTCTTTACAACAGCATGAAATTTAAAAATGCAAGCAACCTCAAGTTTCACATCAAGTTAATTCGCATTCAGTTGTAGGCATCCAGCTTAAAATTACTTCCAATTTAAAGTTGGTATCCAAGCTGCTTTATAGATAAGGCTACTGACTGAAGATAGAACTTGTTCTCCTTAAATCAGACATGGAAGCCAACTCCTCCTTTTTTTCTAGCTGGACACAACTAATAGTTTTTACTTTTCATACAAGAGTATTGAGATGTGAATGTAAGGCTTTAGGCACAAGTCCTTAAGTACCTGGACTTAAAGCCATCACAAGGAAGCTTAGTAACAGAGTTCCAGTTCCTACTGCAGGCTTCTAGTAATTTACCCATATACCGTCAGCATTTTTTAGGTTTATAGCAGGCAGACAGTTTAAGAATGACAAACTTGGGTAGAAAAAGTGTTTCCTCCTAAGCAAGGTAAGTTCCATTATTCAGTTCCAGTAGGAAGCCACCCTGCAAGGCCACAAAGGCAGATCCAGGCATAACACGTGCAGAGAACTTTCAGTCCAAGTTCAGATGTTTTTCCTAGCAAGATCGTTGTCTCTTGTCCGAGGATGTAATATTTCAATCAGCAGAACTCCTCTAGCTGACACATGGCAATCAGCATAAGCAAAGAGTGGGGGACAAGGCTAAACTTAAGTACTTTCTAAACTGCAGCCTAAGTAGCCTTTAAGTACTAAACTGCAGCCTTTGGGCTGCAGCTGGTGTTGGTGTTACCTTGTCAGTGGCTAGCTCTTCAGTTGGAGATAGAAAAGAAGATCTAATAAAATTCAAGGCATAAACCAACTAAAATAAAATTCTTTCCAATATTAGTAGATTTTATCCAGTGTAATATGTAATAGCCACTCCTGTAAGTGCAGAGCTCTAGGAATTAAACAATTCAGATCAACTTTGACCTATGTGTTCTTAGAATAATTATGGCAAGCTTTTTGCATATCCTTCAAGAAAGTAGGCACACCACTCTGTAAAGAGAAAAGTGGAGAAGTCATTCTTGCATAATGTAATCAAGAAAAACTATAAGCAAGATGAGAATTCCCACTATATAGATCAAGGCCTTCAAACAAATACAGAACAATTCTAAGATCTTATACAAAGCAGCAGGCCATTCCTTTAAACCTTCATGAACACACCGCATTATTGAAGTTTGCTTGTGTTAAGGTTATTCACATATGCTCTGGAACATGGATTTGTTGTTTTTGTTGCACAAATTTACCTGCCTGGTTGACTAACCAAAGGAAATTGATAGGAATAATAATAATAAAAAAATTAAGACAACTGCCATGAGAGCAGACAATAGCAAGACTCTACAAATGGGACTGCATAAAAGCTAGAAAGATCAATACATCCATTTCAGAAAAAAATAATTCTACCCAACATGCAGAAGACAGGTACGAATGCGGTGAATACATTGTTTGAAACAGATTAGCCAAAGACAATTGTGCTGTCAACCTTTACTTACCTTGGCAGCCCAATTGACCAGCCATGATGGAATCATGCCACCAGGATTATCAAAATAGTACATATAGACTAGAGATGAGAGAGAAGTTACCAGAAAGTTATCCAGCTATAGTCTGAGTATTAGCTCTAACACCATATGACAGAAGCTGTCGGTGTGCATGACTGAATCACCAAGTACAACAGTTCTGCTCTAAATTCTTCATAAAAAAGTCAACTTGTACTGAAGTGGAATGTGAAGTAAGTATAGCCATTCCCAGCTAACCTCTGGGAAGCTGAGCGCACCATAATATTAATTTAGACTATTGCAAACCATTTTAGGCAGCCTGTCTTATAAAATAAGGTTGTCTTTAAAGGACTAATCTCAGGCAGGAGTCCATCTCTAGGAAAATCCTTTAATCTATAAATCTGTCAAACATGATACTTATATCATTGCTGAGTTTACCAGATTGCAGCTAGCATCAGACTCTACCCAACTGAACTGGCTATCAGGAAAAGAAGTGCGGGCTGGGGGTGGGATGGAGGAGGCAGAATGAAGTGGTCAGTAGTCTATTCTTAACTACCCAGCCCAACTGTTAAATAAAAGATTCTTAATGGTAGCACACTGCACTGGACGTTTCCAAAAGTTTCATTCATTTTAAAGTATTCCTAGTACTCAGTACATCCACTTTACAGTAGCTGTTTTTAGCTTAAAATTTCCAGTCTCCCTCTTTGTGGAGGGAGCCAATACATACATTCTTTGGCTACGTGACTCGTGATCACACTTTCCTGACCTCTTACCTTTAGATCCAGTCTTGCCATCACTTTCAATTGCCAGACTTTGTTTATAGCTTTTAACTCTGATAATACCAGGCTTTTCAGGGCACTGAGGAACAGACACACTTTGAGCTAACGCAACCCAGATCTTCCGCCCATCGACATCCATCTCTCGACATTCACGAATATAGACATACTGTATTCCAAGTTGAGGAGGCATGTCAAAACAGTGTCAGTTTGACATATGATGAATTGACAAGTGAATTCCATTACAAATACCAGCCCCTTCAAGTTATTTCTTATGCTTCTACAGCATTCAGTCCTGCAGAGTAATAATTCAGCTATGTGAGCTTTAGTTGTGTGTGGGAAGAGGCACCCACACTCTTCTTCATGCTATATATACTCATGTAACATGAGGACTGAAAGATCTTAGATCAAGTGCAGCAGAAGCAGTAGAATCAGTACATTGTTGGGATCCCTGGATGACCAGGTGACAAAAGCTGCAAGAGGAACAAAAAGCTTGAAAGGATACATCTCTGTTTGAGAGAGGAAAAGGGTACTTCACTTCCCAGTAGATTACTTTTTCACCATCATATGTTTTCTCATACAGTTCTACAGTTGAAAAAGGAATATTGTTAGATATTTTTAATTTCTACTGCAACAGAACTATACATGGCATCAAGAACTGCTCAGATTGACATGAACACATTTTACACGCAACCCTTATGTCAAAATTGATATGTATGTAAAGTTGTAGCAGTATAAGACATTAAAAAAGTTCTGTAGCGTGGTTGTTCAGGAACCAAATACACAAAAATAGGTGGCCTGTTTTTCTGCTGCTGTTGAATTAATTGATGAAAAAAAAAAAACCCACCACACAAAAGCCAACACCCCCCCAAAAAAAACCCCAAAACACAAAACCAGAACAATTCTGGGGGGAGGCAGAGTCAAATTCCTTTTCAGACAGTTAGCTCATTCAAAGCCTTTCCATCTCAAAGCTTTTTCCTCACCTATGCATATTCTGTACAATTCTGAGCCACAAGTACAGCATGCTTTTTCACAAGTATGTCATTATCCTTGTAAATGATCCTGAGTTAACATGGAACTAGGAAGAGTACTGCTTTCTAATACCTAAAGAGGTCTTACAGTGAGGGATTAATGAAGTTTGGAAAAGCTATTAGGAATTTCACAGCAGTATATACAGGCAACAGTGAACAAGAAGCTCGAGCAGTTTATGAGCCTTCATTACACCACCTTCACTCTGCCTGGAAACTCAATCAGAAGGCAGCTGAATAGGGAAAAAAAAAAATTCTAAGAATAGTCCCTAAAACATGGCAGTGACTCAGTCAGATAGTAGTGTGGCATGTGGCATGAAGAAGAAAAATTAGTTCAAATCAAACTACATAATTGAAAAAATGACTACTGTACAGCTTCTTCCCTTGAGGCAGTAACTGCCATTATCAGGACCTGACAAGCCATAGGGCCGAGCCAGGATAAGTTCCTGTCTGCTCAGGGACTGGTCATTACATGGGTGCAGTTAAAAAGGGTGTGATCCAGAAACGCACTTCACATTAACAGTCAGAGTGGTCTATTCCTCCTTTAGAGCAGAGTTCTGCCTAGAGGTGCTATCTATCCTTCAGAGCTAATGCACACAGTCTGCCACATCACTTTCAGTGGTTTTGAAAATAAGGCTAGAACAAACTGATAACCTCATTGCTAAGGCAAGAGGAGTGCCACAGATGGGAGATACTTTCCCTATATAATGTGTTCCAAACTAGGCTTCTGTTAGTATGCCCTGCAAGTCAGCTGTCACCCATGAAAACAGCTTCTCTTCTCCAGGTTGGAGCAGTATCGGATGCACAATACTCCTAGTGCTGTAATAAGCTACAGCATTATGCTATCCACCAGAGGTCACTGGAGCATTGGTTTATTAGCTTTACTTTCATTTCTAACTGAGAGCTTTCCTTTTCAAAGGTATTAAGACACTATTTTAAAAGACCTCGATGCAATTTTTAGCTACTAACTCATCTACCTTTGTATCTTTGCAAACACAGAAAAACCACACAATAGGTAAGTCATGTCCCACCTGTATTCACTTTGGTCTGTCAATACTAGTGGACAGCTTCTGATCAAAGCAGAATACAGTGCATTTTAATCAATAACCACATTTCACTTAGCATTACTACAATAGATCACAAGTCTGCTTTATTCGTAACAGGCACAGCTGCATTTGCTGCTTTAGCAGTCCATTATTACTGTTAAATTGTTGGGAAGTAAGATCTCTATCAGGATGGTGTTGCAATCAGGAGTAGCAAGTTTCAATGTTGCTCAGGCCCAACCATTTTGTGTCATGCCACAGAAGCATGCGGTACCTCCGTCACTACTCTACAGTTTAGTCACAGTTTCCCTGCTGAATTGGCAGCAGCAGCACAGACCAGACCTCAGGTTGTCCCTGTCTTGTAGATATCCAGGAGCCTGCTCTGGAAATAGCCAGGGCACCAATAGCAATGCAACAACAGCAGCAGACTGATACCAAAACTTGAGGCCTCAGGCAAACCCTTGGCAACAACAGATCAAAGCACGATCTGACAGGAATCCTGTCCGTATCTGCCTCCAGTCAGGCCTTCATAAAGAGTTTTGCTGAACAGAACTAGAGGACAGCGATAAGCTGTCTGGTAACTGCAGGAGCAGTTACCTTTTCAACTAAAAAGGCAGCTACTTCTACTCTGGTCACATTTTTCAGTGCCAGCCAGCAGTTCAGCAGAGAACTCTTCTTTGGACTGCCATTATTGCATAGCTGTAAGAGCAACAGGGAATACAAACAGTAAAACAAATAGCAAGAAGGCTCTGAATGGAAGTTTTCTGGTTTTTCTCCCTAAATGTGAAAGGAGAAAACCCAAGCTTACATAGTTTACATTGAAAATGCTGGCTAGCACTATTTCATCGTATGTACAGTTCTAAAGAATGGGCGGGCTTGTGTCAGTTTTTAAGCTAAAAGGAAAGCGTTAACATTATGTTTATGCCCTTCAAGAGTTAACTTCTGTGAAACGCTGGACTTGAAGTACCAGCACAAGTATAAATTCACAGATGAACATATCATGGCCAGCAAGGATATAAACACCAGCTCTGCAACATTATCTAGTTTTTAGTTTAAGGGTGTAGCTTCCCCCAACTGCTTCCTTTCTTTTTCTCTAAGAAGGAATTAAAAAAAAAAAGTGTTTGTTTAAGAAGGATCTAGTTCTCCTAAATGCACTTAAATCAAAGACTACTGAAGTAACTTAAGATAACACAGTATTTTTACATCCAATATGATAATATTGAGTCCCACTCCACCTCTTTGTTTCATTAATGGCAAAGCAGCCTTTGCTACAAGAAAGCTATTGCCCATTTTGACAAATAACACCTACTAATGAAGACATAGGTTCTTAAGCTTGACCAAGTACTGACATGAGTCAAATATGTGGTTCTCTGTACCAATACAGCCAAAGGCATTACCAGTAATTGTTCACCATAGAGCTGTCCTAGACTTAACAAGCACAACATTTAACAATTCTTTGGTTTTTAACACTGTTCTTTGTTCAGCAAAACACTTTGGCCATGTTTCAGTTTTATTGGCCTGAACTGATTTTAAACACAGGCTTAAATGGGAAGGGCTCCTCATCTTTAAAATAAATGGATTACTGGATGCCTGCATCAGCTGAATCCTTGCCTTGTCACTGCTGACTTAAGATGCTTTAACATCATATGGATATCCAGGTTCAACACCCTTTTTCAAAGACAACATTAAACAAACACAACTAAATTAGTTATTCCTTTCTCTGTTAAAGCCTGAAGTCACCAACTATTCTCTCGATACACCCATTTCTGATTGTAAAAGGTGCCAAGAACAACCAATGCTTTCAGGAAAAGACATTCCATCACGCGTCAAACTGGTGCAAGCCATTGCACTGCTCTGCAATGCAATATGCAAAGATGCACAAAAGGTACTGTCTCCATTTCTCCCCAGAACATCTACTAAAATTTAACCTAGGAATTACAACAACTAGAAGCTGCAAGGTGCTCCAGCATAACAAGTGATGCCAGCTATGTGCTTTAACCAACATGGAAAGAATTCATTCCAGAAGGAAGCTATATGGCGATTCCACGTCAGTGTCTACTTGTATATTTGCAGAGTGTAACCATATCCCAAAATATACTTAAGTCTGGCTGAAAGTCTTTGGACGCAGCAATTTTAAAATACCTTTGAACAAAGTTTTAGTGGGAAGAGTCAATGTGGACATAAAGCTTGCTTTTAAACTGCTTAGATGAGCTTACCTTTAACATACTGATCCCATTGTTTTCTGAAATCTAAATCCATATAGACATCTGCACACAGTTTTGGGGGACAGTCAGCAAGACCACCAAAGATTTTATACTCATAAAGTCCTGATTGCTGTGGAAACAGAATGGGGAGAGGAAAAGTCACACAGGAAAGGGAAGTACTCTGCAGCAGGGAGAACAGCTGAAGGAAGTTAGGTGGGGCACATACTACAAATTTGCTCAAGAGCTGTGAAAGCAAGTGTTCAAAAAACAATGCAAGATTCAGTCTTTAACCTCTCGACTTTTTGATCTATACATGAAAGTTTAAATCCAGGCAGGCTGACCTGCCCAGCACAATGGTTGTTCCTTCCCTTACACCAGTACCCTTTTACTTCATAAGTAGTTCCAAAGGCAGCATGTTTCTTCACGCACACACACACCCACCCCTTTTCATCTCCAGTGGTCAGTGTGGACTAAATCCTGCCCACACGGAAGCTTACCAGAAGCATTAAATTGTTGTGGCAAGGTCTCCAGACCCTATATAATGTATTTAAGAATCTCAGCCATTTCCAGGATGTTACCAAGTACTGCACGATCTGGAATAAGCTTTCCAGCTAGTCAGGTATGCTTATGCTTCAGGCTGTGATACAAGAACGCTTTATAATGTTCACGCTTATATACAATGCACTATTATATCTACCTTGAATATTTATCAGCTATTTTCTTTCTGAAAGCTGTCTGCACTGAAGGGGTGGGGTGCAGGATATCTCCTATGTTAATGCTTTTAATGTTTCAACATATGGAAACTCCATCTGTGCCTATAGAGCAATGTTTGTTCTATTGTTAGTACCAGTTCAGGACTAAATTAAAACAATGAGAGTATTTTGAATATACAGTGTAGGAGTCCAATTCAGGCATTCCCAAGGAAAGGGAGGGAAGGATTATACAACATTCTGTTAGTGAATGGTTGATTTTTCTTCTCCCTCCCCCCTCCACAAATCAACCCTAGAAGATGAAGATTTGATGTACCAGAAGATAATAATGGGACCAAGAAGCTTAAGGTACTCATCTTCACTGTGGCTTCACTGAAGCACCAATCCCTAGCTTCAAACCTGAACTGTTCAGCACCTGTGCAGCCCCATGCACTCATGTCACCTTTGTAAAAGGCATCAACATTTTTATTTTCAAAAGAAAAACTAATTTTGAAAATATCACACTCGAAATTGAGCCGAGACCCACCAGCATATGCCAAAGCACTGCATTGGTACTTCAAAAAATAGTTGGTTTAGCTTAAGCACTATTTCATTCCAGGTCACTGGTCAGAAATGCTGTGTGGATTATCTTGCACATAGGTATATTTACATTGTCACATAAGGCAGGAGAATAGCAAGCCACAATTCTCCTCGCTCTTCTAGTAATTCAGAAAAAAAGTCTTACTTCCTCATGTCATTGGGCTGCTCTTCCACTGAAGAACAGAAGTCTTTAGATTCTTTTCCTGGACTTTGATTATGACTGCATCTTGAGAGGTAACAAACCAAGCTCACCCGTAACTTTAATTCTGCAGTCAACATGCAAAGCTAGCTGTCCATCAGCACACTCACCGTTTCTTTGCATCCTTCAGCTTCCTCTAAATCTGTTTGATAGAAGAAAGCCATGCAGTAATTTTCTCATTTAAACTATCAGAGCTTGCATCAAAGACTTTGCATAAAATTATGTGCTTTGTGCCTTAGCGAGGACAGACCACAGTTTCTCACTTCCAAACAGCTTTAGGACCACAAACTATTACCTTGTATTGCTTGTTTCTAAAGCTTTTATGTTCCACCCAATAGGCAGCTGCAAGTGCCTGTAATACTTTTAAATCGAGGATCATCAAAAGATATGCATACAATATAGGTCTTTAAAGCATTTTTGCTATAGATAGAACCTCCATCAGAGGTTAAAATAGAGCTGTAGTGATGTCATTTACTGTCACATAATTCAGAAGCCACTAAATACAGAGTGCAAGTGCTGCACTACCTGATCTCCCGACTTAACAGATGGGATTCTACCTTACAATCAAAGGTAGGCTCCCAACCGGTTCACAGTATCAGTTCAGTCATTCTTGCATCTGTAGCCTTCAAGTTCTTACACTGTAGCTCAAGACAGATCAAGAAATTATGTTGTTCTTCTCTATCAGTCTGTTTATTCCACTGCTAGACAAATGGTGGCATACATCATTAAATATCTTCTACTAAAAAAGGCAGTATTTTGATAACAGTATGAAATAACAAATCATGATCTGAAAAGTGAACAGTACATCTTGCGGGAGGCAAGATAGACATTCAATAAAGGCAGCAATTTACAAAAAAAAAGTTAAAACAAGAGTAAAATGTTTCAGGTTTTCAGAGGCCTATCAGCAGGAGAGTCAATCAGCAGGTTGGAATACAGCACAGAGCAGGAAAGCCCGGGAGATCTGTTTGTGTAGCCTGCAGAAAAGGTGGAAAGAGAAGGCAACAGGAAATATAATTGCTGCCTTCAGCTTCCTGGACTACCACTGCTATAGTGGACTCCCAGTTCAGTAAGTGTTAAAAGCCAATTTTTCCAGTAACAACTTTAAGCAAAGACCCTTCTCCTAGACTTGGTTCTTCTTCTCATGTGGCAATTTGAAGCAACTGAAAGACAAAACAAACAAGAGACTTATTTCCCAGCAGAATCAGAAGACTGGACTTGAAAAGGTCCCTTGCATCCTACCTAGTCTGTCCATCCACCCTAAATCGGGGTCATGTACAAGATGTGAAAAACAACAACAAAAAAAAGACACCTCAATGTTTTTCAGCAAGCTCAATAGTCCTTCTATATAAAAGCGTGAGAAGAAGCCTGAGCCTTCCATCTAGCCAGCTCCAGTTTATACAATAGCAGCAAAGCCACAGCAACACAGGCTTCCCCAGTACAAGTCTCACGGACACCTGGACCCATTTGTTTGGTTAAATCCAGTCTCCAGCTTCCCGAAGGTACTTTGCCTTCGTTCACCGTGTGATGCATTTACAGGTCTGTGACGAGCTCCAGTCCTAAAGTCTCTATTTCATCCACTCCAGAAGCAACACTTCTAGTAAATTCGATTTCATCAGCATATCTAGTGCCTGCATAGATACCTGGCAGACACCGGAGGCTCACCTTTGCTGCGTGCTCTCATTGATAAGCCTGTCTTGCTATTGCCAGTTACCATGCGCATGCTGTAAATAAGGACTACTTACCGCCAAAAAATTCTGAGGTGTATGAAGTGACTTTTTTTTTTTTTCAAAAAGACTTTCCCTGCCTTTCACACAGACCTATACATTTGCTTTATTTGCTATGTTTTTCTAACATGACCATGCCTGAAATGATTTTTCAGAATACAAATACAAAATTGTCATGCAAAGCGCAGCATAAAGTCCAGCTTTATAAGGAGTTGAGAGGTAACTATGATGACAGAACTAAAGAAATAGGATATTTATATGGATTCAAAAGTCATTGTTAAATCATAAATCTGCATCAGAATGGAAACACCATGTTAATCACTTACAAGTCAGTTCTGGAAGCCTAAACTTTTGAACTTCTTAAGAGAAGTAAGTCCTCCCCAAAAGAGGGGATTTCATTTCAACCTTTTCTGAACTACGTTCTGATTTTAGAAGGAGAAAGGTGGAAAATCAGTTTGAAGGGAGTTTTGGAGAGAGGGAGAAGGAAGGGAAGCGGGAGTCTGCAGATCAGGAGGATGCTCTCTAACACGGGAGGTGCTGAGGGACAGGTCTCTCCTCCACCACACGCATCGCTCAGAGGGGGCTCGGGAGAGAAGTGGGACGCGCAGAGCAAACGCTCCGTTAGACCCACGACTGCTCCTGTCGCCGACAGCACCTTCCGCCAGGAATTCCTCCAGCCACCAGCTGTCAACAAGCTTTAAGAGCCTCACAGTTTGCAGGTTCCCCTAGCAGTTTGTAAGAGCGGTGTTTACTGCAGCAGGGCAGCTTTCTCCATCAGCAGTTAATAGCATTACCCTGAAAGCTGCTTTCTGAGAGCCTGGAGAAACTGAAGG
>NW_008824772.1:3224684-3224968 GCF_000699105.1 Pygoscelis adeliae
CGCATATATTTATATATATATATATTTTCACATTTTAAAAAGCAGTTTCCCGTATGGACTGTGCTATCTAAAGAACACATAAACACTGTACAGCTGGTTGGTAGGTGTGTTTGACACATGCACACACCCACCGAAGCCCAGCCAGCCTGGTGGAGGGGGCAGCAGGCTGCGGCCCATGGTGGACTGGGGTGGACAGGGTGGAAGGGGGCAGAAAGCTTTGTCACTGGGCTGAGGTCCTGGGCAGGAGGAATCCACTGATGGGGACACACCTCACACCTTACTTA
>NW_008824772.1:3225101-3233485 GCF_000699105.1 Pygoscelis adeliae
TACTGTGTCTTCAGAATAAAACACAAGCAGCTCTGAGCTATGGGACATCATCAAACCTATTGACTGACAAAGAGCCTGCCTGACAAGACTAGCCCAATGCACTTGGTGGTAACCTCTGTGCAAGACTGGCAAAATTCAGCTTTTTAGCTTCCCTGCCAAGTGGCTGACTTCTTTGACAAAGAGTTCATTTATGTCAGCTGTCCCTTCCAGTTCCAGTCAATTGGTTTGCAAGCGGAGCATGAGGATTTCTGGCTGCCTCTGGCTTGGATGTATAGGCTGACTGTCATCCTTGCACAGCCCAGAAAACTTTTGGAGAGAGAGTTGTAGCAGAAGGCAGGATGGTATCTCACAATCCTCCCCCCAGCATGTAAATTTGATGCCAGAATTTGACCTGTAGCATCTTCCTAAAATAATGTCGCTAATGGTGGAAAGTCTCTGCTTATACATCACCTGCTCTCACCTCCCCAGTGAAACTGCTAGGCAAACATTCCAGTTCTTTTGTTTTATTTTTGTAGTATGCTTACATGTATTATGACCTTTTATTATTAATATTTATGCAGCACATATAAAATATTTTGGCTTGTGTTCTTTGTGAATTACAATACCGTGCTTTCAGTCAGCTCAGCTGGTTCTCCGAAACATGATGACAATACATTTCTTATGGCTGAACCCTTATGAGTAGATTCTTGGCTGAGCTAAGTTGATTTCAGTGGAGCTGTGCTGCTCACCCTGCTGAGGATCTGGTCTTTAAAATGGACTATGAGGCGATAGTCTGTAAGTGAGACTGATTTAGTTTATCTTGCAGAAATATTTCTTTAAACAGTAGTTTTACTTTTGCGGCAATTTTATCAGATTTCTCTCTCATTTTTAAATCCCATTCGTGCTCTGAAATAAGACTCACGAGAGACTGAAAGAGCTTGTGGCTCTTGTTTGTACAGACACGACTTTCACCCAGTATGAAAAAGGAGTTGTGAGTCAAAGGTTGATGTTTAACATGTGGCAAGGACACATGCCTGTAAATGAGCCTGTGAGATTACATGATCTCTTAAGGAGCCTTGTTTGTGCAAAAGGACTAACGTGATCACGGTTCAACGTTGCCTATTGTTTTACAGTAAATGTTTTGCATTATATGGTTGTCTACATGGCATCAGAGTTGTAAGTTGGCTGCAGCTGCCTGGCCACTCCCTCCTCGCCCCAGCACTCTCATGGAAAAAGAGAGATTTATCTCACAAGGCTACTCTAGGGACCAAAACTTTCAAAAAAGGCATTACTATGTGACCTTTTTTCTTGGTAAATAAGGAGTGGTGATTACTAAGAAAGCACAAACAGTTCTGAAAGGAGACTTTATTTTCTGTTTTCATGTATGTTTATGTAAGTGTTATTATTTATCACTTGTATGTCCATGTATTGCCCTTAGCTTACGGATAGAAGCTAAACTTTGAACCTAAACCCTTTGATATCTGCACTACTAAATAGTGTGGCTGTAGTCTGGGGTGAGTTCACACACAGCGGGGACTAACTTCCTAGAGCTCTGCCCCAACAGACAGTGGGATAGCAACTGCTTCAGGGCAGCTGGTTCTGGGAACATGAACCCAGGCTTGAGTGCAGCTACCAAAGGCAGCCTAGATACAGCACGATCCCGTCCCACACATGGATCAGGGACCTAAATACTAACAATGAAAACAGAGGGTTACTATTCTAGGGCAATGAGGGGGAGTTTCAAAAGTGCCCACAACTTGACCCACATACTTAGTGTTTCTTAGGTATTTAGCTGCTGCTGCTTTCAGTGGGAAATGATACCTCAAGGAAACTTGCTGATCTGGACTATCAATGGGATTAATGCACCTAAATTGCCCACCTGTTTTTTTAGAATGGAAATAACCTGTATTAATTCCACCCTAGTGCCTAACCTTTCTGCTACTGAAATCAACACCAAGTAATCCATTGAATTCTATGGTGTGGAATCAAACCAGTAAATTGGAGAACTCCTCCATCAGGAAATCATATGTGGCCAGAAATGAAAACGGCAGTGAATATTACGTTGATGTTTTCAGGTCCCAGATGATTTTCAGTGTTTGTTTTGGATATGGGTATCTATATGTGAGAGAGTGCTACCAGCTATATTGTGTTTTCCTGCATCTGTCTCTGTGTGGCACTGGTGCACTTTGAGAAATTCTTGAAGATGAACTAAAGATGTGGGATTTTGATGGATTCAACTGCTGTGCAGACATTTATATACTATTGTCATTCCATTTTACTCAGTGCATTCCAAAAACTTCACAAAAGTGCTGAATAGTCCTGACACACCATTTATACAGTGTGCACATACGTATTTCTATTATACACAGCCAAACCAATTATAATCTTCTGCTACTGTTGTTTTATTGACTGCATTATGTAAAAGCCTTTCTTACAAATTGTTTCATGACTTTTGCAGCTTGCAAGAAGCAAGTTCTTCGTCCAGAAAGATAAAAAGTTAACAATAGCATCTCCCACCACAAACATGCATGTGTAACGCAGTCTATATTCTCCTCTCCTGTGTGAGTCAAAGGGAAATCTGTTTTTTCAACATGCTGATGTGCAGAAAATCTAGCCTGTCTGCCACACTGAGATCTTTATATATTTTATGTGTTTTATATTCCTGCCCAAGTATATAGGCAGGAAGGGGAACCCAGAGTGACAATCATCTCTTTTGCAAAGAACTAGTGCAAAACATGCACTGTTTGAGCTGTCAGAAGAGGTCATAAGTGGCCATTGAACACTGGCTTGTATTATCCTTCTTCATAGAGTTGAATTTAACCCCAAACTATGACTATATCTGTATTGAGTATCTAGTTTCAACAGAGCTCCACCCAAATAGAAGAGGATTCAGAGAATAACTGGAGTTCTGCTGATTTCCTGCCTTCTAATACCAAATATTTTTTATCTTTGGTAAAGAGTTTTAATATGCTGGACTTGGGTTTCAGGACCCATCTCTTTCATTTGGCCATGTTTACTTTTGATTTACACCTGTTAGCCACAGGTTTTCTGGAAAGTAATGCACTCCCAGTGCAAATAAACTGGAGATTGTGAGGTGCGACCTATTTACCTGGCCTTGAGGAAAGAGGGGTAATTTTAAAACTTCGCTATAGGAAAGAAGGGATTGCACTATTATCTGCATGACCTAAAATGACTCATTCAAAAGATAAGCAAGGCTATTTAGATCTTGACTTGATTTGGCAAATGGTTGTCACTACCACACCCTCTACTTTCCTAACCTGTTTACATGGATGTAGAAATATTTCTAAACATTTCCTTTAGCGTGTGATGCTAAAGCAGATGATATATATTAAAAGCTCTGTTTTGTGGGAATAGTGAGAACTGGTCTTACTGCAATAATTCTTTCTTTTCTTTCTTAACTACCCTTTAGGTCAGACACTTGACTTACTGTTAATTTCACAGAAGTCATCTATTATGTAGAAGAAAATCTGGGTATTTTAGCTATATGCAGTATTTTAGATAGATCTTGTGTATAAATTAAGTCCCAAGGACTGTAGCGGAATAGGACAAAGAAAGACTCATCAGACAGGGTAAAAGCCAAAAGATTTAAAAGTATCATAAAGAAATTAGAAAAACTAGAAATAAACCATAGTTTTCTAACAGTGAAGATAGATAGTAACATTTGAATGAATTGGCAAGACAAATTCTGCATCTCTTGATTGGATGGTTTTCTGAAAAATATACTTGAGATGAGCAGAGAATTCTGGGTTCATAGTACGGATCTTGGACTGAATGTAAAATTGAATGCTTTGTATTATGCAGGATGTCAACTAAGATAATCTGAAGGCTTCTTCTGACCATAAACCTCTATATCTGTGCATCAACAGCCATTGAACACCGTTGGCAAGTGGTGATTTCCCCATAACACTTTCTTTCGCTTCTCACCAATTGTCCCAAGCTATCTAGAGTCTACAGAGAAGCTTGTTTTAAAGGAAGTAATTCAACCGATGGCCTGTGTAGGTTAGCTGAAAGCTCATAGTTTTCTTTCTACTGCTGGAGAGTCAATTACAACTGGCTGAAATGCTCCATATTCATTAGACTGACCATTTGTAGAGGGAACAGGGTATGCTCTTTATGCCATATCTACTGGCAGAGCAGGGAAGCAAGATACAAAATGTCTCTTGACATCATCCACTAGGTAAGCTTGGGCAATTCACTTTTTCAGCTCTTTGTTTGCATTTCCCTTCATGTCTTTGTGCCCTGTAAATTCTTTGGGATATTCAGTGCAGGTGGAAAACCAAGAAAAGCCCTCTGCAGAGCCATGGGAAGAGATCATTCCTATGCTGACTTAAATCTCAGCTGAATCTGCTGGATCCTACTGCGATAGTCTCTAACAAAAAGCACTGTTATGGTGAAATTACATTGTCTTGTGTTTATTTACTAAGCTTCCTCCTAGCTCAGCCAGAAAACTGCCATGTTGGCTGTCATGGTTTAACCCCAGCTGGCAACTAAGCCCCACCCAGCCGCTCACTCACTTCCCCCCAGTGGGATGGGGGAGAGAATCGGAAGGGTAAAAGTGAGAAAACTCGTGGGTTGAGATAAAGACAGTTTAATAGGTAAAGCAAAAGCCACGCAGGCAAGCAAAGCAAAACCAGGAATTCATTCGCTCCTTCCCATCGGCAGGCAGGTGTTCAGCCATCTTCAGGAAAGCAGGGCTCCATCACGCGTAACGGTGACTGGGGAAGACAAACGCCATCTCTCCGAATGTCCCCCCCTTCCTCCTTCTTCCCCCAGCTTTATATGCTGAGCACGACGCCGTATGGTGTGGGATATCCCTGTGGTCAGTTGGGGTCAGCTGTCCCGGCTGTGCCCCCTCCCAGCTTCTTGTGCCCCCCCAGCCTCCTCGCTGGTGGGGTGGGGTGAGAGGCAGAAAAGGCCTTGACTCTGTGTCAGCCCTGCTCAGCAGTAACAAAAACATCCCTGTCTTATCAACACTATTTCCAGCACAAATCCAAACCACAGCCCCGTACTAGCTACTATGGAGAAAATGAACTCTATCCCAGCCAGAACCAGCACATTGGCTAAAGATTCAGACGTTCTGTAGCCGACTTGTGCAAGATTCAGGATTTGGCTTCTGGTGGTGTGGCACATCCCTCTGTTAATTAGAAGCACATGTCCACATGAGGAATTGAGCTCTTCAAATGTGAACCTCATGTAATTATGAAAGCCATAGGAGATAAGAATAATTGTTTTCAGTTCCAGATGTCCTGTCTTCTTCAGCACTGCAGGAAGATTAAGTGGAAGTCGACTAGGGCAATAGCAAAGTTCAAATGCACAGCAGGATAACTGATGCTGACCAAAGTACTGGTAGGATCTAATGGAGTTCAAAGAAAATTCCTTTCCATATTCCTAGTCACCAAAGAGGTTTCTCACTATCATAAGCACATCCATTTCATGAGCCTGATTACACACCGAGTGGGTGGTTTGCATAGCTGTCAACCAACAGGACTGAACTCCCTTGTGCTGTAAACTGTTTTAATGAGAGGGGAGCTACAGCATTTTATGTGAAATGATTTGGTTCTCTGGTTTAACTGTCTTTGTTAAGGACTCCATTCCCCATCACAAAACACATACACTGCATGACATGATAAGGACAATTTACAACATATTAAACATGTTGAAAGAGTGCTTTCTAAAAGTTCCAGTAAATGTAATCAACTGGCGTGTTGTGTCCGTGTGTGGGCTTAGGGATGAAATAAAGGAAAATTCAGTGGAGGGTTAGGGAAAAGGCAAAAGAAACTAATTGAATAGGGAGCCCACAATGGTTGTACTTTGCCAGATTAATGAATCACTGTTTGCTGTGCTGTTAAGGCCCAGGAGACTGTTAGAAACTCAAAGGAAGCCATGAAGTATTGCAAGTGTGTCTTAGTAGGCAGAGCAACAGCATTGCTCAATTTAGGAGTAAAACTCTGCTCTCTCAATAGGCTGCATGAGTTCCAGAATCACACAGGCTTCTTGCTTATTGTCCCAGCCGCTGGGGCTGCACCTCCTCTGAAGCAGCTGTGTTAAGCCCACAGGGAGGAGGTTTTGTCATTTAGGGCAGGTCCTAAAGGGGAACTATGTAGCATTTAAGCGTGGCAGTCCAAAACTGTGAACCTGTAACCCCTCACTGCAGCTGTTGCTCAGTCCTGAAGTTTCCTCAGCTGTTTGCACTGAATTTCTGCAGGTGCCAAACGTGCTGGTTTGGGTATGCTTGGTGCCTTTTTCCTTATATCCTTGGAGAGTCATGTTAGGAACACAGCAGGACCTTAAAAGGCAGAGGTAGTCAGTCATCCCTTTTTTAAAAGGCCAGAGGGTGCCCAAGTTGTATTCGACCCTTTCTGCCTGAGAGCTACAAATCCACCCTTCTAGGGGAGAGCCCACTAATCTCTCAGCACTAGAGGGAGATGTCATTCCCATCACTTTCCATCGCAGCTTTTCTGCTTCACAAAAAGGAGCTACAATTGCACTTGGTCTAGAAGAGAGCGTGACTTTCTAGCCTATTGTTAGGGCACTTACTTGTACTGAAACATGTGAATTCTAAGCCCAGCTTCAATGCTTGTTTATGTGTTCTTCAGATTAGTTCCTCAAAAATCAGTATTGGGAGTTATTTTATGTAATACTTTCAGTATTTTATGTAATACTTTCAGTAATAAACTTGGCATGGAAAAGTAAAAATGTACTAGTGAAACTGTTGATGGTGTAAGCATGGGAGGGAGGTCCTCTGTCGACATAGGAGAACCAAATACTACACTGGAAGGACTAGAGAGGAATTGGTGTAATAGGAATGGGGTGAAATTTAGGTCATGCACATATGTGCTAACAGCAAGAATTTCTGATATAAAGTGATAAATGGACCTGATACTGGAGAAAAATCCAGATACACTGAACAATCAGAGGATAATTATGAAATGTTAGTATTTCTGGTAGAGACAGGAAACTACTTGCACTTCCATGCAGAATGCTGGTAAGGCCACATCTGAAAAAATGATGATCGAAAATAAGACTGAGAGAGTCTGATTTCTACCTCTTTATTAGAGGGTTAATTGCCAAAATGAAGATCTATTTCAGCCAAAGGCTTGTTTATCCATGTATAATTGCCTATGAATACATGCAGCTAGAAACAAGATTGAGGTTCCTAGATATCAGCAGAATAAGGCTCATCATAGCCTTCCCACAGGAGGAGTAGGAATCCCAGTTGTTCTGAGGTGGAACTCAGCAAGTTTAATAAAGGTATTACCTGGCATGGCTGCCTGTATTAGGAAGGACTGGACTTAATGGCCCAAGAGAACCTCTCTGATGACAGTCTCTTCAGATCCAGTTTGCTTGTCATTTCTGCTGAAATGCTGATGTATTTGGAGGGAGTACTAGCAAATGGGGAAAAAATGCCAGTTTCTTTATAAAGCTGTGGAGCTCTTCCAGAACCCCCTGGCTGATTTGGCTGGAGGAGATGAATGCTTGGCAGGATCTCCATCACTGGGGAGTTCTTAATGATACACAGGGTGAAATCCTGACCCCTGTGAAGTTGATATAAGTTTTGCTATTAATTTCTGTGAGGCCAGGATTTCACCCTGGAAAGGGAGTCAAAAGTACATGCATGCTTTCAGAGACAGAGTGGCTGATTAAATACATCTGGTGCACTGCTCTTTTATCAATCATTGATAAAATAGTGCCTTTTAAATATAAACTTTGGGTAAGCTTAACCGCAAAATTCAAACATCTCCTTTTACAAGCCTTAAAAGCAAAATTTGTCTGCTTTTTGTCTGAAAAGAACAGAAATCGTGGCAAAAAAATAACACATACCCATACCCATCCACTCCAAACTCCTGTAGTATTTGATGTTCCGCTGAAATGAGTGATTAAAGCATAGAAAAGCCAGTTAAAATATTTCTAGATGATACATAAAACTTTATCCTCTAAGGATGTCATCCAAAACTTTTCCTCCTCATTTAATTCCTGAGCAGTTAAACACCAGCTAGGAGTTCATCTGGATTTCAGCGTGGACTGTGCTTTCACAGGACCACCCAGCGCTGCCGCTTTTGACATCCCATAAAGGCTCAGGACAGGCAGCGAGCCCTCCGTCCGCGCTCGCCCGAATCACGACGTGTCGGTATCGATGGGGCCGGACGCCCCGCACGGTGGTGTGCGGGAGGGCTGAGAGGGCTGGGAAACGCTCTCCCAGGCGCCGTGTTTAACCTGACACGGCCGGGGTGTGATGCGGAGCCTCGCCACGGTGCGTGACCTGGCGAAGCAGGAGACACGCGCGTCCCCAGCGTGCGCGTCTCTAAAATGGGCATGTGAACCGCGCAGCGCCAGCACCGCCGGCCGGACAAGCAAAACCGCGGAGGGCAGGGCAGGCTCCCTGC
>NW_008824772.1:3233529-3233836 GCF_000699105.1 Pygoscelis adeliae
TCCCGCGGTGGCTCCCCCCCCCCCCGCGCCGCCCCCCGCCGCTGAATTTGCTCCGGTCCCTTAATTGTTTCGCTCTCACCAAGAACTTTGTTTACAGTCCCTTGTGCAGCGAGCTGCATCCCCCTTTTATGCTTGCTCCGGGCTAGTGTCCGCCGCAGTCCCGTCCGGCAGTCGGGAGGTAAGGCACGGCTCGGCACGGCACAGTGTGGCACGGCATGGCATGGCATGGCATGGCATGGCATGGCATGGCACGGGAGGGCACGGCACAGCACGCCGGGGTCAGTTGTGCGCTCCCGATCACTGTGGG
>NW_008824772.1:3234195-3242186 GCF_000699105.1 Pygoscelis adeliae
AGGTGCTCCCTGCCTTGCAGGTCGCCGTGTGCCCCCGCGGAGTTGTGCCTTTTCGTTACTGCCGGGCTGTATAGCAGCAAGCGTGCATAAACTTTCGTTGCCTGTTCGCGTCTCTTCTCTCTTGCATAGGTGTTCGGGGATAGGCATGACACGCAGCGGTTTACCCTAGGTGTGTGTGGCGTTTTACAGACGGGTTTGAAAGTTTTGCAATTTGCAGATAACGAGATTTGTTTGTGGAGGTGTGTGGTTGGCTTCCATCCTACCCTCCAACTACGTCTGACAAACGAGAAAGGTGTGAGAGCTTGCATCTGGTAATTGTATCACCTATAAACTTGGTGGTGGAAACTTATCCGCATTCTGAGGCTCAAGACAGTTGGCATGGGTGTAATGTGTTCTTCTCCCACCTCTGTAGTTCAGGGTCTGATCCTGGAGTCTTGTAAGTACAAATTCTAGTTCTGTATTTCCAGGAGTGTTCATATGGGGAAGAGCTGCGGGATTGTGTTCGGGATTACTGTAGTCTGTTGAATTCCAAATGAACTCTCCTTCAGTACAGAAGGACTCCTGATGTTGTTTTCCATAGTCACTTCAATGCAAAACCAAGTGTGAAACATAGGCATAATGACTTACTGGAATTTTACATAAGCAAAAAAGGGTGTCTGAAATGTTACGCAAGATACAGAGAATCAGGTCCAGAGCCTGAAGGCAGAAAACTTAAATGTATCCCACTGGTTCTGAGTAAAAGGCAAAAAAAGGGGAAAGGATTGTAGTGGCTGAGAAATACCATCTCTTTGCACTTGCACAGAGATATTCAGTATGTGGGAAGCCTCCTGAGAGAGCACCACATTGAAATGATTCAGAGTTAAAATATTGGAAGCTTAATGTATAGATTGCATGTGTTTCTGCTTCTCAGCATTGTGATGAGGGAGAGAAGGGGGAGGGAAGAAATCCTGCCTGTAAAAAGTTGCTCTGTCAGTCAGTTTTTTTGATAAAGACATTCATTTTAAAAAGTTACCTAAGCTGTATGTAGTCAAGGGCAAATACAAATAAATTACTGACAGAGCAATTAATCTTTTTGAAGAATGATGCTAGCAGAGTGGCTTAGGGGGCACAATTGCACTAGGAAGAGCTTTTCAAACAAATGTAACCATTCTTGTAATACGAGTGGAAGTTGACTGCAAGATAGTTTCAGAGGTCTGCTTTTGTTCTAATGTAATCTAGATTATTAATCTAAAGTGTGGGTTTTTTTCTGCATTTCCCTCCAAACTTTTCAAAAAGTCAAACTAATTGCTAGGTAGTGTGCACAAGAATATAGTCAAGGAGGTAAGCAAGGAGACTTCCTTATTATTAGCTAACTTCAATAATTGGCTAAATATACTTTAGCTATGTCACAGGCTTATTCCAAGGATCATCTAGAGAAGAACAGCAGCAGTCTGTGCCTGTAAATGTTTGTCTTTGTGAAATGTTAGCATGGTTTATATAACTTAAAAAGAGAAAAAGCCCTTAGAGTTCATCATGATACGAACTTATTCTCGTGAACTTATTCTCATCCCCACTTAGGAGCTCCTGCTTCAGTGTTGGAATGATCTTCTGTAATCGTGCACATATAGAAAGGGAATGTTGAATAAGATTAGAAACATAAAACTCTGCTGCTTCGTAAGTTTTACCCAGCTGCTTGGTGATTTCACAGCTGTTTCTGCAGTTGATAACAATTTCCATCACTCTGCTTTTTGCAGGGTTGTCACACTGCTCTGCTGCAGATTCTGCCTTGTCCCTATTTGAGTTATGAATCTTGTTTTAAAAAATTAGATGACTGAAATGAAGAACAGTAAATATAATGGAATCATGTTTAATACAGTGAGTTCTTGGACTCAGTTTGCCTTTTTTTTTGAGAGGAGTTTTTGGGATTGTATTACTTAGGTTTTTGTTACAGCAGAATAGATTTAAAAGGTTTTTTTTAGTGGAAAGCATGTTGTCACTGTCAGTTTACAGCTAGGAAACCAAGGCACAGGGAGCTGAAGTTATTTGCTCAAAGAAACTGGAGACATAGAAGAGACAAAACCCCAAGTATTCTGAGTCATGATTTCGTTCTTTGACTCACATAGGTGAAGTGAGCAATAGAAACGAAGTTAAATGAGATTTTTAACTACAGAAAATCATGTGCATTACCTTTTCCTGCCTAGCTCTTTCTGGGGGGCTTGCCTGGGTTGTGACACTCATCATCGAGACGTCACATTATCAAAGGAAAATGTTACACAGGGCCAGAAATGGGTGGCTGCTGCCAAGAAAAGAGGCAGAAACCACTAGGAGAGCCAGAGGGAGAACATCTCCTGCTTCGGTTAGGTTAGGAGCAGGGGTCAGCATACAGCGGGAGCTTTTCCATGCAGGAGTTTTGTTCTTAAGAAGCTGATAAATATCCAACAACTTTTCTTGTAGGAAACTTCCATGCTAGAATATTGTCACCTCCACTTCATCATTCAGCAACATTTGACACTTCAAAGCCTGGAGCAGCCCTTACTGCTGCATGACTCTGCCTTGAATTGACATACGAGACATCTTAAGCAGTCTTTCTCTGCTTACGGAGCCAAGGGATTTGTTACGATGGATTTCTCATGGACCTGGTAGGTGTGTGTGCTGATGGATTTCATGTCTTTTCAGTAAATCTCAACTTACACTTATTACTGGGTAAAGCATTCCTCTCCCCTTTAACCAGCGTTAGCCACAGATTGCCACAGAAACACATTGTTCCGTCAAGTCAAAGTAGCTCCTTAAGAAAGTACTTCTAGTATGATTAGTGAGAGGATGCTGGTGTTGCCGGGTATCTTTGCCTAAATTTCTTACCCTGAAACTTAAACCAAGTCACCTGTTGGCGTAAGTCAGAAGTGACTTTGCTGGCAATGGGGATCTAGTGCCCTGTTTTCTAGGGCTGAGTACCTTTACTCACACTTCAAATAGGTTCTGTTGTTTATTTAACGTACGGTATTTCAATAGAGGTTTGTTTATTTGTTTTGTATGAATGCCTCTCTGCTTATATCCTATTACAGGAAAGAACTGTGCTCCTCAGAAGTCAACAGGTATTTTGCCATTGACTTAATTTTGGTAGTTTAGGAGATTTTTTTAAAAATTCATGTTAGTTTTGACTGTATAAAAATATCTTTTTTCTTCATAAATCTCTGTACAAGACATCTAAGAGATTTAATGCTCATTGGGGATGTAACTGAAGCAGAGGGACAAGGACTCTAGAGACAGGAGTAAATATACTTTGATTGAATGTTAAAGTTTTTCAGAATAATCGTGTTTATTATGAGCCAAATCCAATTTCAAGTTATTGGGAGTTTCCCTATTTCTGTGACTGTTAGAGTATTTGCACTTTTGAATAGTTATTACACTGTATTTGGAGCTAAGAGACCTTTTATAGGGAAAATGGTTAATTTTTTTCCTCAAATTTAATAATAAAATATTGAACAAATTGAATTTGGCTAATGGTAAGATCAATAAAAGGTGACATTTGGGGACCACATTCTGCCGTTGTGCTGAACTTCTGTAACGTTTTATGGATAAGTAATGCAGCAACATAATGGCACCAGTGTGAGTCTCACTGCCGTGTAGGTCATTATGGAAAACGCAGAACTTGAGGTCAGATCCATGTGGGAACAGATCGATGGCGCTTTAGAGCAACCCCATGGCTTTCCTGGGCTCTCTCAAATGATATAAAAGGTACTTAATCATGCGTTAGAATTCAAAGGACAAAGCAACTGAACCTAGGAGAACCTGGGATATCTAAGGTGTCAGCACAGATATATTTGCTTTGTCTGATAAGCACTGATCAGATCCCCTGCCTGCTTTTGGGGATACCAAGTACACAGAAACACACAGAATCACGGAATGGTTGTGGTTGGAAAGGACCTCTGGAGGTCATCTGGTCCACCCCGTGTCCCGCTCAAGCAGGGTCTCCTAAAGAAGTCTGCCCAGGACTGTGGAGATGACTTTTGAATGCCTCCAAGGATGGAGACTCCAAAACCTCCCTGGGCAACCTGTTCCAGTGCTCAGTCACCCTCCCAGTAAAAAAGTGTTTCCTGATGTTCAGACGGAACCTCCTGTGTTTCAGTTTGTGCCCATTGCCTCTTGTGTTGTCAGTGTGTGTGCTCAGTGTGCGCTTGGTTGTGCTGTACTCAGTGTTGCTAGGGAGGGAAAGGCTACTCTGTCTTGTAGCTGCTAGGCCCCTTGCAGGATTGAGCCCTGAAGATAGCTGTGTACAGCAAGATACAATATTGAGCTGAGCACTCTTCCTTAGAGCAGTAGAACAAAAGCTTTGTCAAACCAGATCTGAACTTTCCTTCTCTCATCAGGGTTCAAGGAAACTCAGATACAAACTCTCTGACTAGATACAGAGTGTAGCCTGTTTGTGTTTAAAAATAGTGAAATCCTCTTTCTTGCAAAATACACAGTCCGTTACATGAGGTACTGAGATACAAAACCAAGGGCTCTCCACAATGGACAAATATATCTTAGCAACAAGGGTGGGAGTGGTGGGAAAGGAAAAGGAGAATACAAGTATCTGGCAATTAACTTCCTAGTCACAGATGTGAAGGTGATAAAAGTGATAAAAGCATTACTGCATTGCCAACGCTCTTCAACTGCGTGGCCAGCGCTCTTCCTTGTTCTCTGAGCTGCATACCATGCTGCTCATAGGATCAAAAGCTACACAGCCCGTACCGGAGAGTGGTGGAGGAGTTCTGTGAGCTACTCCCAGCAGGAAAACCCAGTGGTTCCCCAGTGTCCCCGCTTCTGTTGGATGTAGCGGGGTGCACTGAGCGCACAGCCAGGGCAGCATAGCCGTGGTAGCCTCAGCATTGTCAGAGGCTCACTGCAGACTCCAGGGCGGCCCCCACACCAGCAAGAGTCCCAGTGAGATGGCAGAGGTCTGTCATGACAGCCTGTAGCAGTGGAGAGCCACGGGCTCATCTTGCCCTGATCAGGTGGACTCCAGTTCTGCACTGGGCTCCACGGAGCCAAAAGCTATTTTGCCTCATAATGCAGATGCAATCAAACTGTGCATGCTCTCTGTGGGACTGAGAGTGTGTATACGATATGGAGACAGGAGGAAAGCAACCTACTGTAACTAAGATGAGTGAATATGACTGTAAATCTGCCTCCCGCACAGTAACATGGATGTGGTTTCATGGATTTGTAAGGGACCCATTACTTTTGCATTAAGCCAATTTAAATGGCAAGCTGACAGTCTGGCATTGATGTTGCTGTAATGGTAGGTTCACCAGCTTTCAGCTGGCATTTGCTGAGTGCAGGAACTGTCTTCATCCCCATTCCCCCCACATCCATACCTAGTCATGACCATTTGAATTTTTTCGCTAAGTAGCGCTTGCCTTGAGAAAGGGTTCACTGTTCAGTCCTGTTTTTTGCTGGGCCAGTTCTTGCCCATGTTATTGTGATGCGCATTGGAGCAAATCTGGGTAACGTGTGTATAGGTGTATATATAAAGAAACAGTGTGAAAAAGTGTGTGAGCAAGAGTAGAATTTTTAACCAAAGCAGCCTATGAACTTCACCTCCTTGTCAGAAGATGTAATGCCATTGAAATTTAAACTGCATCCAGAAATACTGACTTCAGTATATAACTTAAAGTGGGATTTGGCCCATAACACTTTAAGGTCGGTGTCTGTCTTGGTCCGTGACTCTGTTCTTTCTAGCACTTATGCACATGCTGATGACTACTGTAACAATTGATTCAGATCCACCACAATCGGTAGTGTTATAATTAAGCTTGTGCATAAATCCTCACGGGGTCAGAGTGTCTGCTTGTTTGCGATCCCAAGTGGGATACTTCTGTGTCACCCATTTGTCACATAATGGTAATGCTTCTTAGTTGAACTCATGCTCTTCTCTCCACAGTGCAGTGCGTGTTCAGCAGAGCCTGCTCTAGCCTAAGAACTGACTAAGTCAAGACAATCAAGATGACAAACGAACCTATTAAAGAGATCCTGGGTGCTCCAAAGCATCCTGATTCTGTAACCACAGAGAAGAGTAATAACAATGACACTGTGATAACCACCATCCCTCTTGTCAGTGAATGCCAGCTGACTGCAGCAACAGGAGGAGCAGAACTCTCCTGTTACCGCTGTACCATTCCTTTCGGTGTGGTTATCCTCATAGCCGGCATTGTGGTTACTGCTGTGGCATACAGCTTCAATTCCCATGGATCAATCATCTCAGTGTTTGGATTAGTCCTCTTGTCATCAGGACTCCTTTTGCTGGCTTCTAGTGCAGTGTGCTGGAAAATCAGGCAGCAAAACAAGAAAGCAAAGAGGCGGGAGAGCCAGACAGCGCTTGTGGCAAATCAGCGAACCTTGTTTGGTTAAAGACAACCAAGAGAAGGCTGGACAGAAAACAGAACCTTTGTAAGTCAACTTGGCTATTTATCAATAGGAGAGATTGCATGTTTTAATTTAACTTTGGAAATGAACTGAAATGAAAATGGAATGGATTAAGAAAGACTCCTAAAAACTCTGCAAGTGCTCTTAATATTTTTCTTACTGCAGACTTGGTAGTGATTCTTTCCATGGTGGAAGAAAAAACACTTTTCCTTCACAGAAAACAGTGTCGTCATAACTGCAATCATCATAACTGCGTTCTCCAACATGCTGATCATGTTGGAAAGGGAACTTGTGAGAACTGAGAAAATAATTTGAACTGACTTGAAATGCCAGAGATCTCCTTAAAGTACACACTGTGACATTTGACCAAGGGAGAAGTCATAGCATTTGAAGTGACTACAAGGTTATGGCCAGATTGTTTGTGACTTAAATTGTAGCTCAAAAAAACCCAAACAACCAATAACAAACAATCAAACTGCAGATTGCTCAATAAGCTGATTCTTATATTTTATGTAACTTCCCCCCCCCCAATATCTGTGGTACTTTCCCCCTTTTTTAAACCAACTAATATGAATTTTGCTTTACTATTGAATAGAAATAGGTAGAAATGTGTAATTTTATTGTCTAACCTAAATAACGAGGTATGATTATAGCTTAAAACATGACACTTTTTTTGTAAATTGAAGTGGTCAGGTTTAGCACTTTTGATTATTTTGCTATAAAATTAAAAAGTAAATTTCATTAAAATAATATTCAGTGCTGCTAGACCTTTAGAAAATCTTTTTCTGTTGCTAGCAAGATAGCTTGTATCTTCAACGTCGACTGCTTTATGATTCTATTTTTGTAAAAAAACACCTGTGGCAATTACTGTCAACATATGTACTGCTGACCTCTTCCAAAAATCTTTATAGACTATGGATTTTGGTTTGATAGCATGGTCCTCTTGCAGCTTGATTAACAACTCAGTTATTGAAAAATCATAATGGTCAGTTCTGCAGACACTCCTGGGATAGTCAGATTTAGACACAACTATTAATAATTACTTGTGGAAGCAAAGTCATCTGTGTAGTCAGTGTTTGCTGAATGAGCTTTGGCATTACCGATCTTTACGAAAAGCAGGTCTCAGGTGCCCCCTGTGTGTGTCTGAGATGTTTGATTCTGTAACGCTTGTGTTCCAGAGGTCTTCCAACTTTTCTCAGGTAATGAATAATTGAGGTGCTGGTCGAAAATTGAAGCAAAACAGAACATTTCTTCATCTATATCATGAAGGACAAGTAGTGCTGAGCCAAGTGACAGATCACAGACTTCCACCCCAGTGTTATGAGGGTGTCAGAAGGCAGAGGGGCTGCATGAAGTCCTCATTCTTTCTTTTTTTTCTCTCTCTCCTTTTTTTTCCCCTTACTTTCTCCAGACTCAAAGGGGCTGGATGTGATTTTTGCTTTCCCCTGCTACAGCGAGCGAGGCCTGTGCTCGCGTGCCTCCTCTTTGCCCTCTGGAGCCTTTGGCATCCACAACGGCTGTGGCGATGCCGCTGCAGAGCACACCTGCCAAACAGGTGCCGCAGGGGATAGCCGCCTGTGGGTCATCCCGGAGCCATACGTTTC
>NW_008824772.1:3242232-3307457 GCF_000699105.1 Pygoscelis adeliae
GTGTGTCTTCCCGGAGCCGTACGTTTCGCCTGCTGAAATCACCCAGGCATTCTGGCTTAGGTGCCGCCTTTTCCTCTGCCCTCCGTGGTTTAAGCTTGTTACATCCATAACTTATCACCGGATTTGCAAACTGCACTTTGTGTTTTAAATAGAGCAAGCTATATGTATGGGAGGGAATGTTTGGAGTCAGTATTTGCGTTGCCACACTCCGTGGTTACCAGACGCTATAATAAAATCACTTGCATCAGAGGAAAGCTGACAACACATTTTAGCACTTCCATAGCCTTAACTTAATCATGGCAGGAAGCTTTCCTGCTGCTAGGAGAACATGTTGCGTCACCAGAACATCTGACACTGGTGTCTAATGTCAATCACTTTGCTTAAGGTCATTAAAAATATTAGGGTGTCCCCTTACGATGTACAGGTTTTGCATGAGTGACAATTCATGGGAAATGCATAGCATGATAAATAATGGAACAGGTGGACTAAAGTGGTGTCTTTCCTGTTTAAAATGAGAAAAGTGATTGACATTAGCAAAGCTGGATAAGCTAAATAGGGCTGTTGATTTTTTTTTTCCCCTGGGAACACAACAGTTTTTCTGACTCCTTCTTTGCCCTCCCCATTTCTTTTTCCTCAGTGGAATTTTGCAGGCTGCCGAGGAGAGAATTGCAGGGGCTGTAGAGATGCAGTGATTTCCACTACATATGTGTAGCAGCTCAGCCCCATGATTCCCAGGCTGAGCCCAGAGCAGAAGCAGCCTGTTGCCCTCTTCAGAAGTCTTTCCCATACATGGGTCCTCCCTTCGCCATTGCTGTGATACGGGCGAGCTTGCGTGCAGTGCGTGGAAGGAAAGTAGAGGTACAACGTGAGGCTCTGCTCCAAGTCAAAAGAAAAGGCCAAACTCAGTGGAATGGAGGCAATGGGTTTTTGGGAGCAGTTTTTTCAGGAAGGGTAAATAAGAGTGAGTAAGAGTCGCTCTGCTGCTACTAGAGATTCCCTTTCCCTTATCTCTGCTCTCTTTTATATTTGCACTGCATATACAAGGACACAGCGGAGCGCCTGCACGACACTCTGCCTTGCTGATTGTGGGGCATCTTGGCATTAAGCAGCATGTAAGCGGTGACAGACAGCATTGCAACGACCCTAGGCATGATCCCCTAGCATAGCAAAGCTTCAGATACAACATGGTAGTACCAGCTAACTGACAGGTTGAGAGGCCTCTGGGTAATATGGGGCTTGCATAGCACACACTGCTGAGCTCAGTAGCATTGGCTGTACCCTAGTGAGACAAGGTACATGCACAAGCATCTTCATATCAAGCAGTGAGTGAAAGTCTGCGCAGGAATTCACTCTTGTTTGTCCTTTATTCAGAGAAGCAAAATAGTAACTTTATGGGGAAGAATCCCAGCACCTGGTCCTGGTGTCCTGCAGGAGCAAGGCAGAGGTTGTGAACAGTTTAGTCAGAGACCTCATGCTGTTGAAGATGTTTTCACATGTTTCATCACTAATTGCCACATGGCCTTAGAAACTGGTACAGACTTCTCCACCATAATTTGTGGGCATTGATTTTGGGACAATCTGAAGTAGTAGTAGCATCTTTTCTGAATGACCAATGATGACATCCAACACAAGTCTCACAATCTATGTTTTTTCGTCCTGCAAATCTACATATTACAGACATTTTCATTACTATTCTCTCTCTCCCTGCACCCCTTGTCCTGGTTCCAACACAGCAGCAATGCATTCTTTCTAGCCCTTAAAAAACAATCATTCTGGGAGAGGTGCTATGTGAGTACAGTGTGGCAGGCTTAGCACCTTCATTTTTCCAGAAACTGGTGATATTGTTAGATCTGAAATGTTTTTTACAAGGGCACATTTACAATGCTTTTACAAGGATCAACCCCCTCAAACTGGTCAGCTACAAACAGCAAAATTTCTGCTTCAGCTTTTGAACCCCATGACCTAATCTGGATTGATTTGGGGTTTCATGCCTGGATGCTGGGTCATGCAATCCACCAAGTCTTTGATACAAAGCCATTTGGAACTCCACGGTTGCTGTTTGGTGTTTCTCATGGGAACCTGAGAGGCAAAAGTCAGCCCGGAGGATGCAACCCTGTGGAGATCACAATGACTTTCCAGTTCAGAAGCACCTTCCCTTCTGGTGTGAAAAGGCTTTGAATGTGACAAATGGTATTTCGGTTCTGGGAGAGGTTGGGTGGGAGCTGATGCAAATTTTATTGTCACAATTGCTTGTCTCTCCCTTCCTGAAAGCTCTGGCAGCATTGCGCAAGCAAAATTGCCCTCACAAGGATAGAAAATTATCTAATAGGGGAATTGCGCTGGTGCACTGGGCAAATGTTACGGGGATCTTAAATAATAATTTCAAAACCTAAGCACAGGAAATTGTGTCTGTAACTACACCCTGTATTGCTATTGTACACAAAGCCAGTTATAGCCTGGGACAGTATTTTAAAATAATAATCAGTTTGGTATGACAATGCTTAGTATTTGTTCAAGTCAAAACGCCCAATTTACGATTCCCCAGTCACTTAACATGTCAGGTTTTGTACGTGACTGTGGTTCTAATACCATAATTTGCCAGGTTTAAAAAAAGAAAAGAAAAAGAGAGAGGGAGAAAGGTTAGTTTCGTGGACTTGTGTCAAGAATTAAGTTTCTCTGCCTTGGACACTTGGGAGAGCTCCTGTTACCAAACAACAAATGTACAATATTACTGCAGCTCTACAGAATAGGAACCAGGCTCAGAGTATGGAATGAAGAAAGGCCTGAGAGTCTCATCAGGATCCAGAAGGGTCAGGCCAGGAACAAACCCTCTGGAATCTCCCGTATTCTTGCCTCAGCTTTGCTTATCCAGAGTCAAAGTCCAAGGCTACTGCTCCTTTAATATCTGAGATGGAGGGTGCTGCATATTATTAGCAGGTTTCAGCTAATTTGTTTTTACAGTGGGCTCCAAAATAAGAAAAGCAGAACAATATTGGCAGCCATCATTTTGCATTATGTATTTCCAATACCTCTGATGCCTTTAGATTGTAGGACATTTTAGCTATATCAGTATAAATCTTTGTCAATTACAAAGGGCTTTTATATGTAAAATTTCATTAACATATCAAGAATTGCACTGTATGATGTGAAAAATTGTATAAATCCTGGCAAAACTCTATGTGTAGACTAAATCTTACAGGCTAAACCATATGGGAGAACAATGGTCTTAAACTGCAGAATCAACTTGAATTTTTGGCTTTTATTCAGGTTGTTGATGTCACTATTAACATGACAGAGGACCTAATCCTTCCTCTTGTGAGCAGCCAGTTGGAGTCCTATTGTCCTAACTCATGCATCCAAAAATTTGCATTTGTGGCAAACATGGCATTTTTGAAAAACACTTTTTTTGGATTGATTGCTTTCACTTCTTAACTCTTCTGTGCTTTCTAGAGTAAGAGAAAAAAGTATTAAACTTTAAAAACAGAGAGGAAAAGAGGAAAGAAAGAGAAGAACACACAACAGCAAATGTTGGACACTGCATAAAGTCATGGAGCTTTACACAAGTGCCTTGTTGAAAGACAGAGACTTTTAAAAATATGTAAGTCTTGTTTCTGGTACATCCTTGGCTGTATCCTCAGTTTCATTCCTATAAAATGCCTGAAGTCTCCAGGTTAACATCAGTCTTAGATGTCACTTCATATTCTTCTTTTCTCTTTCCCAGGAACCAGTTAGCTCAGCAAAAGGCAGAAGTTTAATTACTTACCATCTTTTGCAGTCTGACTGGAATTAAAATCGCCATTTGGCATTTGCAGAGGCAGTGCCCCCCGTGGTTTTGTAAGTTATAAGGCATTCAGCCACAGTCTACTCTTGAAGAGGTAGGCACTATGTAGAGGTGAAGATTTCTGTACTGCAGCAAGAGATGTCAGTGAATAATCTATTTTAAAAAAAAAAGTAAACAACACCAGAGCAGCCCTTCACCACCTCTTCTCAGCCACACTCCCTTTCAATCTGAAGGCCCGAGTTTGTGAATAGAGTTAACAGCTTTCCTGGAAAACTGGCCCATGACATTATTTCCTTGTGAACTCCATCCACCTGTCATGTTAGGGCTTGGTGCAACGCCAGCACTGGCAGGAAATAATAGGCAGCAGGATGCTGGTGTGTGTCGATGGCCCTGACCCTCCCATTCCTGAACATGAATAAGCTTCGAGCCCACAAGGCGTCACAGCAGCACGGCTTCTGGGCCCACAGAAACGCATGGGTGGGATGCACAGCCACTAAAATAACATCCAGCCGGCTGAGCCGCAGCAACAGAGCTGCATGGGAAGAGATGGTGTCACATTCTCGCTGCCTGCTGCTCTTTGTTCTTTCGCCTGCACTCTCGCTGTGCTGTGGATAGTACAATGGCTGCTTAACAAAGAAAAAAAAGTACAAAGTATGCCTGTATGTGAATTAGCAGAGATTCCCCAAAAGAACACAAAAGCTTCATTGAACAACTTTCACCGCTTCTCGAGGGAAATGCACTGGCGAGGGAACATAAGCTATCATCAGCTTGAAATGGTTTGCAGCTGGCTTTCTCCTGATACTGCACCGTTGTCCCTGGGAAAGGTAGTTCAATTCAGTATTTAGCAGGTCAAACTCTTGGGAGATTAAATCGTGAGTTAGGGGAGCCCAAATCATCCCTTAAATGAGACTTGGGTTCAGTTTGTGACATGGTGCAAACTGAAGTGTGCGTTCTCCAAGACTACCCCAGCAGCCCCTTGTCAATCTGGGTAGTTGGCATCCGCAAATCCTTCATAGACATTGGGCAGAGTGCAGAGAGGAGGATAGGAAGACTTCTTATTCCCACTTTCCCCTCTGCCAGACCACATGACAAAATGTGTTTAGGTTCTCATATGGCAATTCTTCTCTGAGGTACTCAGAGTATTAATCTGGAATATTAGTCCTCTTGCTCCTCATCTCAAAGCTGTAGGAGATACCTGTGCTCTCCTGAAGGACATCTCATTTTTAAACCCAAAGTCACTAGTCCATTTTGTAATATCTTGAGCTGTTCTGTATTGGTAAAAAAAAAAAAAAAAAAAGATAAAAGATCAAATATACACACACACATGTGCTTCTTTGACTACATGTAGGGGCAAATAGCCTAAGATATGTATACTTCTAATGCTTGCAGCATAAAAATGCACTACCCCAGAGGAAGCTTCTTCCCAGGACTGATGGCCAAGAGCCAGAATAATTGCTGGAAGGGCCGGGCATGTTGGGGCTGCAGCTGAAATGAAAGTTTGTTTGTAAGCCAGTGCTCACCACCTCCCCACTCCCTTTGCAGTCTGATGGTTAAGAAATGTCTGATCCCACAAGCTAGCTCTGGCTTCTTGTGGTGAGATGTCTGCTCCTCTGAATCAAGCCATGATCATTTTTCCTCATCTTCCATGTAATGGAAGAGCTGAAATCCCACTGTACTTTACATCATGCAACTCAAGAGCTCCTCAGTTAAGAGTGCTGGGGTCAGATACATAGTCTGTGTGAATAGGCTTAGTCCCATGGAATTGGTGGGTATGTTATGTATGACCATCTGTGTTGCCACTTCTGTTTTATTTTTAGCTAGATAGAGATAAAGAAAATTTCATTCTTTGCCTACCAACTGATGGTGCTTCAAAGAACAACCTCTGCTATCACACAAGCAAAGGGCTTTTCATCCATCACTCTGGCTTGTAAAATACATGTGTAAAGAAACATCCTGATCTCTTACCATTTCCCTATAAGTAGTTGTCATAAGAAAGTCCAATGGCTGGATCAATTGTTGCCTGATCTGGAACAAAACTGGTACAGCTTCAGTTTAATGAAATCCAGGCTTGAAGCAAACCATCCTGTCACCCCTTACCCTTTTTGCACAAAGGCAAAACTGCTGAAGTGAATAACTTCATTCCTGTGCAAAGATCAGAAAGATGGTCAAGTTATTGCTAACATTTCAGCTCTTGCAAGATGAGTGATTAAGTGTAATAGGACCAACACCTTCATTTGCTTTTTAAAATTAAAAAAACCCCAACAACCTGGAAAGCAAGCTTTTCTTCCCTTGGCAAAATATTTCAGTTCCTCCATCACAGCAGCTGGGACATGACAGGCGTTGTAGCCTCAATTGCCACTAGCTCCAAGCATTGTGAAAGATGTAAACCATCAGTGTTGGGCACAGCGTTCACATCACATCCACTGACTTGCTCAAGTTCTGCCCCACTGTGTGCTGACATCAGCAGGGCTAAGATGGCTTTTCTGAGCAGCCACCTTTTCCTCACTGTAGCCTGGGCTGCTTGATCATGCCAGGCAGGACTAGAGGGACTTATCTCCAGACACATAAAAGTGCAGTTGGACTGTAAAGTGACCAGAAGTGAAAGCATCAAGCCTGGAGCTCAGGACAGGACAAAAAAAAATCAGGGAGAATCCATGTGCATGTGTGTGTTTTGCTCATACTAATGTTAAAGCAGAGGTAAGTACTCCAGAGAAGGACTGAAGCACGTTGGCAACCAGCTTGGAAAGGCTTTCACCATTGCTGCTCATGATGTATCTGTTCCCTGGCTAGATAAAGGGCTTTGTTTTGCTTTGTATAAAGCAGATGACAGGAGATCTGGGCTCCACACAGAGTGTTGCCGGACACCCTGGAGCATCTGATGAATCACAGCGTGTTGCTGCTAATGCACTTCTGGCCGTGGTTTTGTGGGACTTCAGGGGAACTGGTCATTAGATCATTTCCCATGGGCCACCAACTGGGGACTCGACCAGATGGTATCAACTTTCAGTCTGGTCTTTGGTCAAAATGGTCATAAAAACCATTCCCCTGGTGGTGGTAAAACCATTTGTGCTTCTGTTGAAGAATTACTACTCAATCGCCTTTGTAATACAACAAGCTGTTTCCAGTCAGAGCTACAAAATTTAAAACTGGCACCAGAACTGGCCATTACTAAACAACACAACTGCACAGGAATTGGCGGACAGACATTCCCCTACCCAGCAAGTCGTGTTCTACAACTGCCCTGGATCTCAGCACTTTTCCAAAACTGCGCTGTGGTTTTACAGGACCCAGATCTCTTAATCCATTAACTTTATGTGTATTTTCTGTTAGCTTCACACTGAGATAGAGAGTGACCAGTAAGTACAACTGATGGCTGTGTGTGACAGAGCAGGGTGCTAAGGGGAAACTGGGGGAAACTGGGACATGCATGGCCCCATTTCCATTGCATGGGCGAGCAACAGCTGCCTGCCACTGCTGAGCCAACCTTTGTGTACAGGTCCGGCAGTTCTGATCGTCTCCTGTCTCCAGTAAGGGCTCAGCGCAGAGTCACGGTGACATCGCTGCACCACACCAGCACCTTGTACCGAATCCTCCCCAAACCACAGCGCTGCAGAGAGCTGCTGGCAGAGCTGCCTGCACGAAGCCGTTTGCACAGCACTAAGGTCCTGGTAGAGCCACATAGGGACACAAATTTTGGATATTTTTGAGCGCCATCTACTGGAATTTTATCTGTTTTCTAATTGTTTGCACACTAACTGTAGTGCTTATATATTTATGCATATATAATACTCTGCGTTAAGAGGTGTGAAGGATTTCAGATTGAGGAGAAGAATGAGAAAGTAAGACTTCAGCACCCCGGTGCTCCCACAACTGATAGGCATCCCTACAGTGTCACAACAAGCACTTTGCCATGCTCCCATGTTTTCATGGTTCCGATATTCTTTAATTTCCAAGGGTGAAAGATTTCCAAATGCTAGAGTTAGAGCTGGTCAGAAACTCCCAAGTGAATAGTCTTCCACTGGAAAATGATGATCTGATTAACTCAAAACATTTCATAGAAATGTAACAATTTTGTTACTTATTTGTTTTTAGAGGAAATTGTAGTCATTGTATTAACATGTTTAATTTTCAGCTGCATTGTTTTTAAAAAGTCAGAAAGAGAAAGATGACACAAAACATTTTCATCTTGCTGAAATGAAATATTATACACATATATGAAAGCTCTATACCCAAATCCACGCATAGATAAACTCCTGAGACTGGGATTTGCATCCCAATTTAGGAAGGTAACAAAATTAGAACTATTCTGGAATTTTTCATGGATTGAAATTCCAGACTGCGAAGAGCTCCAATCCCTGAATTTTTATTTCTCTGTTCTATGTTGTTTTGAGAGAAAATAACCTGACTTGGGGAATTCTTTCGTTCCATTTCTGTCCATGCACACACTGCTGATACCTTGCTAAACCCTAATTCTGCCGACGTACTCAGTTCAGCAAAGCAGACTGTTGGCAGTTTCAGTTTCCTGTAGCAGAGGCAAACCTTTTGTACTTTTTCCCTTTGGGCAATTTTCTTTTTCCCAGTGTTAGAAGTGTGCGAGGTCTTTCCAGCTGGGAAATGCACGTTGCAGGCAGCAAGGCCAAGTGTACAAAGAGAAAGGAGTCTCGGTACAAGTTAAGGCACTGACATCTGGCATATAGATTTGACGTCTCTGTCGCCTCCTTTGCTGGACAATGCTCTTGTCCCCAGAGTGAATTCTTTGTTAATCACTGGAACTCTGCAAATGTGACTGGCATCAGCTCTGCAGAGTACTTTGAGAGAGTTCTCATTTGCACAGATCTGTCATTTGAAAGAAGTAAAATCTTCTCCTCAGGTCTCCCTAGCATCATGCCCTGAACATCAGGTATTTGGGAAGCCAGCCCCTGTTGCAGAAAGCTATAGTCTGAACACAGGACAGCAGACATCAAGTTGGGCTGAAGAATGGTTTGGAGCGAATGAGACAGAGAAATGTTTGGGAGAGAAGTAGTAGTCACAGCTTGCTCTCCAAATAACTGTTGCAAAAAATGGCCAGTTTTTACCAGGAGTTAGAGGGCTGTTGTTCAGATTTGGGCACTGTTAGCTCCTGATGTTGACACACCATCTGTGGGGGACGACTGCTATTTCCATCTCATTCAGCCACTCATTAAAACTGCTTTGGGATGGGCTAGCCGTGCAGAGGGATCATTTAATCACAGGGACAAGTCTGAGAAGGAGCCATGTGAAGGACACCCTGTGAAGTCACTCTTCACTTTCCTTCCAGCTTAAAAGTGGTAGTAGGAGGGTTGTTCTGTGGGTATGACAGTGCTTGGGGATTTTTATTTAATTTCTAGATCTGCCCTGGAGTGAGGCCCTTCCAGTCGTTGTGGTGTGTATGGAACACACCACAGATGGTGCTTTTTGATCTGCCTTGCTGGTGAGACTGCAAGTTCCCTGGAGCAGGGCTGTCTCTGCCCGTGTAGGTGCGTAGGGCACAGTGCAGCAGTGAGCAGCCGTCTCCAGTGGTCCAATGCCCATGCAGATCCAGCAGATCAGCAAGGTGTTCAGGAGGCCAGTCGCTCGAAAGCCCCTGGAGAACAAGTATTACGGGCAGGAGAGGAGAAGAAATCCTCATTTCCAGCAGAGAGAGATGCTGTGTGCCAGTTGTTGATAGGGGTGAGGTGGGCAGAGCCGTTCTGCATCCCCTGCATATCACAGGCAGAAGGAGCAACAGTGTAAATTGTATTAAATGGTCTGATTAGATTTTTTTTTTCCAGCAAAACTTAAATCCACCTTGAAACAAAGTTTTCCCTTGGGCTAGTGCAGCAGTTCAGCTGAACATAAAAGATGCTATTGAAGCAATTTTTGGCATGGAAGAGATTAAGTACCGTGAAGTCAGAACTAAAAGCTTGCAGTTCAGCAACACGCATAGCATGAAATTACATTCCTGAACATGTGAATTATATCATGGTCAGAACTCATGGCCATCTGACAACTGCCTTGGGAAGTTTTATATTAAAGTCCTGTCAAGCATTACAAGTGTCCTAAAGTGATGATGGAATGACTGATTAGAGAGGGGCCTGTAGCATAGCTGGCAGCTGCTAATGAATGGCCTTGAACTGCAGAGAAATGCTCCAGGCTCCTAAAGGAGGAAGAACATATTCTAAAACATAGTTCATTTTAGAGGATTTTTAAGTCTGTTTGTAAATGAACACGTACATCCACAAAGTGGCCTCCTTCCGTGTGATCAATGAGCATACCTAGATGCTAGAAAGGGAGAAAATAAAAAGCTCTGCTGTTTTTTGAATGGAGACCTTGATAGTGGGTCCAAGAAGGGAACTCAGCTCCTGTCTCCATCTTCTCTAAATTTACTTTTCTTGCAGAGAATGGAAAGAAAAGTCTCTACTTTTTAATCGGATCTTTTTAAATACTGGAATGTTTCCATCATCTTATTTGATATATGAAGCATAAATAGGTGACTTTCTCATGCATGGGCTGTGTTTATATAACTCAGTCTTATCATATGATGTTGGAACATTTTGATACTGTTTGCCAAATATAAGCTTGTGGCTCAAGTTTCTGGATATATTTAAAAATTTCCAAAATGGGCTCATTAGCTACACTTCCCATTAGACACTTGTTCCTAATTGATGAAATTAATTCTGATTTGATTTTCTCAAAGTTATTTTTTCAGACATTATTTGTTTTGTTGTTTGTTTGTTTTTAACATCTGTTCGATTAAACAACATATTATCCTTGTGCATACAAACAATCATCCTGTTATGCCTTGCTCTTTTCTTCACTTTTCTTCACACTGAAAAGATTAATTCTCCAAGTTTAGAAATGTGCCCTGAGCAACACACCTATAAAAATATACAATATAAAGAAACTACAGTGCTTCCTTTATTCTGAATCCACCAGATTATATCTTTGTCTCACTGGTGACAATAACACAATTTTCAGATTTCCATAAAACCAAGCTTGTACCCACAGTTGTCTCTCTGTTGATGACTACTTCTTCATTATAAAAGGAGTTTCATCTTCATGACAGTTCTATGGAACTGAAGAAAGAAATTTATACCATTCTCTAAATCAAAATAGAAAACCATTTCTCTCAACCAAATTTGAGGAACTTTTTAGTAACAGATGCCTCCGGCAGAGTCACCTGGACCCAAGTCCAGAATCCGTTAGTGGATCTTTCCACATTTTCTGTGGGTTTTATCCAAAGTGCGTAAAGATAGAAGGTTCATTTGCTACAAACATGAAACTGCACTAGGATGCGTTAAACCAATTCAATGGCAGGGAATTCAGGTTTCTGGGTTTTTTTCTCATAGTGAAAGTCATTTGGTTTGGGGCCATCAATTAAGTAATCAAAAAATCCAGCAGAGCCACAGTCTAATTACAATCTAATCACATTGCAGTGAAACTGCAAAATAGTCACAGTTGTCATTGCTACACAAAAGGTTGCTGTTAGCTGTCAATCTTTCTATCACCGACAGGAAAGTCAACTTCCATACTGTTTACAAGCCTCGGTTAGGGAACCTTGGGCCTAAATCCTAAAAAAACTTCCTCTGCAATAATTGCTAACATAATAGCACAACGTGGAGACTTTGTCACTAGAAGTCCATTATTCTTTAAATTGCCATATCACAAAGCCAGCTCACTCCTCTTCAACACTCACTTTGTTCAGATGCCAGAGGTTCTTGGTAGTATCACAATGAGCTGAGAAAGCAGCTTTCCAAAAACTAGTATTATTTGAATGCATCCAAAGAATAGCAATTAAACTCAACATCAAATCCCCTTATTCCCTGATCTACGTATTTTATTTGGAAACCATTGAATACATTTGTTCATATAAAAGTTGCTGCAAGGACTGCACTTTGGGACGACTTTCTGCTATTGCAAATTCAGCAAAGAATACAGAGATGCTTAAGGTTAAACTAGGGTGCTAATGCTCTGCTGCACCAAGCCTAAGCTAATGCATGTAACTCCTGAACCAAACACTGTTCGACTTCTTGTACCTCTGCCCTTCAATGATAGCTCAACTGGTCAAGCAGGAAGGTGAAATGAGGTGTCTTTCAAACCACACATCATGGTTCCCACACATCATGGTTCGTGCAATGAAGGTTTCACAACTCGTGGTCACTGTGATGTATTTTTCCCATAGGCCAGGGAAGGAATTTGCATACAATGAGAATATTTTTTCTAAGTTAAAACAAAACACAGTCTTATTTCATGTCTTTCAAGGAAGGTTTGGAGGGTAGCCATATACATTTTGAAATTCCTGGACCAGAAATAAGCCATTAAAACAGATTTTGCAAGATGTGGGTTTTTTACAATAAAGGGAGGGAATGGATCTCTCGTTCATTTTGGATCCTGAGAGTAATATTTCACTGCTCCCTTTCCAAAACACAAGTACAACAAATTGATTGCTTTAAGTTCCTTATTCAGGAACTTTCCAATAACATCACACCTTATGCTTTGGCTTCTGTAATAGCTTTTCCCTGAGCTCTTGACAGCAGGGTTCTGACTTTTGCTGAGTTAACAGCATGTTCTCCAGAGTAATGATTCTGGAGGCGCTAAGGAAACTGTAAAACGGAACCTGGATACAAGTTACAACATGCTTGAGACCTCAGGCAGACTGCTGTATATTTTGCATGGTCAGTCTTAGATTTCATGTTTAAGATTAAGGAAGCAACAACACAGAACACCCATTGTGCCTATTGTAAAGGTCCTTCAACATTTCTCCATGAAACAAATTCTCTTGGGCTTTTATATACATGCCTGTGTGTGAATGTGTGTGCGTGTGTGTGTGTATGTGTTTATATATGTGTGTATATATATATGAAACCCAATCTTTAATATTCTCCCTTCAAGAAATGATATAATCTTTAAAAGTACTTTTATAATCAGAAGCATCACGTTCTTTGCAGTTTAAAGCTAGCACTTGATTAACTGAATTATTTACAGCTGCCAGTGGTCTTAATTGGTTTCTAATGAACCAGAATGCATTATAAATGTAATTACAAGTCAGCCTGAACTTTTTTTTTTGTCCAAAAGAGCTGCTTCTATAATTCTTTAGTATACTGAAAAAAATATGGGTTTAATTACAAATTAATATGGTAAGCCACTAAAGTAAAGGTGGGTTCCATGCATGGCCTAGTGTCTGTATCAAGTTTGCATGTTAATAGATCTGGAAGAGTGCCACTAAGTATCTTCTTGTCTGGCCTAAGCAATTACCATTTTTGGTGGTATTTATTGAGCCTCTTTGTGCACTTTGAGATTGATTTCTAGTTCAATTATCTGCTGAAGCATAAGAAAGCTGATTAGAAAATGTATTTTCCCTAAAATGTGATGTTTTCTTTTATAAAGATAAGCATACAGGGTAGTTAGCTTTGATGCTAAATAAGTTTTCCTATGGGATCCCTAATCCCAGCAAGATTTAGTTTTGCTGTTTGAGTATCAGAATGCCCAAATTCTTCTGGCTTTCACAGGCAATTGGTACCTATAACGCACGGTGCACTGAGCTGATGAAGCCAATACGATACTTCTAAAATCTCCAAATCATTCTATATCTTTAAAGTGTTCTGGGCAGGATTACATTCTCCACAGCAGCATACCTATATGTGGGAAAGAGAAATGTAACCAATTCCCCTGCTGACCTTTATCTTATTGTGTCTATTTAAAACAGGAAAAGCATGCCCATTGGCTCAGCTAATACCTTAAATAACTAAAAGACACCCTGCTATTCCCAGTTCCTGACTACTTCCTTGTTTACTTCCCTCCTGGCTAGCAGCAGCTTGCATATATATTTATATATGTATGCAAATTTTCAATTCCAGACAGGTCTTACCCAAGAAAACAAAACAAACAAACGTAGCTCTTCCAAAAGCACTGCAGGGATAGGTCTGTGGAAGGACTGGGCCATCTTATGCCAACCCCGTAACGTTCCCTGAGCCGCTGTCTGAGGTGGGTGATTGCTGGAGCATATGTGTTTGGGCTTCCCATATACAAGCATCCCAGCTGACTCAGACACTGCTTCCCTCTGGAAAGCTGAGTACTCCAGCACCCATCGGGTGGGTGTCCTTGTCACAGCCCCCCGAGAACATTAGCAGCCCAAGTGCCCTGAGCTGACTTAGTGGCAGTGGTTCTGCTTTTCCTTGCCTGTCTTGCTACTCCAATTATTTTGAATTTAGTCCCTTACTGTGTAGGCTAAAGAAAAAAGTTCTGCTTTACATAAAATAATTAGTGGTTGATGGGGTGGAGCAGAATGATGAGGGAGGTACAAGCCCACACTTGTGAGCTTCTGACCAACTGTGTAGGGCCCCGCTTCTCGGGTAAGAAGAAACCCAGGAAGTTAGCATGGGCCAGCACTGTTGCAAAATGAGGTTGTTACCTGGTGTTGCAATGGGAACCCCCACCAAGGCTTCTGAGGTCAGGCACTCAACCTTCCAGCAGTAATATGAAGAAAATGTATCTGAGACTTGCCACCTAGGCTCTATTAGTTTTATTTACCTTGCTGAGTTATTATCTTTTGGTAAGAAGCTTACTCTCTTGCTGCTTTTAATTTTAAGCTAGATAGAAAATGTGTTTAATGTATGACTTTTTTTGAAATGTATATATATAATCACTTTTGCATCTTTCCACCATTATATGCAGAACTTCATAACTTGGTTAATAAGACTGGATTTACATTGGTCTTGAGCAGTGTTCTCAGTGTAAGGAAACTGGGAAGCTAATGCACTTAATGGACATCTTGAGGGAAAACATGGATGTTCCAGGTCTGTTCATTTGAAGTGAAGGTGTGAGTGCCTTAATTACTTACACCTAGATACCTCCCACTTTCAAAGATACCTTAAAATACATATAAGGCCTTTATTGATTTAAAAAAGCAAAAAAGCTTTTTCCTAAAGCCCCTTAGGAACCCGGTGCCGTTTTGAGCATCTGAATCCTAAGGCACTTCTGTGAAATCTACAATTTGCTGTTAGCCTGAGGGATCTGGGCGAGGTGGAAAACGAGCTGAGTCTGGAACAGCTGGACATCCTGGTGTATGTCTGGAGTTTACTCCAAAATGCTGAAGTCAAATGCTCTTTTATCAATTCCTGGCACGCCAGGGAGTAAATATGGTCACCTGGACCTGCAGGAACTGAACTGATAAGAGCTGTACACCAATGGATCTGGGAGTCCCTCGCACAACTTCTCAAATCAAAAAAGCTAGGGCAGATCCTGACTGCAGGGTCTTGGAGCAGCATTCCTTGTGCTTCGTTAGCTACGTTTGGTGCATTTCCATTTGGCGCTTGTGGAGATCCAGCTGCTTTCCAGGGGTGAGCAGCTGACTGGTGAGACAGAATGGCAGATACACTATAGCAGTATGTGCAGATGGTTGTTATTTCAAATGGAAATGTTTGTTTTTTATTTGTCAAGTATGTTCCCGGGCAGATAAAAGGACAGCTCTCTGTCTGTGTTGTTTGTAATGAGGCTTGAGCACTGTCTACTGAAGAAGGGAAGGCTGAGAAAGGACTTGGTTATCACGCAAAGCAGGGCAGAAGGGATGACTGGAGAGTTAGCTTTTGCCTTGGCTGATGTTTGTGGGAACTGTGCTGTGACTCAACAGGCTGGTGTTGTCCCTAGGCTCATCTGCCTGAGTGTGTGGGGAGCAATGTTGCTCCCTCTGCATGGACCCCAACTGCGGGAAACGGCTGGGGAAGGTGAGGCACTAATGAAAAGCAAAATTCTGCTTTTGGTCACATTTGTTCCTTCCAGCTTTCCCCAGTGAACAAGGTGAAGCCCAGCCCTTCGTCCCGCCATGTAACTGCAGACTGACGTGTCCTCTCTCTTTACCCTCTTGGAAGAGTTGTCAACCATCACTTAAACAACAGGAGGCTGTGGAGGCGTTGGCTGTCAGCATCCCCTGAGCTCTCTGAGCTGCTAGTTCACATGGCCCCCGGGGCAGGATCCAGGGGTGTGTTTTGGCATGTCGCATATAGTCTGGACCTCTCCCGAAAATGGTAGCCAACAATCCTTGTGGCTTGCCAGACAGACATGTGGTGGAACTGTCATTATGAAACATGTAGTTTTGGGAAAGGAACTTACTTACAAGAGTGACTATTTTGGAGTGAGTCAGTAGATCCACATCAGCACAGATGTGAGGCAATGGGAAGAAGAATCCTTCCAGTCTTGTGTAAAACCTCAGCTCAATTTATGTTAGAAATACCAGAAGCTTGCAAAGGCATTTACAGAGATACAGTCCCTGTGCTTTAAGGGAAGGCAGCAAAAAGAAGTCATTGTAGAGTTAAAAATCATCTACCACCTTTATTACATGGAGGAAACATGGCAGGGGATGAAAGGAAGAGCTTTATTTGCTGTTGAAGATGTTAGATTCCGTGTGGTAGACAACATCCAAAAATATGAAGTCACTTCCAAAAAACACAGCTGCTCTGGGAGAGCTATGATTTCCATATGACTGGTTTGTACGAGAACATCTCTGTGGCAGCCTCAGGACAGGAATGTCGTCATGAACACTGCTGAACTTTAGAGATGACTGGATTGTTTTTCTGGTAGTATTTAGTGACATTATTTTGTAATGCTAGCCTTTTGGAAAAAAGATATTCCCCTGAATTAGCACATTACTGGCTTGTTTAATGAATGTTCTGCCTTTATGACATGCGATTAAGCAGACTGTTCTATTGCCCTAAAACTTTTATAGATTTGATTTATCTTAAAAGCTATATTCTATCTTAGGCTGTTGGCAAATTAAAGAAATTACTGGATGAAATCCTGGGAATGGTATTTTGCTCAGGCTCAGCTTAGAGGGCCTTAGATGAAGGGGTGTGATACTCTCCGAAGAGACCATTGCTGTAGGAGTAAAACTGTGAGTAAAACACTTCAGTGCTACTGAAAGTCATTAGGACTTGGCATTGACTTTACCTTCCCCAGCGTGTTTTTGTAGCTGCACAGTGGAATCTCACTCTGAGGTAGAAGGCAGTATCCTCTTCCACTTGCATGCTAAATTCTGTAATCATAACATTTATGTTTTCTATCATTTGAAACAGACCTGGTATTCAGGTTTCATTGTAGAAAAAAGATATTTTTTTGCCCTTCATTCTTGCAGTAAAAGAGTAGTAGGATTTTTTTGTTTAGACACTTGTGTTAAAACAAATTTGTGAGCCACTGCTCTGAAAGATTGATCGATGACTAACAGAACCGAGTCCAGCTGCCTGTGAGGTCTGGGCTATGCAAACCCCAAAAGAGCCTAAACACACTCTGCGTGTGGGAGAGGAGCCTCAGCTGCCGTGCAATCACTTATGTCAGCAGACACGGGATATTCCAGCCCTGGGCAAATAAATATACCAAAAATGAGTAACCAAGCGAGAGAAAGTGACGGCTTTGGGAATGAAGGTGGTGAACCTGTTTGAATGTAACGTACACTCAAGCAGTTGGGGGAGGAGGACGGGTATGGGCTCTCTGGTTTCAGTAATGTGTCGGGTTGAGAAGTGTTTGAAGAGAAAAGAATGACTGCTGTGTTCTCGCAGGGATGTAGTCAGCCCAATTAAGTACGGTTTCTTAAATTGCTGACAAGTCTGTATAAACAAAGCTTGCATGGGCTGATCTGAAGCTTACAAGAGATCATTGACTTTAATTACGGTTGAGCAGAAGTAAAAATTGAGCTAGAGGTACTTGAAAGGTGGAAAGCTCGCTGCTCCTGGCCCGAGTGGGTATTTGGATTTTGTGGGTGTTACTAAGCAGGCTTTCCCTGCATGCAGTTTCCATCAGATCACAGCCCACAGCTGGTTTGTTTGGGCTCTGTGCACCACGATAACAACTTCCCCTGGAGTTATATATGTAGGTAGGTAGCACTGAATAGTGTTATTTTCCATAAATTTACAAAGTCATGTCACCCAGCCACTGAATGAGTGACTTTGATAACTTCACTTTTGAGGACAGTGCTTCAGAGAAGGCATTTCAGAGGCAATGTGGGATGCTCTTTGATTTTGCAATTTACACACCAAATATAAGTGACTTAAATGTTCCAGACTTAGACCAGAGCCACAGATAGCAGTTGTAAAGACTCTTTCAGTGGACCACACTAGTTTTCTGATCATGTTTTATTTCTCTCCATCCTCCCTTGTCCAGATCCAGTGTTTGCTAACAAGGCCTCCAAATTGCTGGGCTTATATCAATATTCAGATTTTTCCCTTCATGCAGACAATGGGGAACTTGAGCAAAAGCCCATCCAGGATCTTGGGAATTTCCTACAGACCTCAAAGGACTTTGGAGCTAGCTCACAGGTGAACAAACTGTTTCAATTAGAAAGGTTATGTTACGAATGTAAACCGTGCAGGGCAAGAAACAGCCTGCTGCACACAAATCCCTGAGCTGCTTCCTTCTGTTTCTTGCCTCCTCTTCAAACTGCTAGAGAAATTTCCAGCATGTGATTAGTTTCTCATGGAGAACAGCTTGTGTCTATATTAATCTTCTTATTTTTAAACCAACACCCTCTGATTTGCCTCATCAGATCTAGAAATTGTAACGATTCAACAAAGATGTGGATGCAGGCTCACTGGGCGCTTGTCCTCTGCAGGCAGTGTGCTGCGTGTTCAGTAGCATGCCTTGGCTCACAAACTTTCCCAGCAGGAAGCTTATAATGAAAGGGTTATTGAGCAAGAAACAGAAAGATTTAAACTAAAGTCACTCCCAACTGAACAGCTGCCTTTGTTTTTAATTTGGGCTATCAAGAAGGGATGGGGGTAGGGGAGAGGAAGTTTTCCCTCCTTCATGTAGAGTACATCCATGACCTTCAGGTGCTTAATCACAGCATTTTACTGCTCACTTCTAACACTTCCCCATCTGTGACATCTCTGTTCTGAAAAGTAATGAAGTGCTTTAAAATTGTGATTAATTGTGAATTTAATTGCCACCCCGTCCCCAAAGGAAGCTAACCACAGCCAAAGCAGAGAGAATAAATGACTGGCCCTGGGAATGCTGAATATTGGAGCTCAGTGTTGGAGGCAGAGCTGGAGCCCAGGACACAGCAGTCCTCCTCGCTTTCTTTCCTGATGAGCATATATTTTTTGGAGGCAGAATGTGTGTGTCAGGATGGAGGGGAAGGGTGGAAATCTGGGGATGGAACTGTACTTGCCAGCTCTTACCATGAATTAATTGTATTTGGCTTGCCCAGCAAGTATTCATTGCCTTGAGAGAGTACAAACAGAATGTTGCAAGACTGAACTATCCCAGCTCCAGCTGTGATGCTTCCTACCCCAAGCACTCCAGCAAAAAACCTGTGCGCTACCCTTCTTTTTTTTTTTTTTTGAAAGCACTTTATAAAAGCACTAATGATCTTGCACTTGATAGATGCCTGTTGCCACTGTATCCATCCCCAACTTCTCCCCTTCTGTCTGCAGTATGTCCAGTACCGGCTGGTTAACTCCTTTACCTCCAGATGTGGCTGCACTTCATGCAAGATCTGCAAGTGGTGTAAAGTTCATAGAAAGTATGGAGCTCTTTTAACATGAAAGTCACTCTGTCAGTGTTAGGTATATCATTAATGTGGCATCTCTTACCAAGTGCCACTGCACTTCTCACATTCAAAGCATTGCCATGAATTCCTGCCATGCAGAGAGGTCAGCACTTCCCCAGCAAACATATTCTGACTGCTTGGGGGTCTGAAAGCGGCTGGGCAAAGGGTTGAAATATCTGGGCAGTCTGGGAGCTATGGTCCGAACCAGCTGCCTGCCCTCCTCAGGTTGGGAAGGGGACCCTGGCTCCTCTGACCCTTACAGATGACAACAGTTCAGACAGAAAAAGAAAGCCAAAATAAATTATTTATATTTTGCATTAAAGCTATTGCTCCTCGGTGACAGCTGTGCCTTCTTCCCTCTGTACCCTGTAATACAAGCAGCTTCAGAAGGAAAAACTAAAAATCCCACTGAAAACCCAACAGAGGGTTTTCCATGGTAGAAAAGGGAGAGGAGGCTGTTTAGGCTTCAGGCTGATAGAAATCCTTCTTTATCAAAATAGGAGAAGCTGTTGCTCTCCTTTGAGAGTCCTTTGTATCTGCAAATTGCTTTAGGCTCAAAGCTTCCCCTGCTACTGCGCTTGCATTACTGACCCTCGCCTGGCTCACACAGGGCAGGGGTTTCATTTCAGTAGCTCTCAGCTGGAAACGATATACCTCAGTCCTTATAGCTGTGTAGCGTTCTGAAAACTTAGTTTGAATGGGTGGCTTCTCCTGAGGAGCAAGTACTACCTTGCTTCTCTTGTCCCCTCTTTTTGTAGGAATGGTGTTAAAGATGTACCTTCTCTGTTCAGAGAGATTTTCCTTCTTTCTTTGTCTCTCAGCCTCCCATGCGATGCCCTGAACTCAGAACGACTGCATGCTCGGCTCGTAGTGCCTGGTCTTCATATCCTTAATGCACTGGGCAGTCAAATTCCTATGGGATGCAACATTCATGCAGTGTTTTGCACCTGGAAAAGTTGGACGGTAGTTAAAAGTCAAACCCAATAAGGGGAAAGTGTCTGTGCTTCCAGATGTGGCACCCATATCTGGTACGGGACAATTTGCTGGCAGCTCCTGTGTCCCTGAGGATGCCTTCCACAGCTTCCTCAGAAACAAAACAAAAATCCAGGGACCAAAACCACAACTGGGAGCAGAGCTGTTTCTGGCTGCAGCAAACCTGGGCCCAGTGGGCTCCAGGAGCTCGGAGGCTTTGTACACAGATGGTGAAGCAGCAGTTTTGTGATCGTCTCTCATCATCCAAACCAGGGCTATATATAGGCTATACATTCAGCTGGGAGAAATGTCAGTGATACTAAGCCTAGCTCCATCCATGATTCCTGGTGGACAGGCAGTGCTGTATGAGGGGAACGGCCAAGGCCATGCTATGTGTGTGACTCCTGACCCTGCTACCTGCAGGAGACCTGGGCTGCTGCCACGCTTCAGCAAAGGGTCTTTAGCCTGTGATCTGGATGATTTTTGATGTCTAGATTGGAGGGTAGATGCTATATACCCTTGTCTCTTGAGGTCTGACAGTCTCATGGGGCAGGTATGTCCCCTCGTAATGTCCATGCTCACATCCAGAGCCTTGAGCCCTCTTGCTTGGCTTCCCTGGCCCCTTCAGAGCCCAGCCTGCTTCTATATAATAAATGAATATGTTTTCTTTTGCCTTGAAAGGAAAAGGGCTGAGGGCTTCCTAAAACCAATTGGGTAAATTGTTTATTGTGCAAATTTCAATACGGGTTTTAAAAAGGAAGTGGTCTGTAAGCCCTGATAAACATTGTGTGGTAGATAGCGATAGGAAAGGGTTGCGGTTCCATCTGAATGTATACACGGACCTGGGTCTCTCATGGCTACGCAAGAACAATGAATTATATATCATGTACTGCAAGGCTGGCTCCTGGGCTGTGGACCGCCATCTCCCAAAGCTGCTGGCACCGGTGGCTGTCAGGGACGGGGTACCGGGTTGGTGGGACCTGTCCCTGACCCAGGGCAGCAAGGATGTGAGTTCCTGATCATTAGGTGATACAGTTAGTGATGCTAATTGCCGCGACCGGCTCTCCAGCAGAGACAACCGCTCCTTAACAGTGCAAAAAGAGGGTGAGCATTGAATGGGGAATAAATACAGGCAAACAGCGAGGCCCAGTCTGAGTTGGGTCTTACATCTGCATTTGCTGCGCTGTTGCCTGTAGCAGGCTCTCTCCTCGCAGAGCTCCGACAGATTGGGAATCTTGGCTCGCAGCTTACAAATCCTGAAGGCAATTTTTTTGCCTGGCCAAGGACTATTTACATAATTATGTGCTTGAAGAATTGGGTTCCAAATAAAGACATGATTTTAGCTATAAACATACATTATCTTTCTTCAAAGCATTAAAAGCTCCCACAAAGTGAATTTTTAACTCTATTAGCTTGAGTTAGTGTGTGTTTAGAAACTTAAAAATCAGTGGAGGAAAGATGGCTCAAGTGAAGTTACAGCAGGAAAAGTTCAATATTAAAATTAAGTATAAAATGGCTGTTACCTACAAAAGATTACCCTTTTTTGTATTGTTAAGAAGAATCATGGTATTTGGCCTAGTGGTTATATTCTAGGACTTGCAAATGTTTATTCCAGCAATTGGCTTTCTACCAAAATTATTTGTTTCTCATTAAAATGGAGGTAATCCCTTGCTGTAACTATTATCTTAAAAGGGAAAAAAAACCCAACCAAACAAAAAAACCCAAAACTGGAACTGGCGTGGCCAGAGCAGAATCTCATTTGGAAGATATACGAGAACCTCATGGGATGTTGATTTGTATTGGCTCTGAAGTCCTTTATGTAATAGTTTCACTGTCAAATTGAAAATTATACATCATCTGTAGCTCAGGTTTTTCTCAGTGTTGCTGAGAAATCCCTGGATACTGGTCAAGCTCTCTTGACAGATGAAGAGAAAATATTTGGTGTGCTAAGATCATTCTGGGATAGCTTAAATAATTAAGTGCCTGCTCCTGTGAACCCTTATTAAAGAGCTGCCCTTCACTGTATGTGCAGCTTCACTAATCCTGGTGAAACAGTATGAACAGAAACGACTCCTGCGAGTAAAGCTGTGCGGACTTGGGCACAAGCATTGCTTTTAGAGAAGAATGAAGGTGTGTGTGATGCAGCTGCAGAGGGTCACGGTGCGGATCACAATGAGGTAATAGGAAGCTCTGTAGTTTCTCTTGCTCCAGATGAGAGAAGTGTTTGTTTAGGAGTGTCCTCCCCAGAGCTGGGTAGTGGCAGAGTCATAACACTTAACTTGCATTTCGGAGGTAGAGCTACAATTCTCCCGGGGTAGGGGTGGGAGCATTGCAATCAAGGCTCCTGCCCTCAGCTTGATAGGAGAGGTGGAGGGGAAGTGATTTTCCAAGTCACTCCTAGGAGCTCTGTATTTTCATGTTAAAAAGGCAGGCTTGACAGATCACACTGCCAAAATGTTCGCTGGAATAGAAACTCCTCCTTGCCTGTTTTGCAGACAGGAGGTACTGGATGGCTGCACTAGCTTCTTTGGGATACGACTTTTTCTGCTTTACAAATTCAGTGTTCTGAGGATGCATTTGTGCATCAAGACATTTCAGTGGAGCTCCACAAAAGCAGTTACGATCCAGAGACAGGGCAGCACACGACGGCCCAGCCGCTACAGTTTGCATTACCCGGTTAAATGTGGGTGTGAACATCCTCTTGTTCAAGGAGTTCAGCGATCGGTTGGAAAAGCTGGGGAGGACGTTTTGCTGTCCCTAGTTACTAGTGAAAAACCAGGACCAAGAGACTGAACAGCTTAGTGGGGGGCAAAGGATATTATGGCAAAATGGGGGTTTCCATGTCACCTGCATCCCAGTCCAGCAACGTGGCCATGAGGCAGCAGGAGAAAGGAGCAGCGAAACGCTGCCATCTCACGCCCGACTCCCTGAGTGCTGGCAGGATTACGTCCTAAACCCCAAAGGACGACTGCAAGCCCCAGACAACTGTTTGTTGTGGGGTTGCTACTGGAGTCTGTGGTATAAGGGAGTTTCTCAGGCATGTTGGTGAGTCATCTGATACAGGAGGAGTCTGAGACAGGAGCTACACGTTGCCCCCTCGCCCAGCAGCCGATACTGGATGGTGGCTGCTATTTAAATCGACAGCAGGAGTGTCAATGTATCTGTGACATTTTTTTAAAGATGGCTGAGGAGACCAGGAGCTGACAAATGATTCTTCCACTTCTCCCGGCTAATTTTGGATTAGCTGCATTTACAAACAGGTGCTGACACATCCACAGGTCCCAAAATTCCTCAGTGTGTCTCTCTGGGGTTTCCAACACCCAAACCTGTGGAGTCCAGAGCAGTGAGCTCAGGTGCGTCGGTGTCCCGTCCTTTGCAGTGTATGCAGGCCTGTCACACGCCATCAGGCTTGGTTTTAAATGCCATTTTGGTTGATCCCTTAGAAGGAAGCTAAGCACCTTCCTCCCAGCTGCTCTCTTCTGCCCGTGTCATTGGTATAAACTGTGGGTTTTGCTCAGTTCTGGCCTGGTGCTTTATGTAGAGGTGCCAAATATACCCTGGAGCTTGACCCAGCAGGGAATTGTGTTGGTCACAGCAGCACAGCTCACAGCAGAGCCTGCGATGACAGAGAAATGACCATGAGCACAGCCTGCGTACTGCTGTGTCAAGCTAGCGGGAAGCTGGATGTGGTGAAACAGCTTTTACCCCAATGAGGCATGTGCAGAAGGAGGGAATCTTCTAGTACAGACTCACAGGAGTCCGTTGCTTCCCACTGAGCATTTGCTGCCAGGAGCAAGGGAGGCAGCACCACCATTGAGGGGTGGGATGACCCGTCAGACGAGGACTGCTTCAGGTCTGCTCAGGGGTGCTGAGGCTTCACCTCAAGATGGAGCAGGAGCAGAGCGCTGCTGCAGGATGTTCGGCTGCTTGTTTCAACCTCCCCTGCAGCCTGCTGCCGAGGTGCATGTAGGAGATGCCATATCTGCAGCTGTTTCTGAGAGCATGTTTATCTCTGAGGCATTTCCAAAGAAAATACTCAGTTTCCCCAGCTTTGTGCTGGCACAACTTCTATGGAAAGGGAAAATGAAAAACAAACAGAACTCCTTTTCAGAGAGCTCTGGTGCAAACTGCAACACTGTCCAATGCTTCTCGTGCAGCTCAGGGCTCACAGAGGCAGGCGCTTCTGGTGGTGATCAGGCAGCATTTACTGAACGGCTGCAATTAAACTTGTTTTCTTTCTCCCCACTAACTCTATGCCAGTGCTTTCAGTCCCAACTTGCTTGAGGGAAGAGGCAATCAGGCCTCTTGGATATCCCTACACCTCACCTCAAAACACTGAGTGAGAATGAGCATCGTCTCCTCAGGGGCGAGCGCTCACGGAGCTCTCGTCGTGGGGAGAGGCACAGCCAAGGCAGAGGCAGCTGACTCAATGGTTCAGAGCAGCATCCTGGAGGACCACAATGTGGTGGGACTGTCCTGGAAACCTGAATGCAAACTGGCAGGCAGTTTATGCAGAGGAATAACGTATATTGAGTTATATCTTTGAAAGTTTACTAGGTTCTCAAGAAGTCCAGTAATTTTTCAGCTTTTAACATGATTCTCATGGACCCTGATTTTTTCTATTTTTTTTTTTAATGCCTGTAGAGCCACAATATCTGCAACTTTCACAAATTTCTCATCAGGGTAACAGCCCTGAATGCCATCTCTCCCACAGGAGCCAGCATCCTCCCCAGGCTCCTGATGCTCCTCCATCTCCCAGCATGTAGCATGAATTGAGTCTCTGAGTTCAGCAGTGATGTTACCAGTGTAAATGGCAGGAAAAATTTTTTCCGTGGCTCTTCTAAAGAAGTGTAATCTGCACAATTAGACACTATTAGGACACTATTAGAAGTTTATACTTGACAACATGCGGTGTTGAAGTATGTCTATGTGTCAGTCTTTGACTTCCTGCAGTGCTTACCTCAACCGTACATAGGTATTATTGGTGTAAGGCCAAGGATATGAACTTTTAAATCAGCTCTAGCTTCAAGTACAGACCTAAGTAGAAAATGTTATAGGTGAGGATGTGGATAAGAATTCAGAATCTGGGGAAAAACACAACGTCTTTGACTAGCTTTTTTTCCACACTCCTTTACTGGATATTGATTGAAGGAGCCTGAAGAAAAACAGTGCCTTAAATCAACATGCTATCAAGTAAGAACAGTGCAGAAAACAGAGCTCCTCAGAGCTGCTGCAGGCCTGAGCTGCCCTGGGAACCATGCAAGCCTAAGAAGTCAAAAGCGCTGACCTGAATAAGAATGAGACCATTTTGGGCAGCTGAAATTTAATGTGGAGCCTGAATAAAAAGCCTTCCAGTTCACTGGGAGTAAATGTGAATAACTTACTGTTTCTTGGCTGAAATCGTGGTGTTAAGTGCAGGCAGCAGCATTACTGCTTTTCATTACTGATGTCAATTTTGATACAGTCCCAGTGGGACTATAGAAAACTCTGCCCCATTATGTTTCAGAACAATAGGATCACTGCAAAAGAAAGACACCAAGCGCAAACGTGCCAAGCTAATTCCTTTCCAACTTCAGCTTGAGCAAAAACATTCAGGAACGAACATCCTCAGATCTGGAGGTGGACAAAATCAATATTCGGATCTGTGTGAGGTGGCTTTGTATGGCCATTCTTTATGTTTATACCCTAATTTTTGCAAGGATGACACATCACTTTTCTGCTCTTCTGAAATGCCATTACATGTGTGCGTTGGAGCCCCGCTGTTGTGTGAGCACTGAATACCAACAGCACGTTAGGAAGGGGTGTTGTGGGCTATGATGCTGATCCATCAGGTCCTGCCTCCAGCAGTGATTGCTGATATGAAGGTATAAGACTGACTTTTAGTGATGTTTGGGTGAAGATGTGCATTTGTAGCACACATCTCCATGGACTTCTTTCTAGGATGGCACAGTTGTTAGGGAAGTGCTGGTGTCTTATTGCCCTGACTTCTAATAGGGGTTTCACTAAGTGAATGGTAGGTTTATGATTAAAAGTCAGACTCCTCTTCCTGTATCCATTTTCAGAGAGAAGTTAACAGTGAATGAACAGGACACTATTAGAAGGTGTTTAATAACTTTGTTTGTAAACTGTGAGTTGATCCTGAATAGCCGGTTGCTGCCAAGCTCTTGACTTGGGGTGAGCTACCAGCTGCAGTGAGCATTGCATTTGTCCCCCCCTTTTTTATTTTGAGTGCTTTGGGACAAGAACTTACAGTTTCTGTCAATAAGCAAGTAACCAATGGGAAAGATGTAAAAGCTTTCTGAATGCAAGTCATCCTCATTTAACTATATCATGAGGGTAATAAATACATCAGAGGGGTAAGCACCAGGGAGGAAGAAGAGCTATTTAAACAGGACAATGTTGGCACAAGAACAAATGAGTGTAGGCTGGCCGTAAATATACTTGGGGTGGAATTTGGAAGGTCTCTGGCCATCAGAGGGAATTTCTTTCAGTTAAAGGAGTGTGGGAAAGAAACAGATTTCCCCCCCCAAGATGAAGTTTACTAAGTGTATATGAGCAATTACACGTCACAATTGCTGTCTGCAATTCTGCAGATCTGTGCTCCTATTTCAAAGGATAAAGGCAGATTTTCGTCACCCTACTTCAGTTAATTTTTGTAAAGAAGGACTTCTTGTGCAGTTCCTTGAAAACACAAGCAATTGTAATTCCAGCTTTGGGCAAAAGATTTCCAATGACTTTTTGAGTCTATTCAGAACAACTGAGAGCACCAGACAAAGAGCAATGTGAAGAACAGCTAGTAGAGCTAACTGGCATCATTCTGCACTTCATTTTTCCAGTGCTTAAAACAGCAAGTCATTGGAAACTGGAATTTGCGAAGAAAACCATGTCAGTAGATAATAAACTGCAGGGAGAAGGTAGTAAATCTATCATGTCTCATCTCTATAAACCAAATTATTAAATCCTCCACTTTATTCAGAGGGCTGTAAGTGTGGTTTATACTCAGAGCTGGTATGCTTCTTCCATTTCTGAAATGTAAAATTTCATCACATGATGGGATGCAACTCACAGGCATGTCTGTGTCCTCCCGTCTGCCCTGTTGCACTGGAATGACTGACCGGGGGATATGCAAGAAACAGCTGTCTCTGCTCACTCTTCCCTGTCTTCTCCTCTACATCCTCAGTATTTGCAGTAGCTTCTTCCACCAGCATCACCCAAGAGCTCCTCTTCTTCCTAGCAAAAGGGCCAAACTCAGTAGAAGTATCCCAGAAGTTCCTGACTCAGTATCTCTAGCTCAGGTCTCAAACACATCTTGTGCTTCATAGCCTCCTGGTTCAGACCCAGGCGCAGGTCTACATCTCCCTGTGAACCAACCACCTTCTTTCCTGGCTCTTTGCGTCCCACAAATTGCTTCCAGGCCTTTGGCAGAGTAGTTGCTAAAGGGGTCCCCCAATGGTCCCTATAAGCCTTACCCCATCAGTCCAGATAACAGTCCCAACATGTCTTGCACTTGATTTTTCCTCAAAAAAATGCCTTTGGACTGAACCTACTCTAGAACAGGCCAGGAATTTGACAAAACTAGCTTTTCATGGGGGAAAAAAGTTTCCCACTTGCTGAAGCTGAACTTCTGTGCAGGAAAATGCTGTTTCCAACTAAACTTTCACTGTAGTTCTTTGATCTAGGGCGGAATTTCTGGGCAAAATTAAAGTTCATGTGAGGCCAATTCTTTTGTTTTCTTTCCTCAAGATGTTTGGCTCCTTTGAATCCTTTGTTGCATCCTAAAGGCACAAATGTGTGTCTGCAGATCACCCCTTCAACCTGCTCACAGTTGCTTTTTCCTCTTCTTTGGCTGGCAGTTCTCATTCTTCTAGTTGAGATCAGCCTCCCTGTTAGTCCTAAATTATCTCCATACTCACCACCTCCTCTAATCTCAGTTTTAGGAACTACCTGGTTTAAGACAGGATAAACAAATGGTGTGGAACAGAGGCTTGTAGGAACTAAAAGGTCTGCCTCTGGTCCCTGTTTGTGGATCCTAAGGCAAAACCATTGACTACGGACTTCCACCCCCAAAACCTGTCTGCTCCACCCTAAACAACTGAGTCTCAGAAGATTTTTTTTCCTTCCTTCTTACCCCACGTATTTGAAACTGCTATTAAAATTGGATAGTTTCTCTGAACTTACCTTAGCAGCATAACTATCATAGTGTCACCTGACAATCTGTACTAATAATATCAGAAGTACAGAAAAAATTGTAAACAAGCAGGTTTAAATTGATTTAAACAGCCTGTGCTACAGAGAACTGAATGTACAAACCATTGCAAGCCATTAGGAAAGCTGATACATTAGAAGATCTTTTAGTATGCCTTTACAATCAGATTTCCTCCTGTGATATAACCTGATTTTACTTCAACTCCTGCCTCTTTGTATAATTTCTTGTAATGATAAATTACCCAGCCTTAGAGATGTTTATACTTCTCAGTTCATTGAGGGTGGAACAGATGCCAGCGCTCACATATTCCAGTCGTTCTCTGAAGGTGCTGTTGCTGGCCACGGGGAAACATTGTCAGGAGGTTATCCATGCTAATAAATATTTGTAGGAGCCCCTAAGAAATGGGACATGGAAGCAGAGCCTCTGAGATGGATTTTAATGAATTTTTGTAGCCAGTTCCCCTCTCCCTCTCTCCTTTTTTCTTTTTTTTTTTTTTCAAATGTACTGAAGGAATAAACTGAAAAGCACTGTATATGTTATAAGCCCACAAGGAAATGAGCCAGAAAGTGATAGGGTAAGTCTGAGTTATTAAAGTCGGGTCATACCCTGAAGGAGATTACAGCAAGACAAGCCAACAAAAATATACACTATATTTCTGTCATATGTCTTTGTTACCCTGGGTGGCCTGCACTCAATTAACAGGGCAAGGAGAGAAAAGTGGAATACGTGAGTATTACAGGACCCTAATCTAGCTGGTTGGAACCCAGTTCTCATTAACCGACTAATTTATATTCCTTCTCTGGACCAGAGTTTGATATTAGTCTAGTAGTGTTTTACTGAATTCGAGTCCCACAGCTATCAGAACCTGCCCCTTTTCCTCTTTTCTTGTTGAATGTTCCTAATCCCTTAAATAACAAATGGAGGTTTTCAGCCAAACAAGAGTGCCTAGTGATAAGAAAAGCCACGCTACGTTAAATGCAAATCTTGCACAGCCAGTGTATTTTACAGATTTTCAGACCTTGATCCCTGGATAACCTATAAGGGAAGGCTCACAAAGGTTTTGGAGAAAGATGCACAACGCTGGAAGACATTAACATATTGGCCACGAGTACAGAGAGTGTTATCTCTTAAGATGTAGAGCCAAATTCTGGTTTTCATTAAACTGGTGCAAATCTGGAAAACACTGCTTGCAGTGCTGTTGCTCAAGATTTGCTCTTGGTGTAATAAGAAACAGAGAATTGGTCCAAACATTAAACCATCAACCCACACAGAGTTAAGCTCTGCTGTTAATCTGGGTATATGCAGGTGTAAGCCTGATTTTTGCTTGGGGCAAAAATGAGGGCTGAACCTGAGCTGCTCTGTGTCAAAAACCCTAAAGACCTTGCCTGTAACATGGCACCTTTAAGCACCCTGTGGGAAAGCGTAGCCCTGGCCATGTTCCTCCAGCCCAAGAATAAACGGGGGCTGCACTGTTCGCCACAGGGCTTGTTTTCTGGCAGTAGCTCAAGGCCAGGCTATGTGAAATGGTACCGCTCACCCTGGGGATGGCTGTCAGACCTTCTCCAAGAGGGACACTGTGCTCGTCCCAGGGTGCTCTGGGGCAGCTCAAATTCAGGAGTGACTTCTTATTTCAAGGGATTGAGGACTTTCATGCTTGAGAGCAGCCCGTGGCAAGCATGCGCTGCAGGGTGGGCTTGGATGCTGGAGCATGCTTGGTCTTAGCCTGCAGTTTGGGCACGTGACCTGCTCTGAGCCAGACCTGCAAAGGGACTGGGCTAAAAATGCAATGAAACCAGTGCCAAAAGGAAGTAAAGCCTGGCTTCCCTGCTTGGGGGGGACTTTAACTTGACTTATAAGTGCTGCATGGGGAAGGGGTGCTGAGAGACCCATGCAGGACGGGGCAGGGAGCTGCAGTGTGCAGGGCACCCCTTGGATGAGCAAGGATACACCTGCGGCGGGAGGTGAAGGCTTCTTTCATCCTCCGTGGGAAACCCCCACGTGTTGGCACCACAGTTTCCTGCTTGAATCCTGGCAGGCCTGGGAAAGGCCGTTTTAATGAGCTCGGCAAAGGTACTATACGAGTTTTGGGCCACAACGAGCCTCATGGACAAGGTGCAGCGCTGTCCCTCTTCTTCGTCCTCCCAGGGAAATCGCACCGGTGCCTGCCAGCACTGCATGGCTGGCTGCTGGCAGGAGCAGGGCAGGACGGGGCAGGCTGGGCAAGGGGAGGCTCCACGCTCACCCTGCTCCATCCTATGACTGTAAAAACAAACAAACACATGGGGGGGGAACCCTCCAAAAACATTGCTCACTTGTTTTGCTTGCCTATCGCAAATCTAAACACAATATTTTCTCATTCTTGGGCCTGTATCAATTTCTGACAGTACAATTGGAGGCCAGCGCCCGGAGCGTATTGTCTTGAGGACCTTACCAAGGAAATCGAGAGTTTGGTCAGCAATTGTAAATATCCTCCCATAATTGAGTTTGTTTGTTCTGCAGCATGCTCCGGCGTCACGGGCTGTGGGACACCCTGGCACCAGGTTACTGGTGGGAAAGATCCGCTGCTCAGATAAGGATGGGAATAAACTCCACCCACAGAAATGCCACAGAAAAACCCCTGATTTATCCATTAATTGCTTTAAGGGGTGGTGAGTGCAAGTACAACAATGGGGTAGTGACAATAATATGCCTCGTTGGCAGGAAAAGGGCTTTCCCCTTGCTCTGAGGCTTTAATGCGCTTGTGTTGGAATTATTAAATGTTTGCAAATCCTGCACTGGCTCAGGGATGCAAAATGAAAGACAAGTACCCAGCAGAGAAACCACACATTGGAATAGCTGTTTCCTGCTCGGGATGAAGCAAAAAGCTCTTCTCACTGTGAAATACGCCCAGCGCCGCAGGCTGGGAGTCCACTTGCGATGGAGCTTGTCTCAAGGGGTTTTTTAAGGATTTTTAGGTTTCTTTTTGTGACCTGCTCCTTATTTGTAATTCACAGTGTTCTCAGCAAGTACAAAGAAATCTGCTGTGGGAGAATGGTTTACAAAACCCAGCCATTTTCTAGAAGACTGCACATGAAGATTAGCAGAAACTGGAAGACAGCAAGGGCTGTGAGGAGAGCGGGCCTGGCTGCTCTGTGTCGGGTGGCAAGGGAGTGAAGGAGCAGGCAGGGAGCTCGACCCTGCAGATGCCTGAGACACAGTAACTGCTGGGGCTCAAATGAGAAGGAGTGCTAAAAAAAACTGCTTGAATGTCTTTTAAGTCTTTTGAGAGAGATGGCCCTAGGTCATGGGGCTTTCACTCCTGATCTGTGCTCGCAGGCCGATGTGATGCAGTACATTGTCTGCCCGCAGAGGCTGGTAAACTGAGGCACAGCTCATCGTTGAGCCCTCGAGAAAGATGACAAAGATCCCAAAGGACCAAAATCCTCAGCAATGGCCAGGTCTTTGGATATAAGTGATATTCACCCAGTTAGGGCTCTATTGCCGAACCTTCCTCCCAGGGCATTCCCTGCAGCAGTCAGCCTGCCTGTGGTGCGGTGCTGGGAGCAGCAGCCGGGCAGCCTGTTCCCAGGGCTCTGCCTGCGCCACCGGGGCCCAGCAGCACCTCCTGCTCATGCTGGCAGCATGAGATTGTTTTGCCTGTGGGAGAAAAGGAGCTATTTTCTGTGCTGTTTGTCTTCATGTGCTTGTGAAAGATGTGAGTGCTGCTGGGAAGGGCACGCCAGAGGCCACCGCTGTCCAGAAAGGAGCCACCTGGCCCTGTGCACAGCCGACCCACAGTAGCACGCTCCTCCATTAAGGGTTTTCTTCCCAAAGCCCAGTATAAACAGTCTCCACTCTGATTAATACATTAATAAATCAAACACAGCTTCAGTGGACTTAACTAGGGAGGAACTAGATATGATACACACACCAGAAATATCCCTGGGACTCTTGAGATCCATCGCTGCGTGCTGCTAGTGCCATGCCATCGCCTTGGACTCGTCTGCTTGCTCAAGGCCACTCAGGGTGTATGTACTCCCACTGGCAGGATTTCAGGGCTTTGCTTTAAGTCTGAAATGGCTTTTAAAGAGACTTTCTCTGTTTCACTCTGTCAAGCAGATGAAAACCTTTTCAATGCTACAGAAGTGGCCCATTGCAGGCAGTGGGTATCAGGCTACAGTTCAGCAGCAAGTCACACTGTTTCCACAAGGGCAAAAAAAAATGGGCTCAAGAGACGTTTACCTACTGGAAATTTAATTTCAAGATATGTTCCCTTGCTAATGAGTCAGAGGTTCAAGTCTGTTCCCTATTACACAGCATGAATCTAGAAAGCACACCAGATCCTGCTCTCCATTAAATTAGGTTATGCTGTGAAAGTCAGTGGAGTTGTTCCAAATTTGCATTGACATAATTGAGAGCAGAATAGGGCCAGCAGCTCGGCTGACAGCAGTTGAGCCAGTGCAAATTAACGTGACCGAACCAGGGAGACCATGAACAACTGGCTTGATGTTGTTTTAACACCAACCTGGACCGCTGTAAACGTTGCTTCTCCACCTGGTGCATAAGGTGATTAGATGCTTCAGTCCAGCAGATTCTTTAAAGCCCTTGTGAAAGGCTTCGGCATGATGTTATGTACATCTGCATACGGCTTGATCCCAAAACACTGATGGGTACCTATGGAAGTGGAGCTGCAGTGAGGTCTCTGTAGCCATTGCCATGGGTAAGACTGGCCGGTGGGTTTGTTGTGCCATTGAGCACTGGGAGCAGAGCAACCCGTCTCAGCTCAGCATGAAAACGTACGAACACCTTAGCTCTTGAAACCTGCAGCATCTGAAGGGGTGGGCAGAGGTGCAGGCCCAGAGCCCCGCTCCGCTCCCTTTAACGTTGGTGGGAATCGCTCACAAACAGCAGGAAATTACGCTGTAGATCTGATATCGGGGTGTTGACTGCTGTGCAGATAGCAGATATCCGAGGTTTGTGGGGAGGAGAGGTTGGGCACGTTGTATATCTTTTAAAAAGCCTATGGTTCGAAAGGCAGGGCTCTATTGTTTGTATGTTGTGCAGAGGCTGTTCCCTGGAGGATATCCTGTCTGAGACGACCCTGTGCCAGTCTGCTCCATGGCTGCGGAGGGGCTGGATGGTCAGTGTGAAAAGAATTAAATAATGCCTTGTAAAAGCAGTGATTTATCTGCAGGGGTGAAGCAAGCGAGGAAAGCCTGAGATTTTGCCCCTCTTGTTGGGTTTTTAGTGGTGTGCCTGCAGTCCTGCTCCTCGGGGCATCCCTACAGGCTGCTGGGTGCTCACGGTGCCCGCATAGGTGTGCAAGGATGTTTCAATATCAGCGTTTATTTGCACTGTCTCCTGTGGAGAACACGGCCACAAAGGGAAGCACCCAACTGCAGCAGTGTGAGCAAGCCCCAGCCGGGCGCCTCCGTGTGCTGTGGTGCCATTTGGCAAATGCTCTGGGAAACGCCGTTTATTCCAATGCAACTGCCCTGCTCGAGGACTGGTGTAATATCCCAGCTCTGACTTATTTATTCTACCCTGCTGGATATGAAAAAGAAAATATATCGTTTAAACTAAATAACATACCAAGTTATTTTGTACGTGGGATTCACCAAAGACAGGAGAGTTTTGCTCCTGCTGACTTCTTCCAGCAGTGGTTTAAAGGATGTGCTCTGCCATGAGCCAGCGTGGTCCTCAGAGGGACAGATCCACAAAGAGAGAGCAGCTGGTGAGGCTCGGGCAGTTTGGGCTCCTTGCCCGTCCTGTAACTCGCCCCTTTGATGCCGGTGTTGCCAGTTGCACCAGCAGAGCTGTGCACGCGGGGATGGGGGTTGTTCCCAGTTTGGAGGGCATGGTCGGGAGGTTGGGATGGGACGGGAGCAGGCGCTGGGGGGGTGGCAGCAGCTGGTCTGTTCCCATCGGCTCTCTGTAAACACAGGCAAACAGTTCTCATGCATCTTTTTCCAGTGAAAAGTACAGATTTGGTGACATCAGGATGTTTTCTGAGCCTATGTTGTGTTTGCTGAAGCTTTTGATTCGGTTTTTAGTTTTTTATCTAAAAATAACTTCAATGTCCTCGTCTAACATTCTCAAAACTAAGGTGGTGCCCCATTTTGGGACAGGGTGGTGGAAACAGCTTCAGCATTTCCTCCAATTGAGTAATTAAAAAAAAAGGAAAAAAAAAAAGAAAATATTTAAACCCCCAAAATTTGAAATAAAATGTTTGGATTTGTTAAGCTATTTTTTCAGTCAATCCAAAATAAAATTTCAGTCTTGCTGCCTCCTCGCAAGTGCAGACGCTGCAGTCCGCACTGACACGTGCCAGGACAGAGCTGACCGCTGCCGTCAGTCTCCAGCAATGCCTCCGGGAGGGTGGAGGCAAGGAACGAGCCCTTGCATTTGCAGTTTAAGGCCCATTTTGCGAGCGAGGCCACTGGGACATGGCAGTGCCCATTGCTTCATCCTGGCCGGTGGCCGTGGAGCTGGTGGCTCTGGAGCCGCAGCCCGCAGCAATTTAGCTTGGCCCCGAGGGTGGCAATTTATCTGGCCTTTCCCTTGCTTTCCCAGTCAAGTCAGCCGTCGTTAAACTCTCCTGAGCTTAGCTTGCTCTGTTAGCTGGATGCTGAGCAATGCCATGGCAATTGGAGAGGATTTGTTGTCTTAACAGTTATAAATCATAGCCCTGAGCTGAACCACCTCACCAGAACTTCCCTCATGGCTCTTTCACTCTCCCATCCAGAAAAACAGATGGTCGCCATCCTCCCCTGCATCTGCAGAAATGCATCACAAATTACACAGCGTGTGTGTTCATGTGTGTGTGTGTGTAAAATTCAGGCTTGTTCAGCTTTCAAATTTTACAAGAATCAGCAAGAATTCAGATTACGCTTTCCACAGAAGGGGAAAAAAATCCGTTATTTGCTGCTGTTTGGCAAATGCGAGAGGGGAAGGGGCACACGGGCCAGCGCTGCGATCCTCCCCTTGGGCTGCACCAGCGAGAATATTGCTTCCACAAAAGTTTTAAAAGAAATAACTTGTTTCAGCACTTCATTTGGCTACAAGTTCCTTTGGAATTGCCTCGAGTCTGGCTTTTAATGAGCTGAGAAGACTTGAGGTCTTCTGCACCCAGGCTTGATATTCACCAGAAATTCAGCTCTTTTTTGCTATATACTTTCCATGAGCAAACTAGAGACAGGAGCAAGGCAGGATTTTAAATTCCCCATTGGGGAGTTTGTCTGTGATGGTGCAGAGATGCAGGTCCCACGGGACACCATCCTGGGGACAGGGAAGGGCCACTGCTGTGTGCGGTGGTCCAAGGAGCAACGGGACGTCTGGGGCTCATCTCCTTCCACCCAGCATGGACGTGGTACCACAGGTCCTTAATTTTGGTGGGTGGATTATGATGATGTTGCTGCAAATGCTGACTCATTTGGCAGCTGGACACAGCCCGTGAGTCACCGTGAATCATAGCCGTTGCATCTCGGGGTGCATCGCTGCTCTTGAAGTCTTTGATGTGAGCTGTATGTATGATTCCTTGGAAACAGCTTCCCTTAATTAAATCAAAGGAAAAGCATCACTGGAGTTCAGAGCCTCAATCTGCAGGAAAAGCAAACTCTAAACATAAGCATTTAAACCCATTTCTGGCAGGACACACTGAGCTCTGCTTCATGCAGCCAGGAGTTTCCAAACGGCACTGTGTGTTGCAAATGACACAACGAAGCTGATCACAAAAATGGCCTCAGTATATCTTAGAGATGACCAGAGACAAGCAACGAAGCTCAGCTTTTCCTCACACAGCAGCTCTGCAGGGCTGCCACAGGCTATGGAGGTGTGATGGAGGAGGGTAACTTGGTACCTGTGGTCTGCTCTGAAGGCCATCGAAAGCATTCATCAAAATCCCAGTGCTTTCAATTGACTTATGCAAAGACTTGCAAGCAAGTAAATATGCTAATTGACTAATTCAGCAAAGTACTTAAGCACATACTTGAAGCTAAACAGCTTTTTAAGTGCCTTTATGAGCGGGAGCCAAGACAACCAGAGAACACAGCAGATCATTCTTCCCTGGCCTAAAATCAACAGTGACTTTGGCGTGTCCAATATAACAGCCATCTTCAAATCCTGTTTCTTCCTTCCCCTCCTGCATGAGCCAGGGAGCTCAGTTCAGAGCTGCCAAACTCCCTGCAGCTGCCACCTCCACGCTGGAGCCGGCGGCACCTTCCTGCCAGCCTGGCCCCAAAGTGGCCCTGTCACTACTCATTGTCCCGAAAACCACGCTTTAACCCTAATAGCAACCCTACTTTTATCCATGCTGTTGACCCACTCTTTCTTTTTTTCCCAAGTCTTTCTGATTGCTTGAGGCTGCAGGTTTTTGGCAGGTTTTTCAGACAAGCAGGGCTTGAAATGCCAGGGGAGGCACTGCCGCTTGGGTTGGACCAGGGTCTGCACATCTTGCGTGGGAGCCCAGTTAGACCTTGTTGCTGCATGGTGCATCCGATACTGCAACCTGGCAAGAAAGGTCAGATTGTCCTTTGTGGCTCTCACTCTTCTTTGAGTTTTGATTCACTTTGATTCACCCTGTTCGCTTTTCTCCTCCACATTTTTCTTAGTTTATTCCTCTGGTTCAGCCCCAGCTGGAGTGGGAGAGCTGGGTAAAGCCTTTAGCAAAAGCCTGTGACTCGGACAAGCACCGGGGCTGCCAAATGTTTCTCCTGAGTGTGCATGTATTCATGAATACAAGAAAGAGGGAGTTACACATCTCGTTTCAATGAGAAGACGATAAATATGTTTTCCTCTTGGATATTTTATTATCAATGATTAATTTCATTAATAAGTGCCTGCACTTTTTCCTCTCAGGAGGAGTGTTCCTGACTTGGTGATTTTTGTTTTGGGTGGTGGTTTATTTTGTACAACAGCTGCTAGGAGGCAGCAAAGGCTGTAAACCCAGCCATAAATCCAAACTGTCAGTCCTCTCTGCCCAGTTGTGAAAACAGAAAAAAAAATGATTATGCTGTCTGCTTCGCTGGCTCCACTTTCCTCCACTTGAGGCAATTTCCTTTTGCAGTTGAGTTAAGCCATCCAGGGAGATGGTTGCTGCAAGAGGAGCTGTGCATTAACAGGGATCAGTGCATCTCTGATCTTGACACTTTTGCTATTACAGGTTATTGCTTTTAGTGCTTTTTTAATCGGGGAAAAAAGTACATAAACTAGGAAAAGCTAACTGGTCTCCAAACAAGGCACACCAGGTGATACTCGAATTATTTTCTCCAACCCGTTGTGTCAGGCCATGCCACAGCTGACATTTTAAAGAAGAGCATCTCAGGGACAGAGCCTTCCCCTCAATAAGTGATTTGCTCAGAAAGGGAAGCCGGAATTCCCTTTTAGCTTCTTGTACTTGGGGTACAAATCCTTACACAGCGAGCACCTACGAGATGCATCAATCCTTTAACCCTCAGTGGGGCAAAGGGCTGGTGCAAAAGCCGTGCATAGGAAGGCAGGAGGTGGAGAAAGCCTGGCCAGTCCGGGGTCCAGACGTCTTCCAGTGTGGCTCTGTCCCTCGACGGTGGGCTGGGATCGGGAGCTGAAAGTGGAATTTTAAGAAGTGACTCTAAAGAAGCCGCGCGCCCCAGGTTAGCTTTGGTGCGTGATCTGGTGAACCCACAGAGAGTCTTTCATCACTCCAGTCGCAACAAATGAGCAAACAAAAAAACCACAATACAAACAAAAGTGTTTGGTGAGCAAGAGAAACGGAACAATTTATTGCCAGTAAGTAAAGGAAAATAAAACCAAATGGGCTTAAGGAATACCAGAAAAACAACCCTCTGCATTCTTCTTACCAGAGAGGCAGATACATTGTAGGGGACTGAGGCATGTGATTCCTACCAGAGCTGGTGTGGGTTGTGTGGCTGTCTCCTGGCTGGCTGTAAAAATTGCTTCCAATATGTACATCTGCGGAGATGTGTAAATTATGGCAGGGAAGACAGCCCGGTTGAGTTCGCAACCCTGATCCAAATGAAGATGTTATTATTTCCTACTCTGCTCGAATCCCTCTCGTTGCCACTGGTAAAATGCTCTTAACTGTTGATGCTCAGGTTGTATTTACTGTGAATCTGGGAACTCAGAGGAGCCCCTCTGCCCACCTCAGGGCCGAGAGGGGCCCTACCTGCTGTTTTTATTGGATTGCAATTACATTAACATCTTGATGGTTGGATTTAGGATTTCCTGCTAATAAAAACGTGGTGGTGTTAACGGGCCGGTGATCAGGAGACGGGATTAAGGGGGCATTGCCGCAGTGGCCGTGCAGGTCTGCACTGTGCACACCCCACGGCAAGCCCTGAGCGCCTCAGCTGTGAACCTGCAGGCAGAGCACCTGCCTTCTGCAGTGTGGTTTGAGTTACTGTATAATTCCCACTTCTCTGTGCAACTTCTGGGAAGAAAACCCCAGGCTGGGGGTGCCGTGGGGCAGTCGCTGCTGACACAGGCAGCGCTGCAGTGGCATCGCTGTGGTCGTGCACAGCCCTCACCCAAACCCTCACCCACAGCTCCCAGGGTGCTGCTGCATCTCCTCTGGCACGCGGAAACCGGCCTTTGGCCAGAGCTTGGGTGTCTGCATCGATGCACACTACTTGCACCCAGCCGAGTGGTCCTGTACCTGCGTTTTGCCCTGTGGCACCCAGGCAGGGGAGGGCTCGTCCTTCATGAGCATCTTCTCTTCATCCTCTGGCCACACCAGGCAGGAGGGAGATTTCCTTTGCAATTAGATGGGGCTGAGAGGCAGCTGTAACTTTCAAGAATATAATCAACACTTTAGACTTACCTAAACATGGATATTGTTTTGGGTTACAGCAATGTGTGCGCTTGAGGCAGGGCAGCTGCACTGGTCTGGCTCCACACGTGGCTGCTTTTATCCCGGGGTCAGGAGAACCTCGGCCCCGCTTTGATTCAATCCACTGAATTGTGTTTGCAGGATTGATGTCGAAGTGAAACATGAGCAAGTCCGAGGTTGCCGCACTAACAGCCAGTGTCATCTGCTCAGGGACAAATGCAAACTGTTTGGCCACAGAACACATAGTTTTTATACGTGTGCATGGAATTACTAGAAACAAAACCATCAGTTTTTATTTTTTAACATTTCCAAGCATTTTTACTGTCTAATCTGCACTGTTGCAAAGTGCTGGTGCTGCAAGTTCGGTCTGTCCTGGGTTAAAAGGAATGAGTGCCTCGCACAGGCTTTCATATGCTCCTTCTCTCAGTTTGTGGTTGTTGAGTTCAGCATTTTTGGTGTTGTGTTTTAAGGAGTGATTCACTTATTTTTGCTCAGGGCTAGCTCAGTTTCAGCTAGGAGCAGGCCAAGGAGGATATGGGTTTGGTTTTGCAAAACCTCATCAGTGACTTTCAATTTGCTAATCCAAACCCAGAACTAAAGGGTGGCTTGAGTCCATCTTCCAATTCAGCTAAAATGAAGTGATCAAAAACCAAAGCTGAGGATTGGGAACATGGATCTCCTTTTAAACCTCTCTTGCTCCATCATTTTATCTTCTCTTTGCAGAAAGAATGAGCAGGAGACTTTCTAAATGAGCATCAAATAGCGGAAAACTTTTGATGGCATCTTTTTTGATGACATGCTTTTTTCCTGATTGTGACTTATTTCCAGCTGGTTTCACTTTTTGCAAAGCTCAGCGACATGCTGCTTTGGAGGTGTAACTGCTGGGTGGGAGTCTCAGCGTGGAGCAGATTTGCATCCGGAGCAACATGGGGGCGGTGGGACTGCGGTACAGCTGTCCCAGGGGACACGAGTGAGCCCCCGCAGTCCCAGCCACGCAGCCTCTCCCCAACCCAGCCCTGCCCCAATAACCCAGGATGTAACTGGGCAAAGGGACATTGTCCTGTTTTATGGCTGGGAAAAGAGGCTGAGGGGGGGAAAAAGTCATAACCCAAGGATGTAACTGGGCAAAGGGACATTGTCCTGTTTTATGGCTGGGAAACGAGGCTGAGAGGCAGAAACAGTTTGCCCACAGAGACACGACAGAGCCAAGTGCTGGATTCAGGGTTTCTAGCTCTTTTTCTGCTCCCTCTGACACAGGTTCACCTTTCCTTGCTGGTCTCAGGGCCACTGCTTGGGGGGGTACACGGGAGAGCTGTGATTTTGGCCCTATTCAGTGGCAGGGGGATCCTTTACGCTCCCGCAGAGACAGGCAGTGCGCAATATACCCCTTTTGGCCCTTTTTTCCCCCATCTCTCCTAGGTACGCTCCTGTGTGAGCAGAGCAGAGCCCTCCGTGCAGCCCGTCGCCCATGGCGGGGAGCAGCTCAAACAAAAGAGTTCGCGTCAGAGGATTTTATTTCCACTTCAGCATTTCAGATTTCCGAGAGCCTCCAAAACACAGTGCTGCAGTGCCTGCGAGTGAGCATGAACATCTGGTAAAGGTTAGGGTCAAACATATAAATGGGGGAAGCACAGCACATTTCATTAAAATACTCAATCTGTGACGTCAATTGAACTGATCAAGCCCTTCTGCGTTGCAGTTAGGGAACCATTAACTTTATCCAGTGGAGAGTGTTTATATGGAAAATATGAGGCCAGGAAGTTTCTCCTGATTGTGATATTAAGGCTATCAAAGGAGCTCACTGTCCCCTTTTCTTTTTTTAATCTCTACGTGTTGCTTTTCCACCCCGTTACCGTAACACCAGCCTCTTTCCTGGCCCCTGCGGGGTGCCACTTGCCGTCTCCTCACCAGCTGAGCCACTGTTGCTGCCTTCTGCTTCTCACGGACTTGGATGCCACGGCAGCCTGTGGAGCCGCTCTCAGTTGTCCCATTTTGCAGGGAGTTGTGTGAGGCGGCTTCCTACCACACGTGCACAGATTGGCCGTAGTCCAAAGTACACTTGGAAGAATTAAGATTAGGTTTAGGAGTGTAATAAAAAATAGCTTCCATGGGAACAAAATTTCTGCTCTTGCAGTTGTTTAAAAATCAAGACAGTATGTCTACACGGACATACAATATCAGAGGATCGATGTGTGACAGCCCGGTGTGCTCACAGAGCACTTACAGTTGTTGGTCTTCTGCGTAAAACATTAAAGGCTTTATGTTTTTCTCCAGTAATTCTGATTCATTCAAAGCCTGCTTGGTTCCTGCCAGGCAAGTAGGGGCCTTGATTTCTGTGCTCCAGGAAAAAAAAAAAAGCTGCCATTGAATGACTTGATTACAGTGTCTGGTTCTTGGTAGTCTGACCAGCGGTAAAACTGAAAGCATTCATTATGTGCCCAGGGAAACTGCCCCCCTCACCAGCTCCTCCTCGTCGCACTGCAGCCCAGCCGTGCTATGGAGATGGCTGTCCCACCAGAACATGTGGCTGTATTTCACTTGTGGCTGCTCATGGTTGAGCTTCTTAAGTTACTGTGATAGCACCAGGGTAGGTGGTACCTCCTGACGGACAGATCGGACTTTATGCTGGCACCTCCCTAGACCCAGGCATCTGCCTTTGGGGATGGTGTGCTATGGATCTTCCTCCCTTGGACCATATCCTGCAGGTCCTTTCCCAGGACCAGTGGCCTGAGCATGCTCAGGACAACAGGGCTGGGAAATGCTGGGGCAGACGTCTGCCTTCTGACCACCTTCAAGCAGGGCAGAAGGGGTCACCTCGCCGGCTGGGCATATTTTGTTGGTTGGCTGCAATTTGCTCACAGTTGCAGGTTGTGCACCTTGGCCCTGAAGAGTAAAATCAGAGCCGTTACTTTTGGTTTGTCCCAAAATATCTGTGAGAGCTCTGCAGCTGTCTAGGGTGGGACCGCCCGTTTAGGACAGTGCAAGATGGCCCTGTCTCTATTTTCCCGCAGAGCAGGGGCCTGCCCCATATTCCAAGAAAAACAAAATTATGAAAGAAACATCTTCACTTTTGCTCCCAGAGTATTTGGTGAAAAAAGATGAGGATAGGGGAGGAGAGCTGGGGCTGGGACTAGCACCAGGTGGACTTCTCCCTTCTTCCTCCTTCCTTCTCCCTCTGTTATTCAGGTGACTTAACAGCTCCTGGTACCTTGCAGCCAGGTTTGGATTTCATCCTTGCAGTGACTAAGTGTTACGATCACACGTGAAGTTTGTGGCTGTGGTGGGAACTGAGCCCCTACGTTCGGGATCCATCCATTTGAGTACTGATCTCCTTTTAGCCAGTCCCTTGTGTCCTCCTTAGTTTTCCTGACGTCTGTCTATCAGGAAGGGGGTTTGATCCCTTGTCTTAAATCCTGGGTATATATTTCTGTTGCTGAAGTCTTTTCCTGAAATTATGTTATCTTAAAGAGATAGTCAAATCTTACTCCCACACACACACCTCGGCAACGGTAGTCATGGGCCAGCTCAGCCTTGGATTTCTTGGAGAACGGCCTCCAAAGCAACCTCTTCCTCCTTGGAGAAGGGGGCTCCCTGCAGGTGGGCTTTTTTCTTTTTTCTTCTTTTTAAACTTGAAAGAGCTTTTGTTTAACTTCTGAACGAGCCCTTTGCTTTCAGTGACCTTATCTCAGGCACACAAACCAGCTGGGAAAACAAGAGAGCTGTAAAAGCAGCAGTCCAGCAAAGACATGGCCGAAACCATGAGAAAAATGGGTTTCTTGCCATGCAATTGGGTGGTCCACATGGAGCCTGAGTGTCACGCTGAGCCTTGTGAAATTTAACACACTTCTGAGCACAAATATCTCCTTGGCAGGATCAGGCATCTCATTTACCTCCTGTTACATCCCAAGACTTTTCCTAAAGCCATGGGCTGCTGCTTTAAAACTCTGCCCTTTGTGAAGCTGAAGGACAGGTACTGGCGGGTGGCTGCTGGTTGCCACCTGAGCCATGAGGATTTGTGGCTTCTTAGGAGGTTTCAGCCTTGGATCTGAAAAACACCCTTTGGTGTGAATCCAGCCCAAAAGGATGGGTTTGTTCAGTCAACCTCCAATGATAGCAACTGCAGATATTGCCATAGAAGACCTGGGGATGTAACACACCCAGGTGTCTCTGAGCCCGGTCTCTTCTGGTGGCCTGAGCTGGTGATGACCTTCAGCACAGCTGTTCTGGCTCTCTGCCCTCGCGGCCTGGGCCAGGTCACCCAGATAAACCCACCACCCATGGAGCAGTGTACCCCTTCCTTGCCATCCTGTGATCTCCAAGCGCTCCTGGTGCAGATGGTGTGTGGTGTCTCAGCCCTTCTCCTTCCCTGCTCCTCCAACAGTAGGGGCAAGGTAGGCTTGTCAGCGGCAGACTGACCCCTGCCCTTGGAAATAACGATCTCAAACACATACTCAACAGAAAGTAGAAAAGATCTCTAGAAAGTGGTGGGATGTATGGAAAGCCCTAAAGCAAAATTGCTGTATCTGTGAAAAAGATAGATCCTCCATGCCTTTTCCACATTAATCTGACCTTTAAATCCTTACACATACAGACACACACACTCATACAAGTGAGCCATTCCCTTCGTCACTGAAGAACTGTCCATGTCTGCTATGGGGCTTCTTGTTCATTGCTTTGTGGTTCAGGGCCATGCGGTTGGGGTTGGGGTTGGGATAACATGCCAGTATGGGTCATTCTAGACCTCTGTGTGTCCCCCTTGAAACAGTGTCAAGGGGCGGATGGGCAACTCCTCGCCCCTTACCACAGCTGTGAAGCTTGAACATCCATTTGATGAGGCAAAGCACAAACTTTATTTTCAAAAATATGTATGTGAAGCTTTTGAGGTCATGATCCAGGATGGGTCAGCCAATGTGCTGTTTAAAAAGCATTACAGTATTCAAAATGAAATAATTTTTCTCCTTTGAATCACAGTAATCAACTGAAGTGCTTCCAGACCAGAGCCAACTGTTTGAAATTGGATATTTAATTTGTTTTGTGTAGTTTAGCACTGAGTCTCCATGTTGTCTAAGCAAAAAAAAAAAAAATCTTTCAAAGTCAAAAGGATTTGCCAAGCATGGGAATATTATTTCACACTCTAATTAGCTGATCTGTCAGAATAAGAATGAAAACAACACTTGGCTGTGCTTACTTTATTTATGTACTGCCCAAACCAGGACAATACTGATGGTGGAGTTCAGACTTTTCACTATCAGGAGGTTCAGCCACGGCTGCCCAGATGTAGCCCTCATGTAACTGAAGTGTGATCAGTGAAGTGACACCAGAAAAGAGCTTGGCATGTACCAGTCTCACATTGCACAAAGTTTTCCTTTGGTTTGGTTATGTCTCTGCACTGGTTGGGTTCGTGTTGGCTGCAGCTGCCGGGCTGCTGGAATGCACCATTGACTCACAGTCAAAGATGGCGCATAGCTAGCGATTTGACGAGAGCATCTCTGTCCCAAGGGATTATTTATTATCTGAGGATAATTCTGACCAAGAGCCACTAAACATTAGACAGAAGACAGGTTTGTTATATTAAACTGAAAATAGACGTCCTTATACAGTGTGGCACTCAGCCCAAGAGCATAAATTGCTGTATCATCCTCCCTTTTCACAGGATGACCTACCTCTGGCACAAATGGTGGATTTAACACCCGGAGGATTTAAAGCTTAAGCTCTCAAAATTTCCTCTTTGGCCACCTTTGCTACATAAAGATTAAGTGTGCTGCTAATCAAAAGAAGTTGCTGAGCAATTGGCTAAAATTGTTGAAACCATTCTCAGAATATCATGTATTTGTGTCAATTTTGCTTCTGATTTGTCTCTGAATGACCCAATACACGGTTAAGTGCTACCGGGTAGTTAATTACTTACTTGAAAGCATAAAGAGAAGTAATTTTATTCACATGCGCATCAAGTTGGCCATTTGCTTGAAGATCTGGCAAACCAGGACCTCAGCAGCCACTTGGAGACAGGAAACACGCTAGTCTTTCCATACAAGATTCCCTACAGCAGTAAAGTAGAAGTAAATGCCAGCGAAAACAGGCGTGAGCCTCTGGCTGCAACCAGAGCAGCCGAGGGACCTTAGAGACAAGGATGTACACACCTGCATGGCTCTATCCATATGTGCTCTCCGCTTTGGAACTAGTTTATATTGACTTGTGGGCTGGTGTAGACATCTGGCGATGTTTTTGTGGAGTCACAATTTATTTTGATCTCTACAGTTCAACTTCAGTTCCAGACTGGAGTGGATCTCATTTGTATCCTACCAATATATGAAAGTGTTAATATAGCCATTTTTAGGGAAAAGCAACCTGAAGTATCAGTGTAGAGCTCAACCAGAACTATGGCTATTGAACTGATTTTTCAAGAAATCATGTAAAACTCTAAGCTGTGCCAGATTTCAAAACAGAACTGTATTTTGGCAGGAGTTCACACAAACGGGTCTGCAGAGCTTCACAGGGGTTTCGTCCAGCTGGGCTCAGCTCCGCAGCTCTGGGGAAGGCTCAGGGCAAACAAGTCCTCATTTCATGTTGTGCTTGTGAACATTTTCATGGTCACCTTCCCACCACCTTGACTTCCACTTCAGCTCAAGGCTTTTTGGTCAGTCAAAGGGTACATTTGACTTGAGTTCAGCTGAGTTTTTGCTCAGAGAGGTTGAAACACATTGACAGGAACAGAGTGAAACCAGAATGTTATGAATTAGCAGCAACAAGATGTCCGATGAATGACATCAAAACTTGACTGAAGCTAAGCCTACAGTGATACACAAAGAGCCAGAAGACAGATAGGAACCACAGAGGAAGCCAAAAAGGAACAATGCAGCAATGATAAGATAGCAGCCAGGAGAGAACAATGCAAAAATGATTGGGGCTAAATTTGCAGCAGAAAACCGTGCCTGGTGCCAAGAAAGAAACCCGAGGAACATGGCAGGACTGACTGCAGTATAACTGATGGGTCTAGACAAGAGGAAGAGCCCAAGTGTCAGAAGCAAGGCTGGAAAGAGGAGATCAGAGGCCCAAACCTCCCGACAGTATGGGGACATGGTTCCCTCCTCATCAGAGGTGAAAAACTCCCAGGAAAAGCCCCTTGCTGCAGACTGGAATCCCACTTTTGTCCGAGGGAATACAAAATAAGAAGGTGGGTGTGGAAGAAGCAGAGAGAGAGAAAAAAAAAGCCTGGTGGTAAACAGAGTGGAAGTGGGTGAGGCAGGGGAACAGGATTCAGTTCAGACTGACACATCAGTTATTTATTACTGTTTGTATCCTGATATCTTACATCTCAAAAGGAAGGCAAAGGCTTTGTCCTCAAGGGCCGGTTATCTGCGCCCGAGGGCGGCTGGCAGCAGCATGGTTCCCGTGACGAGGGACCACGTCCCTGTGATGGAGGTGGCGCCAGGCTGATTTCGTGCGTCAGCTGCGAGGTGCGGTGAAGGGAACGGGAGCTCGGGGCACTGAGTTGGTGACAGGCTGCTGTCACATTTAACCTTTCCCTGTGGGCAAATGAACTAACTAAAAGAAATGCGGGTTGCTGTGAAGGAGGGAAAAGAGAGGTGACAAGGCCGATTAGGTTTGAACATAGTGGGAATGGCACAGTTCAAGGAGTCCATCTCTATTCAGCAAAACACGTAGGCATGTGCCTAGCTGTAGGCATCGAACAAGTCCTGCGGCCTTGACTGAGGACTAGGTATAAGCCTTTTCTGTTTTTCTGAATTAAACTGACGCTTTAAAAACTTTGTGAACTTGAAGTCAGGGACAGCAAAGCCAGTCTTGCTCTATTTTTCATATTTGTTCCCAGAGGCTTGTTGGCAAAATTGTACTCTGTGTACTTTTACAAAAGAAATCTAGGACATAATTATTTGAATAGAGAGCTATATGTGATAAAAATCTGTTTATACCACAACATCTCCAGCCAAATGATTGACGTATACATTTCTGTCCTTCCATTGATGTAACTTTTCAATTTCCTGTTGATGTCTAAGCTTGATTTATTTTTCCATTTATTTGGGTTTTACAAAGAGCACTAAAGAGCTTGGCACTTGGGTCTCTTTTTTTCGTCAGTTCAACCCTCTTAGTCCTCGATCACTTCATTGTTTCTGCAAACAATGAAAAAGAGAGATGGAAAGAACAGCTGTGAACAGCTGGTTTGTTCACCAGGTGTCTGACTGGTATTCAAGTATCCTCTTTTGAGGGAGGCCTGTATTCCCTGAAAAAAGCTAAAAAAGTGAAATTCAGAGTTCACTTTATTTACTGCCTTCACACATCATGTCACAAAGATTTGCAGAGATCCTAGCAAGGAGCCTGAAAAATCAAAACAAACAAGAAAAGCTGCTTCAGGAAACCTCAGGGTTTTTTCTCTCCAGTTGCACTCCAGCTGAATCGAGCAGAGAGCTCTGCAAGACCTTCTTGGGCAGATTTTGCCAAGTTATTTTTAGAGAACCCTTCCTCTTCTCATGATCCAACTCCTCTCTGTCTTCTTCACCCAACACCATATTCAACAAAGCAGTGGTCAGGAGTCAGAGCTGGAGACCACTGGTTTTGCAGAGCCACTTCAGCAGTGGCTGCTCATGACCATGGTGACTGCTGCGTTTTATTCTGCCTGCAAACCTGCGCACTTGGGCAAAAAGCCTCTACCTATTCTCAGCTCATAAAAGTCCTCTGGTTCCTTGAAAAGTAGCTACATGTTGCCAGTTGTCCCAAGGTAGCAGAGTCTTGAAAGCAAATCAAGAAAAAGCAGATTGAATTCATAAGCAAAACTGATTTATTGCCCGCAGATTTGTAACGTGATCACGCCAGCACTCAAACATGCCCCAGGAATAGTGATGTATTCCTTACATCCCGCCCCACGGAGGTTTGTTCAAGGCAACCAGAAAGAGAGGCAAACGCACATATGTCACCCTGAGGAAAGACGTACAGACTGTGTGCCAAACAGAACGGGGGAACCGTTCAGCAGCTCTGTCTGCAATGGCAAAAATTGGTGTGCAGCACTGCCAAAAGTGGGAGCCTTCCGTTCCTGACCTTGCCTCTCTCAGCCCGGGTACTGGAGTTTCTCCTGTAGGTCTGTAGCACCTGACTTTTCCGGGAGGTCACCTAAGGGTGCCAGCACCTGTTTTCCTCTTCCAGGCTGCAGTTGTGCTGGTGAAGATGTTACCATCCCCAGCACACCCCCAGCTCTTGGCACACCAAGTGCCTCTTGCTAACATGCTCCAGCCTGCTCCGGTCACAGTGAGCCAGATCGGCAAAATCCTGATTTACTGGGAATGAGGAAGGAAAGAATATAGCCCTTAATCTTCATAAGCAATAAAACAAGAAGGTGTAGCGCTCTAAAACAAGAAGCTATAGCTCTCACTTTGTGATTTCTCATATTAAGTGCTTTACTACCTTCGATAATAATTGTATTTCTGGCAGCCACAATGTAGTTAATAGCCCAAGTTCAGCTAAACACACATGCCTGAGCTGAACGCTGTGCGTGCCTAAATCCATCCCAATTTGGCAAAGCATACAAGTGTGTACTTCACTGCCAGGGTGTGTATCCTTAAAGACTTGGCTAAAGTTCTTTGTGCAGCACCAAGTCATAACAGTGGAAAGGATGGGACAGCTTACATGGCATAATTTTGAGTTTGATAGTAAACTCAGATGGGGTAAGAAAAAGGAGATTCACTGAATTTGATGCAACCATGTCTATATCATTCTGATTTTATATCTGCATTATCTTGATTAGCTCTTGCAGAAGATACGTTATGGGACAGAAGACAAACGAAGCGAGCAGCCCAGATTTGGAGATTTGGACCACTTCTAAAATCAAGTCATGGGTTTTACCTTTCACATCAAATCTGTCTTCCTGGTTAACAAAAAAGTCAATTAAATTTTAAACTATTCTATATGAACGTTCAGCATCATTTGAATTACATCCTAATGGAGATCATGAAAAGGAGCGCTGCCGGACTGTCACATCTCGTGAGCCCACTGGCTAGGGTCGAGCTCTCTAACCCCTCAGTCCCTTCATCATGCATCATCCTGGGCTTGTGCACACTCCTCTGCAGGAAAATTAATTTTTTGCTTGCAAAATCCATATCCAAAGCAAATGTCACAGCACAAAATCAGATCCTTTTGGGTTTTGCTTCTTGCAGCACCAAATAGAGCCAGCCCTAATGCCAGCAGAGCCCTCCAGCAGGGAGCTCGGGTAGGAGTGAACACCAGCACCCCATTTCTGTTTGATACATCTCACCTGGAGCCCCTGAGACAAAGAAAAAGTAATCAGAAAAATAGCTGATGAGCATTTGCCACCTCATGGCAACTGGCTTTATTTCACTGAGGGCCAAATCCTCTCCAGCTGAGGCTTTTCTAGTAAGTTGATTTGCAGATAAAGGAAATTGGATTTAAGTTGGTATGTTGCCCTGCTGGGTATAAAGGGCTGTAGGTGAGAAGTGTTTTCATGAGTGTGGTAGCAATGGTGTTTAAGTTTTTGGGGAGAGGAGCTGTGAAGATGTGTAGGCAATATCTGTGAGCAGTGCTTAATACGGTAAGAATTCAGTCTTTATTTTGAGCGTCTGACTTTTTTTCAGCATGATTCAGGATATGCTTAACCTCAAGTGCTAGCTGCCTCTTTCACCTCTGTAGGACTCTTCATAGTCTCAAAGTCAGATGTTTCACTGACTAATATATTTGTGGGTTTAGGGTCCCAGGAGGGAACTGCAATACAAATAACTAAGTAGACTAGTTCTGTATCATAATGGCTATTTTGGTATTTTTCCCTTAATCTTCCTTCTTGAACTTCTACTCCTTTCTCAAAAGCAGCATTTTAATAGCTGTTTTCTAATGCTGTAGAGATAAAATAGATAACAAATGCACCTCTAAAGCAGGAAATAGTGTAACTGCTGCACTCAAATGCTTCCTGAGAAAGAGCATAGTATAAACCCTGAACAATAACAGTGGAAACTCCTTTCTCTCTTCAGATTCTGACAAAGGAGTGACACCATTGACCAAAAGAGCTTAAAAAAAAGTAGAGGTTTCCTTCCTAATAAGCGGCGCTATATCTTGCACGGCGGAATTTGCCTGAAATCGGGGGGTCCCGGGCGATGCCCGTGATCTTCCGATGCCACCTGCTGGGCACGGGCGCTGCGGCCGCTGGAGCCCGGCAGCCCTTCGCTGCTCCCTGGGAGTTTGGATGCTTTCATAAGGAAAGCAATAGCACCTACGTGTGGTCACCCTGAATTAGGCATGTGTAACACTGTGGCGATGATCTTACAAGACCTGAGCTGAAAGGCTTGTAGGAAAACGGGCATAAAAGGTCCGTTCCAACCCAAACAAGTCTATGATTATTACCTTGCACAACTTGTTGTGCTTTGCTTTGGTTGCTGTGAATTTAGGTGCACGGTGCTGCCACGCTGTTCTCCTGTGTGCTGCTGGGCTCCTGTCTATCCCTTGTCCCTCATTTTTACTGGCACTGGTCAATTCCAGTCCCCTTCACCAAAGTTCTCAAGTATATTAAATTACTTCTTGTGCTATGGAAATAAGCAGGCAATAGGGGAGACCTGCACGAGCGGCTCCCTGTAGCATGGGGGGAGTAAGGGAGGGGGTCTCAGACCTTACACCCTGGCAGAACTTGTGCTAGAGGAAGGCAGGACCCCAAAAGCCATAGGCTAAACACACACTTGTGTGTGTCCCCTTTACAAACACCAAGCACTGCTCAAGCAGGTGTTTGCAGCACCCCAGTGTCCTCCCCAAGGAGGAGCTCAGTGGTTGCGTTTCTGCCATTGGTGTCTGCACATGATGTGCATAACAAATCTGCGTTCATTGGATTTGCTCCAGGTACATGAGATTTGGACTGTAGGTATTGGAGTAACTGTGGTTTGGTTCCTGATCGCACCAGGTTTCTCCCCACTGCCCTTAAATCTCTGCAGCATCCCTCCAAGTTATGACTTCTTGTGTGAGGAAGGCGATGGACTTGGGCAGCTGCCTGACAGCCCATAAACATCCACCGTCGCAGTCCCGAGCTGCAGAGACAAGGCAGGACAGGGTGTTACCTGGGAAGCAGGTCTGTCCTTTCATGATACCCCGTCTCAGTCCCTTCGTTGTACTGTTTGAAGTACGCTGGGATTGCCGTCATCAGTATTCCCCCTCTTCCTTCACACTGCACCAGGACTGAAGAGATTTATTTCCTAGGGGCTATTTTTAGCAATGACACTGCAGTTAAGCCAATCAAGCCTGGCGGTGACAGCTATCTCACTGGGTCACAGCTCTGAGGTGCAGCTGGCTGAAACAGGGTCAGCCACGCCGGGTGTGTCGAGCAGCGTCTTCTGCAGCTCACGAGGCTCTGCTGGCACTCTGGCTGCTCGGGCTTCATCTGGGAAGCGCCAGGACTGGAAACTGCTTTTTGCGTCCATATGGCTGAGTCCAGCAGAGCCTGGTCGCTTTCAGATAGTCTGCTGTGTACATCCCTCTCGATGCATTGTGTGGCATGTCACACTTCCGAGCTGCTCTGTCTTGGGTCTGCCAGCCAAAATGCTGGCCTAACCAGCTATAGTCAAAAAGAGCCAGCACAGGAGGGACCTATTATTTAACTCCTGCATTAGGTGAGATGAAGCTGTAGTTTCCTGCAGACTGATTTCTTCAGCCATTGCCTGCAGTCCCTTTGCTACTTGTGCTGTAGTTGCTCTCAAAACAGAACACTTGTAGCTCTCTCCCACTAGAACCTCTTCCCAAGACTTTCTTTTTAAAATCTGTTTTTCTTCTGATCATAGAGAAGTTCTTTGCTGTTTTTAATAACCTCTGAACTTTTGTACTGTGAAATTCACTGAACAATGGCTTCAGGCAAAAATTATTAGAAAATATGTAATTTTGTTATGTATGCTTTATTCCCTCATCTGTCATCCCAGTTGAACTGGGTGCTTGCAGAAGAGGTGCTTTCAGTCCAGAAGTGTCTATAAATCCAGGTGGACAAAATAAGAGGGGGAAAAAAAATGAGGGAAGAACTGAGTGTGGAGTTGCATTGGCAACAGCTGGTGGCCTTGGGTCTCCAGCTGGGAGCTCTGGCCCTCAGGGTAGGTTTTTTGTCAAACATTAAATAATAGAGTAGTGGAATAAATAAATACCGAACTCCAGCTAATCCACTTCTAGAGGATATAGCAGAGGTTTTGTGCAACCCACCATCTCTGCGCTCTGGTACAGCCAGTGCCAGAGCTGATCTGGCCTTTGAAGCAATTATAGCAGAGGTAAATTTTGGATGTCTGAGGAAAGTGGGTCCCACAAACACTGTCTCACCTGTTGCTGCTAGAGCCAGCCTGCACAAATGCAAGGCAGTGCTCTGCCTGGACCATCAGCCAGGTTCCCAGCACTGCTTGGGGAAGCACATGCACAAATCGCTTGGGTTTTTCCCAATCCTCCAAAGCTCCTGAGATTCTCATTTTCTTGAGGGAAATGTGTACCTACTCGCTGCAGAGCTGGGGGAGCTGTTGGTACTCCATCAGCACAGATGCGAACAGGGATTTGAAAGACTTTTCTTAAGAAAAGGGTGCAGGCACAAACAGCAGGAGGAGGGTGAGATGGTGAAGGCTGGCGAGGGATGGTCAGCCACGGAGCTGTGGCTGCAGGGCAGGAGGGAGCGGTGTCGGGCAGGGGAGGGCTTGGGACACTGACCGTGGGAGTACTGTCAGCTTGCTGGAGTGAGGCTCCACTATAAAAAGCCCCAGCGTGCAACGCAGACAAGGCTCCCAAGGCAGCGTGACATTCCTGGGAGAGGGGTGCTGGCAGGTGATATTAGACCCTGGCAATGCTTGGGCACAGGAATATCGAGCAGTGAGTGTCTACAGTCTGCCCTGGACGTGGGCTGGGAGGAGGGAATAAGTAATGGTATCAAGGCCAAATCCCCTTGTGGACTTTAGTTTTCAGCGTGCTGACTCCAGACACAGGCTGCTGTGAGCAGCTCTGGCTCAAGGATGGGGCTGCTGGGAATACAACAAAAGCATAAATGTGAGACCTCCTTGCTGCAAAAGTGTGAAGAAAAAAAGAAAGTGTGTCTGCAGCAACATGGAAGATGGTGCAGTAACCTAGTCCCTGATTTTACCTTTTGAAAAGTCCCCCTAAAAGCTGGCACGCTGCCTATCTAAATTAAACACTTAATGTCATGTATCTCCGAGCTGCAATATTAGACAGAAATGTGAAACCAAGCTATTAGCGTAGAGGACTTTAAAGGAGACAATTCAGATTTGGCAAACTTGCTGGTACTAAATTAATGCAAGGGAGAAAAATCCCATAAACTTTCTTTTGCAAGCACGGCGCTGAGTTTTCAGAATCCAGGCTGCCATTTGAGGACTAGTTTAAAAGACTTAAACTAACATAAAATCCCATATCTCTCTCAACATGTGAACTATATAGTATTTACTACTTTGGTACTAATTTTTTGTAGTGGAACATGATTGAAATTTAAGACCACAAACCCTACTGCCTTTCAAAGGCACTTGTGCTTCTGAGGCATTTTGGAGGGATTTTCAAAGACTTTCAGTTTCCCAGCGAGCACTGAAACCAAATCCCAGCTCCAATTGTCATTGCTTTGGAGGGGAAGTGCAAAATCAAAAGCCTTAGCCTGTCTTGAAAAATCTCTGCCTCATCTAAACTACATCGAACAGCCCAAATGCCTGATCCGCTTCAGAGGCGGCACATGATGTGCCACAGACACACAACGTGGGGGTCACGCAAATGTGCATCTTCGGTGCTCTGGGGTTCCCTCCTCCCTGCTAAGCGTGCCTCTTGCGATGCCAGGCTTGGGATTACTTCTCGATACAAACTACTTCTCAGCTGAAGAGCCATGAGGGCAGATGGTGGGGGATGCAGATGATGTTGGCCTTAAAATGAGTGGCATGTGTCAAGGTCTGCGGCAGCAGGATGGCCCCATGACATATTTCTTACTCATGGCCTAGATGTGCTGGATCGGATTCCCGCTGGCACGTAAAGCCCTTTTCCACAGCTCTGGCGGTCCTAAGAGCTGGGACAGCCTAATCTCTTCCTAAAACCTTTCTGTGCTGTAATGCTGACCAAAACCTTGGAGTTTTGCGTGGAAGTGGCAAGCGTGCTGATGTAGGGTCTGTGGCACTCGTTGGCATCAGCTCCCTGCCCTTCCCATCTGCCTTCCTGGTATCCTACAGTGGTACACGTTTTTGTCTGGAGGAGGGGTGGTCTCTCTAGCACAGTTGTCTAGGGAAACAAGCAAGTACTGTGTGGGCAATGTGTGGTAGCTATACGTGTGTCCCTACTTGCTCATCAGCTTCAGAGATAAATCAGTAAATCTGGAAGATGCAAAAAAAAGTACTTGCAGGTTTTGTGGCTGGGCAGCCTGGCACTGCTCCCGGGCAGGGGACAGCCACATCGCAAACTTGACCCTTTTTTAGCAAGCAGCGGGCCCACATAGGAAAAAGAAATTAGTGGTGCCCAGGCTACAGAAATGCTCCAGTTGTGTTGCACCTTCTCGTACGCGGGAAACTCGAAGGGGACAGAGCAGCCTGCGGGAAGCAGGCTCCTACAGCTCAGTTTGTGCCAAGGACTTGGCTGAGCAGCGTGTGATACAGTGGTGTGACGTGTCCCAGTAATCCTGATATGGAATTGGGTATTAAAGTCTTTAATTCACTTTAAAAGCCTTTCTGTAGCACTAGGGCAGGGCAAAAAGGTCTTAGTCAAAATTAGAATCAGGCTCATTAGATTTTGAGAAAAGCTACCTTGCAAATGACTTTCTCCCTAATTTATCTCTATTTATTTACTAATTATATGGCTCAGTTTTCTTCAGCCCACAAGCCCAAACCTACTCGTAGAAGGGAGGTTCTGCAAAATGCCCTTAGAGGAAACCCCGTTTGGTACCTGCCTGTCAGAGAGAGTTCCTGAGCAAGGGGGATGTTTTCCTGTCAATATAGCATTCAAATTTAGCTTCTGCCACTGTAGGCAACGTGGCATTAAAAGAAGGAGCTTAAGTTATTAAACTGAGCTGCTTTAATCATCCAGTTCAGGGAAATCCATTGCTACAGGAGACCTGAGGATTAATGTATTTTTACCGCAAAGCCAATTCATCTATTCTGATCAGTTAGTGGTTGCTCACTCGTGCATATGAAACTTCATTCTCTGGGTTTGCACTCAATAGTATGGGACCAAATGGAGTTTTATTTGGAGATTGACCCTGTTACCTTGAATCTCATCATTCTGGTAGCTAGTTATGTTATTTTGCTTCTGGTCTTCCTGATCTCCTGCGTGCTCTATGACTGCAGGGGGAAGGATCCCAGCAAGGAATATGCTCCTGAGGTCCCTGCAGACACCCAGCCTCCGATCCGGCTGGTGGTGATGCAGCAGAGCTCCCCCAGCACCTGCTGGGCAAAGGGGCTCGTCTCCGCCTACGAAAACTCCTCTGACCTGCTGGGGAAAAGGACTACTGTTGTGTAAGGGGACCCTGCCTCAGAGCTCTGGTTTCTGCTGATCAGCTTGCCTCGTCTGCTATGTTTACTCTCCGTTTGCAAAAGGATAACGCGTTCACAAGGTAAGTTGAGATGCTGATTTATTTGATACGGTGCCATTGCCGAGGGAGTCATTTTATGTTCAGCTGTGTTCTGCGTTGATATAGGCTTGCAGTCCTGCCTGCCATCCATAAAGAGACTAATTTCCATTTACGCTGCTGCTGCCCTGCAGTCCGCTGGCAGTTGGAAGCAGTGATGCTGTTAGCCACTCAGGCACTGAAGAAGGGCCTTGGTTTAATCTCGAGTTGTGCTTGGTACCATTATTTTTGCAGGAACGGTGTTGTTCAAAGCATCCCACCCTGACGGGCTGAGCCACGCTGCCCTGCAGCCTCGGCACATCTTCCTCAGCTGGCAGAGCGCAAATGACCTTGGTAGGCTGTTTATCTCCGGTGAGAAAAGAAATGCTAAGGATTTTAAAAGGATAGAGATAGTGCCTTTCTGATAGAAGCCAGCTGCTGCTCCCATCAGAATTTAATACTTTCCATGTTGTCTGTAAGCTCCCCAGAGGGCAGTGCCAAGCCTGTCTTGGCACTTATTTTCTGTAGGTAGAACATGAGCTCTGCTCTTACAGGGCAGAGTAGCCCTTGCCCCACACAAATCCCCTGACAGGATACAGTATGCTTCCTGGAAAAGCTGGGTACAATGCCTCCTGCCCAAGGGAAAGCGTGAACCGGGGTAGATTTACCAGTAATGCAATACGTGTGAGTCATTGCTGCCGTCCGCCCCACTGAAACAGGAATTTCTGATCCTCTGCAGCAAGTGTGATCTATGTCCTGGCTTTCAATGTGTGTCTCCATGTGTCTGACCCTGCCTCTCACCCCCGAGCCTTCCTTCAGCTGTATCGGGTTCCAGCTGGGCCGCATGAAGGCTGTTATTGTAGCTCCAGTAAATCCAACTTTATCTGCATCAGCTCCTGTTAGCCCTTCCATCATTTGGAAGCTATGAGCTAAAGGCCTTTTTGGCTAACAAGTTTCTTCCATGTCTTGCTGGTTTGGAGGGAAATGGTTCTTTTGTCCTGGGTGAAGCACAAAGGGACAGAGACAAGGGGGATGTTGATCTTGTAGCCACTGAAGCGTAGATGTTCCTGAGCAGAGCCAGCTTGGGTCCTGCTCTGTCCCCATCAGCCTGGGCTGCAAAACCCACCTGAGAAGCTGAGAAGACACTGGCCCAGTTGGTCCCTGATGCGTTCCATGCTGGCAGAGACACTCTGTCACTGCTGGCCAAACCAGCTTTTTAAAATTAATTTGGCTGCAGGGAATTCATGGCTTAAGTGGGTTTGTTCTACCCAGGCATGTTCATGATTGAGCAAAAAGCTGAAATCTGTTTTCTGGAATCCTAAAATGGGATGTTTAACACCAGGTTACTGTGTCTGTCTAGACAGTGCTTGAGTTACTGTGTATGGTACTCTCTAACTGGTGGTTTTTAACTGGTTATAAGGGAAAAATAGCCCTGGACCCACACCGTGTCTGTCCCATATGCTATTTTACATCATCTTAATGTGAAGTACTTGCAGACTCCTATAGAAAGCTTTAGTAAACATAGTGAGATTTATTACCTGTTGTCCTGGTTCCGGCTGGGATAGAGTTAATTTTCTCCCTAGTAGCTGGTACAGTGCTGTGTTTTGGATTTAGCATGAGAACAATGTTGATAACACACTGATGTTTTAGTTGTTGCTAAGCAGTGTTTATACTAAGTCAAGGACTCTTCAGCTTCCTGTGCTCTGCCAGCGAGGAGGTGCACAAGAAGCTGGGAGGGGGCAGAGCCAGGACAGCTGACCCAAACTGGCCCAAGGGCTATTCCATACCGTGGAACGTCATGCTCAGTTCATAAGGTGACCGCTGCTTTGGGACTGGCTGGGCATCGGTTGGTGGGTGGTGAGCGGTTGCATCACTTGTTTTTCCTGGGTTTTGTTCCACTCTCTCTCTTTTGTTTTCCTTCTTGCTACAATTTTTATTATTATTTTATTTCAATTATTAAGCTGTTCTTGTCTCAACCCAGGAGTTTTCTCACTTTTGATCTTCTGATTCTCTCCCCCATCCCACCAGGGAGGGAGGGAGTGGCTGGGTGGTGCTTGGTCACTGGCTGGGGTTAAACCATGACACCTGTCTACGTCAGGTGTTGTGGATGACTCGCTGGATGCAGTGGTCCTAATGCCTCCAGGACAGGCATTTTAAACACTTCCAGAAATAAACTGCAGTGAATTTGATCCACAATTGAGCAAAGCTGTCTGGCTGGATTGCACGGTTTGTACTCCAGCTGGGTAGTAACCGTCTGCCTGTGCTACAGCCCCAGATGTGCTGATTTATGCATCAGCTGGCAGAGTGTCCTGGCACTGACAAAGAAATCTCAAGATATGGAGTATCTTTCTACCTGTATTTTAAAAAAAGCAGCCAGAATGGTTAGTGGTTTTTCTTTTGGTTTCTAAATTCATGAGGGTGAACCCAGGCTTTGTTTTCAAGCTGTCCTTTGCACCCCTGTGAGTTGCAGATACGCCTGGTTTTGGAAGGAAGCCAGAATTGGAAGGCAGGCTCCTGAGAGCTGGGGGCTTGAGTAAAACCCTTGATGTGATGAAACTGGTAACAAATCAGAAGTTGGTGGCATGATCCTCTGCCACGTATCATACTGAAATAATTATGTTGAATGCCTTGTTTCAGTTATTTAGCACTGAAAAAGTGCAGTTAGTTAACAGCAAGTTGTAGCTGCTTTGGCAAACTTGGCAGTGACTAAGCTGCTGGTATGTTATGGCCACTCACCCACGTAGGCCGGTGTTATCTTTCCTTGGGCTCGCCTATCTACCTTATCTTCAGCTTGTAAGCTCTTTAAAGCTTTTTGTGTGTTAGCTCCTAGCATGTTAGATGATATGCAATCTCGGTGATAAGGGATCTTTGGTGTTAGGGAACAGAAATAATAATCTTTGCTACGGAGACCTTGGGGGAACTAAAAAGAGCTACAAAATATCAGTGTGGCACAGCTGTTTTCTTTGTTGATGGTTAGATGTCATACAAAATGCCATAATGCCAGCAGAAAAGCTCTGCAGTTCTTGGACGAAGGTCATGTAAATAACATAATGATACCATGACATGTCTGCTGTATCTTTGCTGCCGTGTTTGTTTATGTAAGTCATCCATGCAGAGATAGACTTGCAAGGCTATGTTAATAAGTACTTTTAGATAGCTGAAATTCTCCAGATATGTAGTTTTCTCTGACAGCAAACCTTTTGTGTACACCAACCATAGACTTGAAATTCAGTGGCAAAGCTGTTGATTTTTGGCGTGATCAAGTTTTCTTGCTTAAGCTTAGGAAGTCGGGCTGTAGTGCTGCAGGCAGGGGAGCAGCTTCTAGGAGCACAGTGTTCCCTTGTAAGGAAATTTCATCAGTTGTGATAGTCGGTGGACTCTGCCCTGAAATGTGGAGGTAAAAGCAGCAAATGACACTTTCCTCCTGATAGTCTTTCTAAACAGTGGGTAAAATCCCCTTCCAGAAGATGTGTTGTGGTTTAACCCCAGCTGGCAACTAAGCCCCACCCAGCCGCTCACTCACTCCCCCCGCAGTGGGATGGGGGAGAGAATCGGAAGGGTAAAAGTGAGAAAACTCGTGGGTTGAGATAAAGACAGTTTAACAGGTAAAGCAAAAGCCGCGCAGGCAAGCAAAGCAAAACCAGGAATTCATTCAGTGCTTCCCATGGGCAGGCAGGTGTTCAGCCATCTCTAGGAAAGCAGGGCTCCATCACGCGTAACGGTGACTTGGGAAGACAAACGCCATCACTCCGAATGTCCCCCCCCTTCCTCCTTCTTCCCCCAGCTTTATATGCTGAGCACGACGCCGTATGGTGTGGGATATCCCTGTGGCCAGTTGGGGTCAGCTGTCCCGGCTGTGCCCCCTCCCAGCTTCTTGTGCCCCCCCAGCCTCCTCGCTGGTGGGGTGGGGTGAGAGGCAGAAAAGGCCTTGACTCTTTGTCAGCCCTGCTCAGCAGTAACAAAAACATCCCTGTGTTATCAACACTGTTTCCAGCACAAATCCAAACCATAGCCCAGTACTAGCTACTGTGGAGAAAATTAACTCTATCCCAGCCAGAACCAGCACATTCAAACAACTAAAACATTGATGTGTTATCAACATTATTCTCATGCTAAATCCAAAACACAGCACTGTACCAGCTTCTAGGAAGAAAATTAACTCTATCTCAGCCAGAACCAGGACAAAATGAGACTAAAGTGCATCAGGACTTTGCCTTTCCAATGAGAATAAAATGGATTTCTTAGTTTTGTCTATACTAGAACAATATTGGTGTATTAAAGCAATGACAGAGCCCTTGGGTATGTACAGAGAATTGCAAGTAATTAAGTCACTGTGAGTGAAATTGCTGCTTTGTGGAGGTCTCTGCTACTTTGCTTTACTTAATGACTGTGGCAGGATTAATGCACGCAAATGGGTTTTTATCAGGCCAGGCTTGCAGGAAATCACCCTTGAAGCTGCATTCCCTTGACTGCTTGCAGTCCTCTGCTATATCCTTTGCATCACTGCGAGAAAACAGGTATGGGTATTCTCACAGCAGTGCAGCTATTTTCCCTAAATTTTCTGGTGTAAAATGCATGTCCCTCCCTGGAGTTCACATGGTATAAAAAGCATCCCGAAAACAGGCTTTGCTGATGGCTATACCAAACCGAGCCGTGCGGGGGAGTTCTGCGGAGACTCATAATTCCCTTTGAGATATCCGCAGCGTCTTGCAAGCTGTGGTCCAGAGCTGGCAGCATGGGGAAGGGCTGGGATGTTACGCTGTCGAGATCTACAGATACAGTAGAACAGCACTCGTGTAGCTCTTTGCACATACTCTGTATCTGGCTCTTCCATCACTGTTCAGTTGATCGTGGTTTTGTGCCTTGCTTAATCCTAACTGTACCTATGTAGACGTGTGTTTTGCCTAGAGGATTAGGTAGTATTTTAAGGCCTGGATATCTAGCATAGACATACAGTTTTGAAGTAGGTGTCACTTGCAAATGAAGATGATGTTGGTAAAAATTGTGTTAACATTTATTCAGAAGCAATATGAGTTGGAGAGCATTGGATGGATAGAAAAGAATTTAGGAAATACGCTCTGTTCCCAATTTTCCCCTTGGCTTATGGGGCTTCGCTGGGCAGCTCATGTTCCTGCTGTGCTTCTCTCCATGTATCTGCTCCCCATTACTTTTCTCTGGTCTTCTGCCCTCTGCACTGAGATTTCTCTCTTCTTTGTGTGGTTCATAAGGGGGTTGCTGCACAACTGGTACACAGGGGCTGCACTTGAATTTCACTCTATAAACTAATGCCAGTAGGTTCACAGAAAACAAAATAAAATATACTCCAACAAAAAAATGGGTGGAGTGGAGAAGTCAATGAACAAGCCATGGTAAACCTGGGGAAACCATGGACATAGAGCCTTAAGACACTTGCTATGAGTGAGCTATGGTCATCGTGGCGGTCTGGTATCTGTAGCTCTGTGGCTAGAAGGGAACTGAGTGGTGGTGGGAGGATTTATTGCTGTTCTGCAGGAAGCAGGAATTCAGTCTGCACTGGCTCGCTTTCAATTGGCTTTAGTGCCCTTTTAAAGTTTTACGTTACTGCTTCTGTAAAGCCTTTATTAAAGGGTTTCACAGAAACAACAGGGAAAAAAAAAACAGATTTCTAGATTTCTCCAACATTAATTTGAGTCAAATGTATCATTAAATTCACTGAAAATACATCTTTCATGTGAGCCTGTTCCACTGTAAATATACTGTCTAAGCCTTCAGATTTTTTTTAAATCCCTAATAAGCCACTACATATGAGTAGAGGATTAGTCCAGAGAGACTAGCCCATATTCACAAGGGAGAATTCCTTCCCATGAAGTGAATTTTTTTTTAATTTGAAAAGGGATAAACCTTCTCTCATTTTTTTATTAGCACATTGTTCTTACTGTGCAAATGCTCATACTCTGATAGTGCTAAGTAACATGTCCAAGTCAAACCCCTTGGCTGTAAGAAGAGCTTAAGAATAGTTTTTACTGCCTAGAACCACATCACCGTGTGCTATCAGCTATTCAGGTTGTGTAATGTTGGCGCTTTGGTGGGAATGCCAAGAGGTAAGAATTGATATTGGGTGTTTAGTTGGAAGTACTGTTCTTCCAGCCATGAGCCAATACTATTTCATGCTTAGGGGAGCCTTACAGTCCAGCGTGCCATCTTTTAGATGGATTAAAAACCACAAGCCCAAGTCTCATAAGCTGCCTTTGTACTTTTTATAGGCAAAGCATTGATCTGTGTCTCCTGGTCCTGCTCCAGACCAAATGACTTTGAGTCTCCCAAGTGCTTGACTCCCTGTGCTGAATCCATCCCGTCACACAGGGTCTGGGTGTTGAAAGCAAATGCATGTGTACTGCTGATGTCCCTAAGGGACTTCTGCAGCCTGTACCCGAAATAGTTGCATTTCGGTGGTAGATGAAATGACAGCCAGAGCCGTAGCAAGGATACACACGAGGAAAGTGTGAAGGATTGGGGGGGGGAACGGACGTACGCTGGAGTCTGCTGGCGGTTGCTGCTGCCCAGGAGGAAAGCGGGTGGACTCCTGGGTCAGCTGGAAGGACTCTGAGGTAGAGATCTGGTCCTTCGTGCTTGAGTGATAGCTAAATTAATTGTTTATAAATAAATTGCTCTGACATTCACAGCAGAAAACTATCTAACTTAACAAGAGAAGATCATACCAGAAATATAAAGAATGGGAAAACTGGAATGGCTGCTATCTCTAGCTTCTCTTCCAACTGCTGGTTTTGTCTCCTCGCTCGCTCCTTCTCATGTGTGCTGGTTTCCTTGGAGATGCTGCTGCTTAGTTTCCCTCTCTAATAATGACGCTGTTTGACATTAACCTTTCAAAGAGGCATTTCCACCTTAATGTGACAATCCGGGTGCAGTTTTTGGAGGCAGATACTTGTCACGAGGCATCTGAATCCAGCATCTGATCGCTCAACCCAGGCTGCGGATGGGTCAGCCTCTTCCCAGATTTGCAGCAGATGCTCTGTGTGGGCAACGAAACTGTGCCCTAGTTTCTCCATCTGTTAATGGCAGTAATAATTGTTATGCAACTGGGGTGTTGGCTTGATTTAATTAATATTTATGAAGGAACATGAGCTCTTTTTACAGGCAGTGCTACAGAGATATTGTTAATTATGAATGATTATATATTTGTGTCTCTTCCTGAGTGCATAGGAGACTTGGACATATTGTTTAAGCACCCACATTTCACACTCCTTCAGTATTGAAGCTTATTGGGCCCTCAGGATAGCTCTTTATTACCCTAAAAATACACTGAACTTAACTGCTATTGACTTTAGCATGAGCAAAGAATATAGGCTTAGCATCCACCTCTGTCTGTATTAATGATATTGCCTAAATCATCAATATTTTCATTAATTTCATTAGGTAATATTGTTGATGTTCTTTTTTTAGCCCAACCACTTCTTTTAAATAAAACAAATGTACAAATTCAGGCCAATTCTGGGTCTAAACCTTGCAAGAAAAAGGGGAGGGGAGGCAGCAATCGGGCACATCCTTCCACCTATGCCTTCTTCAAATGACACAACAGAGCCCTTGAAGTTCTGAGGGACTAATGTGAGTTGCCTGAAGTTTATTGCTGGAAACCAGGCATTCATAAATCAAATCTAATAAGCATAAGAAGTGTGGATTGAAAAAAGATCTGTGAGCAGCAGCACTTGATTTAATGTCTGTATGTGCCATGTTCATTGGGTACAGCCACTGTACCACCTACCCTCCCCAACAAAAAAAAGACAGTGATTGATGGAAGTGTATTAATAGTGCTTTTTACAGGTGATTTCTTTCCTATTCTCTGCATGTTCTTCCCCTCTCTGGAACATACAGCAGGGGGGTTGGACTAGATGACCTTTAGAGGTCCCTTCCAACCCAAACTAATCTATGATTCTATATTAAGCACAGGCTTGACAGAAGTCATGTACTTGTTTCCTCAAAAACAGGGAACCTATTTGTTTTCCTTCCAAAAGAAGAGAAGACGGCAGCAGCCTTGGCTTGCTAGAGGACACACGCTTCACCTTTCCTGAGCCTGAAGGACATGTCCCTTAGTAGAGAGAAAGGATCTGTCTGAATTTCAGTTGGTTCCATGCTCAGGGCAGCGCAGGGATGTGGTTTGCTATCTACACGGCTCGTGGCAACGTTTCCATTGAATCATTTCTCATCAGCCACCAACAGCTTTGCAATTCCCAGCCCTCCAGGCAAAGCACGCAGGTTACAATGGCAGATAAGGTGTGAACCCAGCGACACCGGAGGAAAAGAAAAGCTTTTTACTGAGACGGGAATAGCATTTTATCGCTTCTCAGGGCATTGGTTTTAGACCAGGTTTACAGTGGAACCAGGGTGGTTTAATAATGGGTGAGTGCTTTTATTACTAGCAAAAACTCCGATGCAGACACGATTACACCAGGAAAAAGTAACTTGACAATAAGCCTTATTTTGCTTGCTGAAACTACATGTACTAACTTGGCAAATAACCTCCTTAATTAATTGAAGCTCTATTTACAGTTGATGGAGAGAGACAGCTTGTAGGGACATGCCATCAAGTCTTCTCTAGTGCAGACAAGGGTCTATAAAGCTGCGTTTTTATTTATATACCTCTGCAGAATTGAAAATCGGGGCAGCGCTTGTGAAGCCAAGTGTTTTGTCCCTGGGGTATTGAATAGAAGGCAAATCTTTGGCATCGGGAGGCTTTGTGTTTGTTTTGGGAAGGAGAGCTGGCAGGGATCCCGGTGCTAACTCTGAACATCTGAGGAAAAGGCTGGCTGGAAAGAATTATGTCGTGACGCAGACAGGGGAAAGCCAGGATATTTGAAGCCAGGACAGAGACTCCTACCTTAACTCATTCTGGCATGGAAAAAATAATTTTGAAGTGTTAACATCACATCCTTGGGACACATATTTACAAAACAGACTGGTGTTTAAGAGTTCCTTGGGAGGATGGAGGTTTTTACCAATTTGTTGTGGTAAGGTTAGAGAACTGCTTGGACAAGTGGGAGCTTTAAGCCATAACTGGAGGAGAAGGTACGGCTCATCATTGTCAAGTCTGCGTGTTTTTGCAACTGTCTTGTCCTCCCAGGCCAAATAACCTGCCACAGGCTGCTCTCCTGTTATTACCCCTAGAGAGTTGAAGGGACAAGGGACCCGTTTTCTTTCTCTCCCACTAACTTTGTCTCGCCAGCTTTGCGATATGGCAGATCCCGGGGGTTCCCTCCTCTTGTGATCTTTTTTTTGCATTCTCAGTATTACAAAAGTCCATCTGCTTCTTGGGGTAACAGTTAAATTGCCATTAGGAGGATGTAACACACTATCACGGGCTGGTTAATAGGAAAAGGTTTTGCAGATGGACTT
>NW_008824772.1:3307474-3317127 GCF_000699105.1 Pygoscelis adeliae
CAAACAGAAAATTCTTTCCTTGCTTCATCTGCTTAAGGTGAATGCGTGGTTTTATTTTGCTGCCTATTTGCCCTGTTAGTGTGCCATGGAAAAGAGGTTCCCTCAGCCTGGCGTATAGCATCCGAGAGGAGCGGGCAGCAGTGTTTACGGCAAGAGGGCAAAGAAACATTCCAGCACTGGAGGGCCTCAACGGTGCCTGTTAAAGCTTCCCCCCAAAGGTTACCAAAGCCTGTCCCACAGGGCAGAGCTTCAAAGCACGGTGACGCTGTAGGGCCGCCGTTTCCTGTTTTGTTGAAGTTTAACAGCTGCTTGGGAGGAGGCGGGTTGTGACCGCCGTTTGTCTGTGCCCTCTCTGCTGGGAAGCGCACGGGGTAACCTGGAGTAACAGACATCGGAGAAGCCAGATCACTTCCATTTTTTTAGAGCAGAAGTTCAAGGCATACTTACTGGATGAAAAGGATGAAGGAAAATGGCTTAAGGCCAGGCTGTGCCCTCATCGCACAAGGGTGAAGCACCTCTCTTTGTTTCTACACTTAGCAAAGTCTTGCTCTTACCTGGACTGGACCAGGTCCAGTTTTTTGCTATTACTTGCTTTCCAGGCAGGTGTACAGCAGCACTCTCACCTGTCTGCCGTGCAAAGGGCACCCCTTGATCATGGTACTTCCCATCCCACGCAGAGAGGTGGAGTGAAAGCTGGGTCTCAGCAGCCACCTGCACTTGCTCGGAGGCCAGACCCTGCAGGATGTGCACCTGGAGCTCGCCGGGACTGCAGCAATGCATGTCCTGAGCAGGGCCAGCTGGGACACGTGCTGCCAGCGGCACGGCTCCGAGTTGTGCAGTGCATAACAATGCTGCAAGCGTGGGGCAGCTTCCTGTCACCGCATCCTGTTGAGCGCAGGGCTTGAAAGCATCCTCTTGTGTCAGAAGCATCTTACCGCTCATTTGATTGAAGTGTTACCCCGCCAGATTAGCTCTGCTCCTACAGGGCACCAGCTTTTCTGTCTTAACAGATAAACATCTGCCAGCCAGATCACGTCCCTCTCGAACTCACAGAATAACCCACCAGAAGGCAACGAGGGCTCAGATAAGCTCTGAGTTCAAAGGGGCGCTTTGGGCTTAAAACTCGCAGTGTGTCTGATCGTGACTTTAATCTGGGGTGGGAACAGCAAGTGCCCAAGATGACTGGAGCAGGGCAAGGCTGCCACACCTCAGAGAGAGAAATAGGTTTGTAGGTACAGCCCTGGCTGCTGGCACGGCGCAGGCTCCTGCAAGGGGCATGTGGCAAAGTCAGAAAATGCTTCAATGTTTTGCCATGGATTTAAAAAATTGAAGCAATCATAACGCATATTTCCTAATAAAAGATAATATAGAAAGAAAAGCAACTATATCAGCTTCTTTGTTTGTTATACCCATATTAATGTATAATGCATGCATACACCTACATAGGCAGAGACATATGTCTTTGTGCACATAATTACAGGTTGTCGTATAAAGATTGCAGGTGCTTCTATTTTAACCCTGTATTACAGTATCTTGAATTCAATACAGAAGTCACCCTAGCTTGATTCTCATTCTTCACCTCACCTCGGATCACCCTCTTTCTCTTCTCCAGAAGCTCATGGGATAGGGCAGATGATTTGACAGTCAACTGCATAAAGCAACTACTGTCCTAAGTGTCATCTTTCCAGAAAGCACGTTCTGGGATACAGGTACAGCCCACCGTGTGCACTTTGTGTCTCCCCACAAATCACTGGACTTTCCATGCTCCGGTTTTTGGATTTGCAGGGGCCAGATTCTGCTGCTTGGCACTCGGGCGTGGCCCTGGACTGGCTCCAAAGCCGGCAGGCTGTGCTCTGCTCTCCCCTTCCCCGCTGTGGGCAAGAGGTTACTCGAGGTAATTCAATGGGATTTCAGTGGAAATACCCAGGGGTGTGACATGAGTGCAAGTGCAACACAGGAGAGAAGGTCCAAATCTGCACGGGTACAGCCACGATTAACATTTGGCTGCCATGCTTCAGAGCCTGCGGCAAGATGCGATTTGGCTGCTGGACGTGCTGCCTGGGCGTTTCTGCCATCCGCCTCTGGTTTCAGGTCGAGCGGCTCTCCGGCTGTCGGTTTCCACACTCCCTTTGTTGCTCTTTGTACAACAACATGACCACTAATTGTTCCAGCTAATTAACTGTTAAAAGACAGTGTCTTGGTCCTCAGACCAACCCATGGATTTGAGGAAAGCTTTCCTGAGAAGCAAAGGCAGTTACAGTTATGAACATCCTAAAACCATGTCATTAGAGCGTGCACCTGGGAGACGCAGCACTTCACTTGTTTTTCTTTCGAGGGCCTCGAGAAATGTTTTTTCTTAGTCATCAGCCAGGATGCTTCCTAGTGGACAGATGGTGTTTTTCAAGCGGAGATGGGATGAATGATTTGTTTCAATTTGAACTAAAATAATTTGTCTAATCAGACTGTCTTCCTCTGATGTCTATCCATGAAATACAAACTACAAAGTGGCAAGCAACAGCTCTGGACTTGAGTCCCTTCCTAAGAGACTGAGTGTCCCGTTCAGCAGAGATTTCAGCAGAAAAACCTGGGTTCCCAGGGTTTTCTTGCATTACTTCAGGTTTGGTGCAATAACAAAAATAGCCGCTTTGCTTCTTTTGAAGACTTTAGTATCTGGCGAGGCACCTCTTTCTCTGAGTAGCTTCGCACCTTCGGAACTGGGATCCTATGGATGTAACCCCCACAAAACGTCCCGTGCAGAGAGGATGTGTGATGCTACCGATACAGCAGTCTGGCTGCTCCTTACCCTGCCAGGGCCAGCTGCTGGTAACAAGACCCTTGTTTTTGTCGACCCGAGATCTCATTTCTGGCAGACCTATACAATGACCTGTGCATCACAGAAGGCGGACTTTTACACAAGCTATAAATCATCAGGTCTTTTCTTTCACTACCTTTTGCATATAAGGTAATAGCAGTCCTACTTTCTTTTGACAGTGCAGTAATTTATCATTTGACAGTGGCTTAATGAAAACCCTGCTGTTCTTCTCACTAGAATTTGAGAATCAACATTACAAAGAAGTCCTTCCTTGACCTTTCCCTCTTGGCCACTCCTGGAAATTAGAGTGGCTTCATTTTAATGAGCTCAGAGGATTGGGGAGTTGCAAGAAAAAAAAATCAGCTTCAAAAATACCTAGCCTCCTCTTGCGAATATGTCAGGACATGTTTTTAGATACAGAGCTCTCTTACCTGAACAGGCTTGTGCTCTCCTTATTCTGTGACTTCTCCAGCTGAGCTATTTCTTGGCTCCAGCCTATGGTTTATGATGCAAGGCCATGTTTACTTTGCGTGAGGTATGTTGCAACATATAGACCAGCTCTTCAGCTGGTATAAAATGCCCCCAGTCTTTGCTTCCTCTGTCACTTCTGCGGTCAAATCTAGGTGGCAAACCATGGGTGACCTGTCTTTGTGTGTGTGTATATACATATACATAAACACACACATATTTGCAATATATATGCACTATTGCAAGGCTTCCAGGAGCTGTGACTAAACTGACAGCACAATCATACGAGCAAAATTGAAGACAACACACTAAATGGAAAGGACAGTAAGAACAGACCGAGGTGAGGAGATGCTGATTTCAGGGCTTTCCTCTTTCCCAAGGGTAGACGGAGGGGTCCCTGGGGCTGCTCGATTCCCTCCCTGTGGGTCCGTTCCTTGGCCGCGTGGGCTCTGAACTGTGCCCACGTGCAGGGCTAAACCGTGGGTGACGTGGAGGCAGAGCCCAGCACCTGCAAGTGCTGCCGGTCTGCGGTCCTGTGCTCACACTGTCTGGGATGTGACAGCTTCTTCACGGCCAAGCGACTGCTGCTTTTCTATGTGTGATGGTTTGTGACTAAGTACCTGCTGGCTGCAGGAGTTTGTAAAGGAAAATAAAGTATTTGTCAGTGGTTGAAAAACTCAGCTGGATGGGGTTTTTTACCAAAAAGTTTCAAAACTGGCCAGGCATCTTGTTGCCTTTCGGGATATTGAAAACTTTCCTTATTTTACCTTTTTTGTTGGGTGAGATGATTTCTTCCAGAACTAGCGTTATGGGGTCAATCATAGACTTCAAGACCAAGCTCACGGCTGTGGAAACACTCCTCCTCTCTTTTACCAACCTGAGTGCCTGACTAGAAATCCAGTCCGCTTTCACGGTCAGGGCAGAGGGATGGGCACCTCCAGAGGAAATTCAGATCTTAGTTGGATTTTGCCTCTTCCAAGAGAAAGCTGAAGGTGACGAGGCACTTCATTTGGATGCTTAAGGTTCAGTGGGAAGAACACAGGTTTGGTCTCTACTGTACGTTTTGGGTTTCTGGTCCTGGAGGTGGTGTGAGCACAGCTGTGTAGAAGATCCACTGCAGCTCCGTGTCTTAGAAAATGTTTGCTGTGTGAACTATACATTAGAATTTGTATAGGTTTGGATGTTGTGTAAATAAGTCTTTTGTTATAGTCTTTGACATCACGCTATCTTGCATATATATTTATTTAGTAGCAAGATGGAAAGCTTGGAAGAGAACCATATTTACAAAGGGCTGTAATGGCAAATGTTTCCTTCTCATGTCAATGTGCAGCACATAACAGAAGCCGATATATAATTGAGAATCTGTAGGAAATGTAATTTATTCTATCGCATACACACACAAAACAGTATGGCTCTATATTTGCAGAGTTTATTAGCACAAATAACGGTGAAGTGAACAAAAAATAAACCATAGTGAACGTAAAATAAACCATACTGAAATATAGGAGAAGTGCCATTAAACCTTTCCTTGCTGCTGCTTCAGTGCATTTATCCAACATTAGCGCTGAGCGCTCCCAAACCAGGACTGAACAGTTCAGCTACAAGGAGAGCCAAGGAGGAAAAGATAGTGATTCTTGTTTATGAATTCAGGGTAAAATCTGTGTGGAGCAGCTGTATGTAAACGTGGACATTGCTATATGAAAGGATGAATGTGCATATATAAAATTCCCTTAGGCCTTAAATCACAACAGGAGTCTTGCAGTGATGCTGCACCAGGACGGGATTGCTCCGCACAGAGCAGGACCCGCCATTAGCCAAGGCGTTCTTTGATTAAGGATGGCTTTAGCCTACGCTAGTTTTAGCCCATTTTTAATAACAAAAAAGAAGAGCTTCACTACCTCACCTGCAGGGCAGCAGAAGACAGGGCTCACTCCTTCAATGCTGCCTGAAGTCCCAGCATAAGAAAAATGATTGCAATTTCCTTGATCGTGTCAAAAAAAGTTTGCCATAGCTGAGTTTCTGACTGTGGCCTCTCTGGAGAGCTGGGTGTTATTTTTCCAAGTGGGATGGTTAATAGATACCAGCTTTGCCACTATAAAATGAGGAAAACAGCTGCAGTTTTTACAGTCAGGTAGCTAAGCATGGTCATCCCTGAGTAAGAATATTGTGTTACGCTCACCTAGCTGTGGCGCAGTAAAAATTATACACGCCTCGTCTCCCCAGGGATTTTACAGCTATGGAGCTGAGGCACATTAATTACCCTGCCGTCAAAACAAACCAGTCTCCTGAGCTGAGGACAAAGCCGCTGCTTGGAGCTGGCCTCAGGAGGTGGAATAACAGGGGCTACGTGAGGTCAGGGCTGGAGGTGAGCTGGCAGAGCTCCTCGGGGCAGGCATGCAGAGTGGCTGCCCGCGTTCCCACGTGCTTAGCTCAAGCTCAGGCTACATCCCCTGCTATCATGCCCATTTTTGACAACAAAAAAGAGCAGCTTCTCCACCTCCTCTGTGTGAACGCTGGAGGAAGGATGGGCATTGTCCTATTCCCCTCCAAGCTGGGAACTCTCCCGCATGCAAAAATTTCCAGTTGGTGTAGTCACATCACAGCCCATGCTGTGACCAGCCCTTTTTCAGCAGCCGCGTGCACAGTGCGGGGGGGTGTCAGAGTGGGAATCCCTGCTGGGGGCCCATCCTCACAAAGCTTCAAAACCAGTAGCAGATGACTGGGACAGTTCCTCACAGGCTGATTAGTCCTTCACGATGCTGACTGAAGTGCTGATGAGCAGAGCTGGTGTCTTCATGATGCTGTTCTCCAGCCCTCCTCCATCAAACCCTAGTTGCAGTGGGTAAATTGTGACCACAACAGAGACTCTGAACTGCTTGGTTTGTGGTTTTACATTTCAGTATAAAAAGCCGGATTTGGGATGTAAAGCTGTGCAGCTAATCAGCCAGAGTAAGGGTCCAGAGAGCCGCCCTGGCTTACGCTGGCTGCACTGGAGTCGCAGCTCTCCAGACCGGCTGGGGATCTGCCCTTGAAGCTGAGCAGAACTGCTGGTTCATTCCTGTCGTGCCACGCTTGGTGTTGAGTGCAGGACTGCTTTTGGAGGCAGGCACGTTTATCACCTGCAGCAAAGTTTAATGGAGAGCCAACCTTTTTGGCAGCTTTTTACTGCAGGGAGGGGAGAGGGTTTATGTGAACTGGATTTGTGAAGGCGGTTATACAAATATTTGTTCTCTGCTCCTTAGCAGCAAAGGGATGAGTACAAACAACATCTCCATTTAAGGTCCCACTCGCTTGTTACAAAAGGCTTGATCCAATTTTGGTTTTGTTATGGACCTCCAGGTCATTTTGTAGTTGTGCAACGTGTAGCTCAGCCCCTGCTCCATAGCACTGAATAGAGGCAAGAGTCTTGACAGAGCGATGCTGCAACGATGGAAATCCTCCTGCACAGGGAAGAGCTTTGGTCTGGGTCGTGGCTGTAAAAGGGGCACCTCTGGGATCCTCAGTCACTAGTACAATTCCATCTATACCTAGTTATCGCAAGCATCCATCTGCACCCCGTGAACGCAGGAGGTAGCCGCAAGCATCCAAGCAACGGCATACCCAGTGCAGGTGGTTATTTACCCAGTGAGACTTGGCTGCTCCAGGCAGTTCTCTCTCCTGCAGTCACTGCATCAGAAGATACTGTTCTTACCGTATGAAGAAAAAAATTTCTAGAGAGAAAAAAATTCACAGGAAAAATTTTAGCATGCAGATTCAGTGCACAAGTTAGATTAGGACTGTTCTGCAAATGACCCAGGATCAGATCGGGTTATCAAGACTGCAGTTTATAAGACCTCTCCCTCCCAGTTTGGGTTAAACCTTAGGCCACATACTGAAAAGTAAAGAGAAAATGAAATACTGAATAGCTGCTCCCAAAGTGAATGTAGTGTGTGTACGTAGTATCCAGTGTGTGATTTTTGCTACAGGGAAAATACTGTTTGATTATGGCATTAAATTCTGTGCCTTATCAGACATATACAGAAAGGCTAAGCTAGGGTTGACTTTAATTCTGGTGCTCCCTAATGTTAAGGCCTTTAATTTTGCAACTTTAGTACTACTCTCTTATGCTGTAGGTGGACAGATTTTGTGCTTAAAAATGTTTATTTTTAAACCACCCCTTGTGTGGTGGAGCACAGGTCTCTGCTGTGCCTGTAGGAAAACTGTAATAACAATAACAATTTGAACAAACTATCTTGGATGATTCCAAAAACATTTAGCCTTAATTTCCTTCCGTGATTTCACATCGGACTTATAGCATCACTGTAATCTGATATTAATATTTTTGAAGTACAGGAACATTTCTAGCAGTTGTTTTTAGTAGTTCCCCGTTAATGTCTACTTAACTGGAGACAGAGAGTCAAGAACACATTTAATTATGGAGATGTCTGCATGACAGCACGGAATCTCAAACAAAAAAGCAGCACACTTTTAATACGAATAATCTGGAGATTTAAAAGTATCAGCCATCTTTAAATAGCAATATATTGATGACTAAAGCAGCACTAACGTCTGTTGCACTACACAGCCTGTAGTTTAACAACCGTTTTAACCTTCTGCACTGCAGGCGTGCGAGTGGAGCCAGAGCACACCCTTCGGTTTGGATGGGATTGATGTAACTGCCCAAAGGTTGGGCCTCTGCTCCCCGAAACTCTAGAACAGGAGGAGAGAGACGGGCTCCTCCAGAGTATCACCCGTCCTCTGCTGAGGGGCATCCTTCCTCGAAGGAGGTTCCCTCCTTTTAGTCGTGAAGGACACTAAAGATCTTTTAAACAGTTAGCGTTAGTTCAAATGTACCCGATACAGCTCTACTGCCAAAATGTGGGAATTTGGATTTCCACTGAAAAACTGAAATGTGCCTTAGAAAACTCTGATATACGCTTTTGTCATTTTCACTGAAACCTCTGCAGAGCGTTTTCCCAGTGCCAAGGGAGCTGAGAGCTTTGGAGTTCTTTTCTACAGTCGAAAAAACCTAGTATTTAGGTAAAATACTATTACAAGACTCCAGTAAAATGACAAAGAATTGGTAGCGATTTGGGAACCGACATTCCTACTTGTATTAGATGTGAGGCTGTTTGAATTGAGTCATGTACAGTCGATAACAGCAGCGCAGGGCGCAGTTGCCAGCAAGGGGCCAGCCGAGGGCAGGGGCAGATGCCACCGTGGTGGTTAGCGGTGTGACATGTACCGCCGGCCACGCGACAGGCGAGCAGCAGCATGCCTTCCCTATCCTCGCTCTCACACTGGGGCTGTAACTCACCCTGTAATTTATAAAATCGATCCTGCTAAAAACAAACAGAAAGGAGGAGAGTGGTGTGACCTCAGCCAGGAGGAATGGTCCAAGCACAGCACAGGAATTCCCGGGCTTTGATCTGCTGCCAGTGCTGTGTCCTGGCCACTGGGGAAGCTACTGAGGAAACAGATTTTGAAAGCGTGGCCTTCCTCCAAGGCTCTGGGTTCCATTCCCAAAAATGTGGCCTTGCAATTTTTCATCCACGGGCTACAGATAAGGCGGCTGTAACGTCCAGTGCAGCAGAACAAGGTAAGCCCTGGTGAGGATTCCCGCTCCTCTCTTTGGATAACCAGAAGCAGCTCAGAAGTGGCAGCCCTGGGGAAGAAGCAGTTTCTGAAAAGCCATGCTCTGTACACAGACATCTCTATTTCAGCTCTTCATCAGGCACATTGTCTATTTCTTGGTTCTGTTAAGCCAATTTATCTTCTTCTTGTGAGCATTGCTAGCTGAGCCTCAAGACCCAGGAATCCGGTGGACAGGAATTTGCTGTCTGAGGGTCCAGTCTTGAAAAACAGCTTGAGGGACTCCTGTGCCCCTCTGGATTGTTGTTTATCCACTCACTGTCCAACTGGCTCCTAAAAACCTCCCAATTAGTAGGTTTGTTTCCCTTTAGGCCTTCCAGCAGTTACACGATGGGTCAGAGTCTCATCGGTGTAAGTCCAATCACTCAGTTACATCACTGGAACGCTGTAGACTTTCATCCATCACAACAGAAAGAGAAGTCAGGTCAGAGTCTGTCTGAAATCTTGTCCCTTCCACCAAAGATAACACAATTTATAACTCTATCTCAGGGGCGGGGTGAAAATTAACTGGATGCTGGAGGCAAGGCCTCACAAAGGTTGCTAATGGCAGCAATGTTGGTTTGCCAGCCGAGTAGACAAGTTTGCACTGGAATCAAACCTCCTGATGCCGCTGTCTCTTGCAAGTCCTCTAACCTCTCAGCAACTTGGCCTGTCCACCAGTAATTAAATGGTACACACCAAGAGTTTCCTGTCGTCCAGAAGGGACGTTGTGAAACTGAACTCCTTTTACTCTTTATAACAT
>NW_008824772.1:3317161-3320899 GCF_000699105.1 Pygoscelis adeliae
TGTCCTTGAATACCATAAGTTATTTATGCAGAAACACTGGGAAAAAAGTCTCAACATATCAGGGGAATTGCAAGTTAGACAATCACCCGGCTCTCGTCCCTGCCAGCCCCTCTGCCCCCTCTTTCCAAGGCTAACGAGCGTTATTTAGATTGGGAGATATGGCAGGGTCAGTATGTCTGATGTTTGTTGGGCTCCAGTAAAGAAAATATTCATTTTGCTTCTGAGTTTCATTTGCAAGCAATAGAGAAAAATGGTTTCATATTTTGCTAAGTCTGTTGACAAAACCTCGAGGACCTGAGATAATGCTGTGCATTGGAGTATAGATGTTTTCTCCCTTTCCAAATGTATTTAAGGAACTTAAAAAAAAAAAAAATAAAACTAACCAGCTGTCAGCAAGATGCTTTGTGAGAAAGCCCCAAGCGTTGCTGGCAGGAAGGGCAAAGTGAGTTCACAGGCTGCCTGGCTCCTGGGCTCCGAGCAGCCCCTGCCAGTGAGGCTGAGCCCCGGCGCGAGCCGGTGTTTCATGACCCGCGCAGGGCAGTCGGGCACCTCTTCAATTCAGCTGACTTCCACTCACCTTGATCTTTATCTCCTGTATTTGTTTATTTCTAAACTATTGAGAAAACAAGGTACCATTTTAAGCTAAAATACAATCATAAAAAATAATATAATACAAGCAAACTTATTGTAAAAATCTCAAAATGGGAGACTATCCAATCGGAGTAAAGTTTCAACCATTCAACCACTGACAAGAAATCAATTTGTTTTCTTTTGCTAAATATGTTTAAAATCTCTAAGCAGCCCAAATGGGATGTGGAAATCATTTCCTCTCAGATGACAAACGACGGGCTAAATTCCTCCCTCCCTGTTCACTTTAGGCTTGACCTAGAGCTGATAGGAAACAATGAGAGTCTTTCCGTTGACTTAAATGGATTTTATGTCAGACCCATTAAGTAACAGCTTATTTCACTTCATTGATTGTGATGTCAAAAATGAGGTATTAAGAGTGATTACGGATGGCAGACACGTTCACAGAGCAAAAACCCAATGGTGGGAAGAAAAAAGGAGTGTAAAAGTTTTTGTGTGTTGATGTCATAAACATTGATTAAAGATGGTCCGCTTTGCCGGTGGAAAGGGATTTAAACATGGAACTGGTTTATTCTGGCTTTGGTATAAGTATGAACATTTTTCATTTACTTTTGAAAAGACAAAAAATTGTGGATATATAAAATATCGCGGCCAAAGAGAAAGAATTTGTTCTGCATGGGTAACGCATTGCTAAAAAAACCTTCAAAAGCCTCCACTTTTGGAGGCTTAGCGTGGATGCCAAAATCCAACGTCTGCAAGAGGACAATTAATGCTCTTTTTTTTTTCCCAAGAGCGGGGTGCAGCTGGTGGTGACGCTTTTCTTTGCAGGTCACAATAATGAGACCCCATCAGTGCAACTGGAGGATTCGGTGGGAGACTTGGTCTCCTGGGATCTGCTGACACTGAAAGTACAAATTGTTATTATACAGTTAGAGTCAGTCTTTATTCTCTACTACGGGACTCTCTAGGATAGAGGACTCTATAGTCCTCTACTAGGACTTCCTAAAGGCAGGCTACAACACAGAATCTCATGACTCTATTATCCCTTTGGTTTATGAAACTGAACTGTGATTTTTCAGGGGTTCTTGACAGTACGGTCCAAACTGAACCTGAAGACGATGGCAGCTGCTTAGGTCCCGAGTCAGGTTGTCCTGATTTGGCCTTTTGTATAAAATTCTCTTTATGAGTGAATTTTACCTTTATATGGCTTTTTAATAAACTCCCACTTGCCTGTTAGCTTAAATTACACACTGATTTCCGTTGGAGGAACTGATAGGTGTTCCAAGGGCTAAGGGCCACTCGACCATAACCAGCAGGTTAAAATCCCTGATCATCTTTTTTTATGGTGCAATTACTAAAAGCCAAAAAACCCTGACATTTGTTATTTCTAAACAAGCCTTGAATTCTGGTACCTTTATGACTAAAGCTTCTCAAAGGAAATACTACAGAATCAATATCTGAAAGCAGGATATTTCTGCATTTTTGGAAGTACAAGTTCTCTGCAGTCATTAACAGACTTGATTCATCTGATGACTCAGAATTTGTGCAGCTGGTCCAAGGCCAGCACGGAGACTGACAAGCGCTGCCTTTCTCTCCTCCTCCTCTAAAGATGCGATCTTGTCTCAGTTACACAAAGCACCTCCTGCCCTGGTGTCAACTTCTTCATCTAAGGAGAAGGTTGAATGTGTAACATGCGACAAGGAGGAATTTGATTTTTCACTCCAGCAGAAAGTTCTCTTTGTAACAAATAAATCAGTGTGATCCTGCTAGAAAATGTTACTGATTGAGATACATGTGAGGTACATCATGAATCCAGATGAACCCAAGCTTGCTAATCAAAAAAGGAAAAAATATCAGTGTTTTTGGAACAGTCTCAACAACTGGTACATGAGAAGCTGTGCTTTTAGGATCAAGTATGCCATGGGATCTTAGCAACTTTCAAAAAAAGACCTTTTTATATTTTCCTTTGTTTGAAAAGATAGATGAATATAAAATTTGATCTTCTTTGGTTTTCTCAATATGCATTTTGAAATCTATGTAATGTTGTTTACTAATGCAATACGTGGCAGGACTATTATTTGATACACAAACCAAATGACTGCAAATTAATGTTTCTCCATTATTTTCCTGAAGATGCAATTAAACTTCATTAGTCACATAGATGATCAAATTATAATTTTATGTCTGTCTCTTGTTTAGGAGCTTAACTCTCATTTATTTGAAGTCCCTAAACCAGTGAACAACCAACATACATTCTCTCTGCGTTTTGGTTTAAGTTTTCTAAATAATCAGAGCTTACATTTTCTACAACATATTTAGGTTTTATTTTTATTATAAAATTCCAGATTCACACCAAATGTTAAAATGTTAATAATTCGGCCATTGCTTTCAAAGGGGTTCAATGGCTCACTGCACAGATGATTTAAATAGCCAAAAAACTTTAAAACATCGCTCTCTTCTGAGAGTTTATAGCCACACTACTCGTTTCCCATTAATTGCTCTCATAGTAAAGATTCCTGTTGGCTTGAAGTACCTTTGTATTATTTCCCAAGGTAACTGTTTATTGTCCCCACAAAATCTTGTGGGTTTGTGCCATAAAAACACACTTTTCTCAGAAATACTGACAAAAGAGAAACCTTCAGCAGAATTTGACATTTCATTATCTCGTCTAATACAAGGCACATCCCTCTAAAATCACTTGTTTTACTTGCAGTAAGTCTTCTCTATTATATTACTAGGTAATGCTGTAACCCCGTTTCAGGTTTAATGCTGGCAGCAGGACGCTGTGACATCAGGTAAATGTTTCTGTTTCAACATTTTCACTGCAAGTGGCTGTACATGCCAAGGAGCCAGCCCTTCTTAGATACCCGTGTCACCCTGGAAAAGTTGTCCAGGCCAGAACTAATCCCATTAGTGTTTGGAAAGCTATTTATAAGCCTGTCTTCAGTGGGATGACCTTAATAATTAGATTGGGGGAAGGCTGAGGGAGGGAGAGGCGCTCATTTCACAAGACCATTGACAGGCATTTCAGTAAGAGATGCTTCTCCTTTACGCTATGCTCAGAAAAGACTGTTAGATAAAGCAGAAATCTGGGTGAGTTTGCAGCAAGAAAAAAAAGAAAAGCTACATCCATGCCGCCTGCAGGACCCT
>NW_008824772.1:3320937-3324891 GCF_000699105.1 Pygoscelis adeliae
AAGCGAGATGCGTTTACGGGACATCTCTGCTGCCACGCGTCCTCGGACACGCTAAGAAAGCCCAAGCCCTTCTCTGAAGGGCTCTGGGTTGATTTGCCCACTTGATCTGTACTGCGGAGACATGTTTGAGGACATGCTGGGAGGGAGCACAACCTCAAGCTTTCCCCCCAGTGCTCCAGGGCACCCCACAGCTCGCACTTAAGCGTGAGCTTGTGCCCAAAGTGGAGCACGCAGCGCTTTATCTTGGGCTCACCTGAGACCTAGTACTGTCCTGGTCTTACAGTCCACATTATCGCAAAACTGATTTTTGTATTAGAAACTTGTAGAAGAAGTAGAATTTCCTTAAAAAAAAAATGCATCAGTAAGTTACATTTTACCAGCAAAGATCTTTTTTAGAATGTATTTCTACCAGCGACACACACACACATATGAAGCAGTCACTCAGTTACAACCACGTTTTCTTCAGAATTTGTTCTCTAAATCTAAGGAAGGAAAAGAGCTTTACCTCTAAAGCTTCTAAACCAAACCTTAGTGCAACCATCACCCTCCTCCATTATCATGTATACCCCTAAGAGAGGAAGGCTAGATCCTCATATTCTATTTGTTATGAAGTCGAAAGAAGGCAGAAGGATGTTTTTCTCCACCCTTATTTAGCAGAAATGCTTGATTTATTCTCCCGTGTAGACTGGGAGTGGAGAGGAGTTTCACCTGTCAAACTTGTTTCCCGTGCCTCATTAAGGGCCCGGTGCTGCTCAGCTTGCCTCCCTGCTGCATTAAATTGGCTAAGAGCTTCCTGAGCCGCAGCATGCTGCCCTGCTGCCTCCAGAGTCAGCCTGTCACCGCTGGCAGCTCCGAAAAGCAAGTACCTGGGAACACTAGCAACGTCTTGTCACAGATACATCCGTTTTGGCAACCGTGGAGCTGCTTACGAATGTTTCCTTCTCTGTTATCTGTTTAACAAATCAGGTGACTAGTTATTGTGCAGGCTTATAAGAAGAACTTGTCTGTGCCAAGTGGCTAGAAGAAACTCAGCTTTTGTGTGAGATGTTTAGTTTTATCAATATCACCTCCTGACAGAATTTCATTCACCACTGACATCTCATGTGGCACTTAAATTTTCATCTTGGGTGGGGAAAAGGAAGCTTTCAGCAAGTCCTGCCTATTCACTTGATAGATTTGTGCAACCCAGGACTATTTTGCAATGCAGCGAAAACTACAGACCCTATTTTGTGTCCCTATTTGCATAATCCTATAGAAGCACTTGATGTCTGATTCAGAAATTACCTATGTCTGTGTGTGTCAATTTAATGCTCATAAATAGTGCAGCAGTACAAACTCCTCCACCCGCAGACAAGTAGACAGTGCCCGTGAAGGACTGGCAGGAGATTCTGCGTGGGTAAAACTTGACCTAGAAATAATAAGGGCAAACCACATAGCTCATGTACTCATGACTTCACTGCTGAGATTGTCAAGAATTGCAATCGGTAACAGATTTGCTATGCAAACACCTTGTATTAGGTGTCAAATGCGTGTCTATCAGGTATCAAACTGGGATTGCCTAGTTAATTTTGGACAATCCATTTTACAAATACCTCACAGCCCTGATCAGAACTAAATTCTCTTTGTTCAATGAAAAAATAAGAGGTTAAATTTCTTACTAACGAGCCCTTGGCTGTTCACTTGCAATACATCGCTCCTTCTTCCACACGCACTACGTGATAGTGCCCCGCAGCAGGGAGGCATTCAGTAAGGAAAGTTCTTCCATCTTCTTGTAACCCTGACTCATCTATTAAAACACATCTCTGGCTGAGCTCACTATGACATATTTCTAGTCTTAAGAACATTTTTTAATCAAATGGACATTGGGTACTTGAAGGTTTTTTTCTTTCATACTTTGTAAATAAGAGTAATTAAACTAATAAGGTTTTTGCTTCCTTAATTTTGTATGCTTAAGGCCAATTTTTAGGATTTAGATTTAATGGTTACTTCGTCCATAATAAGGGGTTTCTTTTTAAGGCATTCTGATTCATAAAAAGCAATTACAGAGATGAGTTCAACAAGAGTCACTGGTACTAAAAACATGTTATTGGTCAGGACCACTTTAACAATATCTATGCTGAGTAATTTAGTGGTCGCCTTAAGAGACACAGACATCCAGTTCAAAATCTTCCAGTCTCATCACTGCTGTCACGATGGCTGGTGGTCTTCCTAACCTGGTTCCACTCGGTCAAGCTTCCCGATTTGAACGTTCTCGTTTTCATTCAAAATAAACAAGTTTGAAACAGTGATTTTTTTAAACTGTATCTTGAATCTGTGTATCTTTGATGCTCCAGCAACAGGAAGCTACGCCAATTGTTGTTTTTGTGAGATCTGTGACCACAGAACAAAGGTGGAAAAACAGGCTTTGAAAACTGTGAGGAGAAAAACTCTCTGCGACCCATTTGCTGGTAGAGTCTAGATCAAATGTCAAAGGCAGCGGGGAAGGACACGAGAGTGGCCTGGGAAGAGACAGAAGAAAGAGTCAAAGAGGAGCAGAGGGAGTGAGAGAAGATGGAGACAAAATGCAGTGCCTCTGTGCGCACCTTTGAAGGTCTCAGCAGATTCACTTTACAGGAGTCAGTCCAGCTTCTTTACCGGACCCACGAAGAAGCCAGCCTTCCAGTCATGGTGTCCATAATGTCACACGTTCCTGAATATTTTTACAGCCTGAAAGAGCAAATTATTGGGGCAGTCGTAGAGGAATGCAAGGATGGGTGTGTGGTTTTGAGCAGGAAGGTAGCTGTGCCACAAGTCACCACAAGTTCTACCTCAAAATAAAGCCATGCTATTGGGATACTGCTGAAGCTTCAGATGCTCAAATGCAGCCGTGTGTGCGGCCGAGTTCTTCAGCGGTGTCCTCAAACTTTTCTCCTTTTGGATTAACAGATAACATAAGCCATATGAAACTTTATTAGCAGTGACACTGTTAAATCAGATGACAGATTGTACCAATTTATTAACAGTGATACCTCACTGAGATTAATGGAAGCATTTCTCGGGGAACTAGCTTGGCTCTGCATTTCAGGAGCTCTCCTTTCCAGCAACAAGCTCTACCCTCCCCTTTCAGCAAAGCTGAGCAACTGACTGTCTGCTGTGGTCTTCTGGCCCAGCCCCAGCCGTCCTTGCAGCAAGCCCCCGTTGGAGACCAACGCCTGCAATTTGTACCAGAAGAGCTTATTCCGTCCTGAAACTAGAGAAACCGAGTGGCGAGTCTTGCCGTGGCAGTTCACAGCGCTGTTACCGCCTCATCGTTTGCTCACTCCTGGCATGGAGGAAGAGTCAGTAAAAGGGACTGAGGGCCATGAAAAGTCAGATTTAGCCTGACTGCCAGCCAAGCCATGACGCTCCCGCTTCCTTCCGCTGCCTGTGGTGGAGGTGGTTACGTGGCGGAGGTGGCACGTTCGGCTGGGGAGGTGACTTACAAACCATGGCAGCAGCAGTCAGCAGATCCCATCTGTCTCTGTCCTACCGTGAAAGATGTTGATGCCGGATATAGTTTATTTGTCTAAACCGGTGGTTTGCTTCGGTGTGCCTACACTAATTGCTTTTGTGGAGGGCTGGAACTGTTCAAAATCCCATTGTAAACAAGATCTTGGATTAGAAGACAGACGCTTGAATCGAACTTAATATTTCTCCTAACTCGTGCCATGATTTGTACTGTACAAGGCAACACCACATTCATCTTACGGAAACATGCTCCACACTGTCTCTTCGCTCAGGTAAAATAACCCTTGCTTGGAAAAGTTTAGCTTAAGTAGGTAAGATTATGGCTTACAGCTGGGGGAACTAGGACGATAGCTAGCCAGGTTATCACGAGCAGCCTAGCCACCCTAACCTTGATTTAGAGCGGAGTAAATCATTCCACGCGCAGCTTTATGCAACAGCAGAGCCACGGCCTTGCTGGAGGAGTGTCGT
>NW_008824772.1:3324902-3325363 GCF_000699105.1 Pygoscelis adeliae
CCGTGCCCCCGTCTGCCGTGCCACGCCGGGCAGGCCCCCGTGCGCAGGGGCCGGGGGGGGGACACGACCCCCAGGCCAGGGCTCAGAGCCCAGCGCCTCGGTCAGCCTACGCCGCACCCCGTGCGGAAGGGCTCTTCCAGCTTCTAGAGTTTAAAAATTAGGCATGTTGAAATCGCCAAGTCCTCCTCTGTCTGCTTATTTGGGGGAACGCGTTGAGACAATGGCAATTCAACCACCATCTCCCGGTCACTCGGTGCTTGTTAAATCGCGGCCGCCCCTCCCAGGGCTGCGGGGGACGAGCTGCAGCCCCGGCCCTCGGGGAGCCCTCGGGGAGCCCTCGGGGAGCCCTCGGCGTCGCTGTCGCTGCTGCTCCTCCTGTTGTTGTTGTTTTCCAGGCCGACCCGAGAAACCCGGCTCAGCCTGGGCCACCCTCGGCGCGACCCCGCGGCCAGGCCGCGGCT
>NW_008824772.1:3326472-3352839 GCF_000699105.1 Pygoscelis adeliae
GTGCTCTTTGTTCAGGTGTTTCTCAGGGCGGATTGAAGATGCTGCTCGTATTCACGGGGGGTTCGGCTGGGTAACGGTGCGGTCGAGGTTCCTGGGTAAACGTGTGTATGTGGGCTTCAGGTACTTAATTGCTCAAAGGTCAGACGCGAGGCGGGACTGCTGAGTGACAGTCTGTCTCCCGGATAAGACCGGTTTCTACGATGGCTTCCCTCAGCGGGTACGCTGCTGCAGGGCTGCCCTGCTCGCTTTTCACCAACTCGCTCAAGAAACCAAAGCCTAAGTATTAAAAGGGAAATAAAATTGAAAGAGAACTGAAAGAGAGAAAAATACGAGTGTGGTCAGACCTGGTTTCTGTACTCGCCCACACCTAGGCTGTTACGCTGGCTGATACCCTGCCCCTGAGCTCAGATGTGCCGCAGCACCTGATGTGACTCCTGTTCGCTCCCCACTCTTCGCTTGAAATTTTGCCTTTCATACTTGCCAGAAGGTTGAGGAGTCTTTTGGGAGGTCAGTGGGATGCACAGACACTGTTTTCCATGACCTAATGTACGTACGATACCACAATTGTTAATGGATTCTCAGAGTATTGCAGATTTCATTTTATCTTTAGTATTGTGCTGTAAGTACGTGAACCTTTACACAGCATGTGATTTCGCTGGTATTTCCAAATAAGTGGTCTGCTTCTGTGCTGATCTGAATTATTTCTGTGACTCGGTTGTTCAGCGATAGTAAAGATTATGCGAACAGTTATGAACCACAACTATGTATTTTCTAATCCAGGAAGGAAGGTCCAGAGGAATATGGCTCTATTTTTAACTGAACGGACTGAATTCATAAAGAGGAAATAGCTGCCAATTTGGTCAAAGAAAGCAAGCTTTTTGTAAACCTATTCATGTCGCTTCAAAATCTTACCACGTGGTCATCGTGAAAATGTAGTGCTGATCTATTTTGATCTGCTTGTGATTTTTTTTGGTTTTGTTTTTCCTTTTGAAAACAAAGAGCCTAGATAACATAAAAATTGCTTCAGTATCTAAATATGTAACCCCATTTAATGTGTGCTACTGCTGGGTTTTGTGGAGTTATCCCCATCTTGTTGCAGTTTCTCATATGCTGTTATTTGTGGCTTATTAGGTCTAAATGGCCTCTCCTGCTGCTGGAAAGCACAAGAAAAGAAAGATACAAAAAGGGGTAATGTGCTTTTAAGCTGGTAAAAGGAAGTATGAGGCCTTTTGAGCTGAATAAAGGAAATGTACTTCCTGAAAAGACTAAAAATCCAGATCTTTGAGGCTATTATCAGTGCTTGCTGTTTTTACTGACATTTTACTTCATGCTTCAAAGAATAATTCATTCAGCAGATGGGAATCGAGAATAAGGCAAGATTTGAAAGGTGCTTTTCTCTTCTGCAGTTTTGGTTATGGGCTTGCTGTGATACCAGACAAATGCCATACAAATACGTGCAATAGATTTGGGATTTTATAATTTATTTTTCTAAGTTGAGTTTGCATGTGAAGACAGAGCACTAAGAACCCTCAGGTTTTCCTTCTCCTTTCTCTCCCAAATACTATGATCTCTTAATTCTGGAATCACTATGAAACGTAAAGCATCTACTCCTTGGACACAAACAGAAACTTGAGACCAGGGGTCTCTCACAAAGAATGGATTAGCCCATAGGTTTAACATTTTAAATATTTGAAGTGTTTCAAGATTAAAGTTCAAGTGGTGTAAAGGGAGGGGTATGAGTTTCTTCTCTCGTGTTTTAAATTGTCATATGTCTTTCTCAATACCCTTTTCCACTTACATTGGGAATGTGCTCATCAAAGAAGGTTGTTTGCGTGCTCTGAAACGATAAAGCTTGGACTTCTTGGCCTCAGGTAGTTCTTGAGCTTTAAGAATGCATTTAAATTGTGAAAATGAACTCATAACTCAGTTCAGTGCAAAAGCATTCTGCAGGTAGTTATTAGTCTGTTAATTTTGGAAATTTCAAATTCTGATATTGAAGGAGTTAATGTTTTATATTAGAGATCTTGGATTGTCAGTATCTTAAATGGAGAAGTATTTATGCGTTCTTGTGAGATAATGCTGCATATCCCCTGACTAAATGACTCCGGTTTCACTAGAGTCCCTATTAAAGAATACATTAGAGATTTGTTAGAGAATCAAAAGGCTTCACTTAAAGATGTTTCCTGTAAATTGTAGTCCAGTTCAGTGGGACCTTATCAGACTGTCTTGCATTTGATAATAACCGTAATGGTTGTGTTATAGAGAGCCTTTATTTAAGAGTAAACAGGATCTGAATGCTATATATCAAGTTTCTACTTTAGGAAGGTGAGATTATATTCTTCACAATTATCTTTTTCGGAAGAGGCAAACTTGACCTGTAGGTAGGAGGAAAAACAATGTGCCTGTGTTGCAATATTCATGTGGCAGAAAACAAAAAGCATCCATTGTTGGGGATGGTGTGGGCTTTCTTTATTTATCTTTAAGAAAGAACAGAACAGTTTTTGCCTCTAGACTGTAAGTCTGCAACCAAATTCTTCTGCCTTTATATTGCAATGTCATACATACATATAACTACAGGAGTATATGACTTTTTTTAACAGTATGTGTAAAAATAATTTTTCCTGGTTTTCATGAGTACTTCAGCGTAGTATCCCAAAGCAGCTATTTTCAAACTTCAGGTCTGTTTCTTAAGGTATTAAACATGAACTGTCAAACTGGAAATGAAACAAACTCAAGAGAAGCATTGGCTGGAATTACTGCCCTGTTCAACCGCTTTTTAAATGATCCTTTCTCTAAAGTTGTTCCTGATAACGTTCATAAGCAGTATTATAAAGAGGCAGAGGGAAATAACTGAGGCTTTGCTTTACTGAGAACGTTGTCTGTGAGCAAATATGCTCCAGCGTTTGCTGCCTGGGTCTTGCAGCCCCTTGCAGTCGATACCTTGCAGAAAGGAAAGGTGCGGGTGTGTCAAATGTACAGCAAAGTTAGGTAGTGAGGTGTTTCGAGATCCTTTTCTTTAAGGTAGAGGTAAAGCCTGACTCTTCCTCTCCTGCCAAAACATACTATGGTGGTGTTATTGGTAAAAACGTGTAGGTGAAGGGGATGGGTAAAGTACTGCTAACGGTGGTGTTCTGCTAGAACTCCGGTGGAAGAAAAGCAAGTTCCAGCTGTTGTGGGAGGCCAGTAAAGCTTTCTGTTCAACAGCCGTGTTACTAACCATTTTTGTTGTTGTTTTAAATTAAATAATCAGAATTGAAGTATTTATTTAAAAAAAAAAAGTTTGAAATGTTTTGTAAGTGTGAAGTTTTCTGAAACCTGATGCTTGTCTGTTTTGCCAGCCTAAAGTTACCACACAGATGAACAAATATTTGCATCATCCCTGCACTGGCACAAACAAGGGGGGAAAACCCCCAACCCTTTGTGTAGATAACAGAGAAAGGATAGTTTTGTTAATGTCTTTATGTTCTGTATTACTGCTAATAACACTGTCTTTAAATTAGTGAGAATAAGAGGTCCTAATAAGTGGACTTTTCTGAAGTGTCTGTTCATAATTCTGTTTGAAACCTAACGTTACCCCAGGCTCTGTTGTGACTGCTTTAGAAAGATCTGGTATCTTTTCTACTAAATAAATATAAATGAAAAGGGAAAAAAAAATTAAAAGGTATCCTCTAACGGATAATTGAAGGTCCCATTAGCAGGCTACCTTCCATTATTTATAAAGTTTTAGATGATGATAATATCTTATATAGAAATTTGGAACAACAGAAATTCTAAATCTAGTACTGAAGATAAGCTTATTCCTTTGGCTTCTTTAGTTGTTGTGGGGTTTTGGTTTATTTCCTACTTCTTGTGAGACTTCCAGGGTACCACCATGGCCTTTGGAGAAAGGTAATATTCTAGATGTAATCAGTGAAAGGTTTCCCATGACTTCTGAATTTATGGAGTTGGGCAAGGGCAGTCTAATTCTGGTCACTCAACTGAGCCAACAGATGCTTTTATTTTTAAATGTTTTCCTAACTTGGAAGCAGAACTGAGTAAAGTGAATGTTCCACCTGTAGGGGATGCTGAGATGGTCTTCAGCAGCTGTTGAAGACCTGTATTCACTGGGCAACAAAATCATTTTCCAAATGCTCTGCAAGCATGTGTATACGACTACAATGTCATTATCCTCTTGGAGATGAGAGGAAGGTGTCACTTGTCACTGAATTGCCATTTTTTAACAACGTATTAACTCCCGTGGAATTACTCATTTGCTGACAACCATTTATACTCAGTGTCTGTGAATGAAATTCACATTTTTCTTATCCTTTGTATTAGTAATAGTTGAAACTGTTTTTTGAAATTGCCACAGTCTGGAGAGAGATCATGACACTGTGTTATTTTAACAGTGCTGTTAAATTTTCGTGTATCGGTTTAGAAAAAAAATTGTTTACAAATCACTTAATAAATCAGTCAAGAAAACCAAGTGTCTTATACCCCAGAAATCTGGAACTGCTTACTCAAACTATAAGATTCTGGTTGGGTTGGTTGGTTGGTTGTTTTTCTCTGGTTTGAGATCGGCCAATATTTTATGGATGTCATAAAAATAGGACTGGTTTGGACTTAAACCAGGAGGGACATGGGGGAGGACCAAAGTTTGTCCAACAAGCTCTTTGTATAAATCTAGCTAACAAAGCTGCTCTCAGTTCTGAACATACAGACGTGTTCTGTATTTGTTGCGAAGCTCTTCCTGGCCTGTTGGATACCTGACTAATTGTCAGTGCGTAGTTTTATAATAGCCTGGAGTAAACTGGAATTTATTAGTGAAGAGAATCACTTTTGTATGACAGTAGGCTGTGCTGGGATAACATGCGCGGTACTGTAGCTGGAGTAGTTCATAACTTTGATTTGACTGTCTGATTGCATATAAATGCGTGCTGTCTCTTAGAGGTTTTTATACACAGATCTAAATTGTGTAGTTTCACAGAAACAACTCAAGTGTTTGGTTTTTTAGAATAGTTAAATGCAACATTTGCATTGGCAAGTTCTTCCAAAACTTTCTCAAGTTTCATCACATTTCGTTTGGCTTGCGTAGACTGTGTTTGGTGTGATTGTTTGTTTGTTAGGTAATGTTTGAAAATTCTTAGAGAAAAAGGTGGAATGTCTATGGTAAGCCTCTTGAAATTTTTCCTCTTCGGAGTTAACCATTAGAGTCTCCTTTCATCCCGGTGTAGCTTGGATTTTAGTTACAGACAGAAGATAGCATTAGCCTCAAAGAAAAATCGAGCCATCTAACGCTCCAAACACAAATATTGCTTGCTATAAGAATTGAAAAGTCAATATTCAAGTTGGTTTAATCCGAGGTGTTATAGAACTGGAATATTGCTATATTTTCAAGAACTTCTTAAAGAAGAGTAACCCTTGGCAGCTATAATGAAGTCTGTATTTCAGGAGCAATTTGAGTCCATGTTATATAATTTAAATAGGAAATAGTTCATTCTTCATCTGCCCAAGCTGTCGGAAAAGAGGGGGGGTCTGACTTCTATATGCAAAGTCTTGTTTAAAGTTAACCATCCACTGTGACAGGCAGTCACAGGAATTTATTTAACATATGTTTCTGTTAAGAGCACTTATCTGGGAGAACTTGCAATTTAAATAACAGTTACTTTTAACATGCCTGTACTTATAATTTTTAACACTACTAGGTTGGAGGTATTCCTTCATGACACTCCAAAGAGATTGTTTAGTAACTTTCCTAAAAATACCTCTTAATTATTCAACAGGTTCATGAACCACCCAGCTCCAGCAAACAGCCGCTACAAACCCACTTGCTATGAACATGCTGCTAACTGTTACACACATGCAGTAAGTAGTACATTTCCTTTTTTTTTTAATTTTTTTTTTAAACCAGATGTTTTGGTAAATTTTTGTGGGTTTGGATGGCTAAATGCTTACCTTTGCCCAAGTGTATTCATATTTACAACCTCTCTGGTTTTGTTATATAAGCTTCAGCTATAACAGTCCAGAAAATGTAATGTTAATTAGATGGCTGGTAATTGCTAGTCCTTGTTCGGAATCTCTAGGACCTCCAGATGCTTCATAAGATTCCTTTTCACCAAAGTTAGTTACGTGTCTTTAGATGTTTTTCCTCTGTCCCAGTCGAAGGATGACTATGGTAAAGTGAATATAGGTCTATACTAGTTAGTATTGCAAGGCAGATTTCCCAGCACTGTGCTCGTACGGTATTGTGCGAGTTGTGTACTGGAAGTATACGAAAGGTTTATTCACGTCAGAAGTGGAAGGCTTCATAAGACTGTGGGTATTAGCCAGAAGAGCTAGAATGGCTTAGTTCTGATACTTCCTATCTATGAATTGATTCTTCAAGAAACCTCCTATTTTGAAAGAGGCACTAATAATGCTGACAGCCCTACTAAAAATCCTAGTCTGTCCTTATTTTCATAATGTATGGACCCATACTAGATTTGAATATAAGATATACACAAAACAATGAAAACAGTCCTTTTTTTTTTTTTTTTAATTGGGAAGTTTAATTTGCTGTCTGGCACTTTAAAAAGGACTTAAAAATGTGTGTGTTTGTTTTTTAAGATAGCATTTGCCCTTTTATAAAAAGAGCTTGTGCTTCTCCTCAATCCCTTGTTTAACTCCGAACATCTGAAGTATGTTTGACTTTGTCCTCAGTCTCTTGTCTGAGTGAGCTATAGATATGGATGCTCAAGGTGGTGCATGGGACTCTTCCCTTCTAGAAAGAGCTCTGTTCTTCAAGATCCTTCATGTGTGTTTTACAGATAACCAGCATGCAGCTCTGTGTTGCTGGTAAAAACAGTCACCTTGGTTTACGTATAGAAAAGCTAACTGAAGCGTACGTGGTTTTAAGACAAGGGTCTCATGTACAGCGTTATGTAAATATATGCTTATTTGTCTAGAGAATGAAGCAACATTCTGTTAGTTAGCACAAATATGTAGTTTATCTCATAATCCTTGTACAAATCTTGTTTATTCTGGCCAAGAAGTTAGATTTCAAAATATCTGGCAGAAGTTGCTGTGCTCCTTAGCAATTCTAGCCTTCATCTGGTTGAAAAACAGGCATGTCTTATTCCTGCCTGTTAGCAGTAGGTTACAGCCGAGATGTCACATCAGTATTTTCTGGTACGTTACAGTTTCTGGTGAAGCTGTCTAATTACTTTCTGAACAGTCAATCTACGTGCTGAAACCTACCATGAACTGTTAGCAGCTTGGGGATATGCAATGTTAACATACCCTTTGGAAGAAAATAAAGTGTAGTGCAAAAGAGGGGTTGTTACTCCTTAAATAAAATTGTATGCAATAAATAACTTTTAATCAAAATTTAAAGCCTTGAAATAGGAATCTAATCTGGGAAAGCACAGTGGATTATACAGAAAAAGCTGGGGGGGATGCTTGTTTCTCCTCTGTGTTACAGACTGTTTCACCAAATGTTAGAAGGTCAAGTGGTTGAGTCTTTGCTGCTAGATTACAGGCTGAGTTTTCAATTAGACAGTGACATAATTTCTACAAAACAGAGTTTAGCAATGGTTCTCCGTATATTTTTTCAAAGCTTTCATAATTTAGGAAGTAGTCAACTTATATTTTACGAGCGTGGCTGCGCTACTCAGTAGGTATCCTGTCTGTTTTTTGACTTAAAAATACACAGTAGTCAGTTTAGGCACTGGCTTCAGAAAAACCCCAGAACAATTAATAAATGGGGATACAGAATCCCATGCATAGCTTTTTGTTACAATACTTAAAAGCTAACTTTGTGTAGCATAGTAAGGTATCTTCAAATTTCTAACTAGTAAGGCTATTTAAAATGTCTTGATTTTTTTTTTTTTTAAGATTTAAATGAAGCACTGACTTGTCTTTAGACACTAAGAGACAGGAAGGGCAGCTAAGTAGTTGAATACAGAGACAGAAAAGACTGCACTCTGTGTTTAGAGGAACAGGAAGGAAACAGTGTATGAGAGAGGCAGGAGTCGTAAGAATTTGAGTTGTAAGGTAAGCTAAATCTAAGGGTGGGATGGCTCTTTCATCGTGAAACCTTCTAGTGTACATAAGGTTTATCAGACAAAAGATATGCCCTGTTGTATTAAAACCTCAGAGTTTAGGCATGGCTTGCTTTATACTGCTCTAAAAGTTTCTTCCAACTGCCTTAAAAGGAGGAACTATTCTTAAAATAAGTTACAGTCTCTCTATTCCAGTCTTGGGTTGTGCAGTGCATGGAAAAAAGGAGAAAGAAGTATAAATATTTCAAAAACAAGGCTTGGAGCATTTACCAGGCCACTTGAGCATGGAAGAAGGGGTCGTGAACATTTCAGAAGGGCTCTTACGATGAAAACGTTTCCGTTCTACCCGGCTGATACTAGCAGTTTCTCCGCTCTCTGTGTATTGCGCAACCCAAGTTGCCGGTAGGCTTCCCACTCCACGGTGCTTGTCTCCTTATTTGAGAAGAGAAAACTCTTGGGTAGGGAGACGCTGTACCTGGCTTCAGGGCTGCACTCCTGGAGCAGGCCGCTTGAGAGGACACAGTCCTTCATGGTTCCCTCTAAGTGCCGCAGGTGAATTTGGCTGCTTCGTTGATCTTCCCGTTGCCTCCCTTTCCAAAGAGGAAGTGTAGGGACCATCTTTGTGCTGTTAGTGTTTCCCTCTAAACGAAAGGCAGATGAGGTCGCAACAATAGCACCGTGCTTTGCTACAGTGGCTTGTGCATCCACGGTCACTGGTGCTGACTACATGACGTGCAGAGCCTTGTGTGGAAAGAAAATAACTTAATTTGGTATGAATGTTATATACAAAAGCAAAGTTTTAAACAGATTTTTAAACCTCTCTATGGGAGAGACTGTCTACGGAAATACGGAAAGAATACAGATAAAATACTGACCGACGTACCAGTATTGTAGGCAACCCCAAATAGATGGAAGGTACCAGATACTTTGCTCTGAGTTAGTAACCAGAGAGTTTAATTTCCCTGAAGTATGCCTGATCAGGTTTACAACTTACTGTTTCAGCATTTTTCTTTGTGTCTTCAGGCTTTTTGCAGTGGCTGCTATTTGTGACAGTAGGGGCTGTGGTAGTTGGTTTCCCAAAATACATCACGTGGGGATTGTGCCCAAGTCTCCTCTTAAAGATTCCCGCCTATAGCTGTAAATAAATAAATACATTTTAATCCTTTGTCTGTCGTCTTATCGGAAAGGGGTTTGTAGCTTCGTGCTCTCAATTTGTTCTGTCATTTCTCTAGAAAACTTCATGAAACTGTTGCCTACTCTCTTGTTCTGTAAATCTCTCTACCAGCCCCATTTCTGTTTTAGCAAGTATTAATGGAGGTGCTAAAATTAGTAAATTGGAGCATCACAGGTCTGGTTTTGTTCATAGTACATTAAATCAGTGGGTTTGACGATATTCATTTGGAAGAGTTGCACTTCATGATGAAATAAGCAAAGCTTTGTGTGACTTGTAGCTAGTTTTATTACTAGGAATGTTGGCAACTTAGAAATGCTGTGTCATAGCTGTAAAATGACGCAGCACAATCACAGTCATTCTATTAGTTCTGATTCTTTGACTACTTTTTTGGTAAATACCCCTTCTTTTAAAGGACTGATTGATTGCTTCTCCGTTCTGAAGATTAAAATGCGGTTCTTGCACTAGAGATTTTTTTTCAAATGAACATGGGAAAATCTGTCTTGTTTTCTTGACTGGAGTGTTAGATTTCTTTTTTAAGATGGATGTTAGATATAATGAAGTCCATTGTATCGTATGTTATCTGGTACGGCATTAGTATCTAAAGAACTTTTATCCAGTTGGCTGGAACAGCAGGGTCTCATTTCTGGATTTTGTCTCTAATCTAGCTATTTTTGGTCAGAAAAAGAGTAATAAAACATCTCTTGTTTAGTCTAACTGTTCCCATGATGCTTATCAGGCACAGAGGGAAAGTGTTTCCAAATAGAATACTTAGGAAAAAAAAAACAATAAATCCTTCTCATGTTAGTATAGTGCTGTTCCCTGTGAGAAGTAGAATCGTTCTTCAGAGCCAGGACAAGGCAGAAAAGAGATTAATTCAGCTCTTCATCCGTGTACTCATTTGTAGCTGTATTCTTCATTCTGAAGGTGCAAAGAAAGAGGTGGTAAGAGAATTGCTTATTTGTTTTAACCCTGTAACTTTATATACAATAATTACTGGAAAAAGTGATTGGCAGCAAACTCGGTGTTGGCCCATTTGAGCGTTACACATCATAGCTTAACTTGTGAAGTATTTATTTTAGTAGACTAGTGAAAAGCTGGGATATCTGTGTAAGAAAGGCAAGTTGTTCTGTGTAATATCTAAATCTAGTTTCCGAAGTGGTCTTCCTTACTATAAAATGGTCTCAATCAGAGCTCCAGGCAGAATCTCGGGCCAGCTCAAACCCAGGCTTTTAGTAAGGAATTAGTAGGGATTTGCTGTTTTACCTAGTTACTTGGTGTTCATGGCACTTGCGGGTACGTAATCTCTCTGAAACCTTTTAGTTCTCTGTCAAGTATAGTCAAAACTGAAATTTGCATCAGAAATTGGGGAGGAAGCTGATGAACGTGGATACAGCATGACTGCACAGCTTAAAGAAACACAGCTAAAAAAATTACTTCTGGAGCTTGGCATCTTCCTGTCTCCTGCAAAAACTAAATGAAACAACTGCCGCATCTAATCAGTTCCTTGCTGTCTCGAGGGCTTCAGCCACACTTTAAACTGTATGCCATATGTGGAAAACAGGAGGGCCTAATCTCCTGAGGGGTGAAACACTTTAACCTTTCTTGAATTTGGGGGATATCCAGGATATGTGTATGGAAATTTATGGTTTGTGATAAACGAGAAGCCAGACTGGCAGACTATTTTTGGCCCTAAAGTGCATGAGGTCAGCTTCCATAGTCTCGTTACAAAAGTCGGAAAGTGTTTTCACCTCTGGTCCAAATGCTGTGGATATAGGAATGCCATACTTTTCATTTCCATGGCTCTACAGCTTTTGGCATAAATGTACTAAATTTTGCAAGAAGGAAGAAAATATAATGGTAATGAAGCTACAGTTGATGTACTTCAAAAGCCAGAAGTAAAAGCCACGTTTTTGGGGGTTTTGTTTCTTTTTTTTTTTTTAACTCTCTGGATTAACACTACTTTTCAGGTTCAGTCGGTATACTCTGCATCTTCTGCACTGTAGCTGTGATCAGAGCCTCAATTTCTTCTACTCTGTACGCAGATAAAGGACAAAGACAGTGCAGGCTGGACCAGAACTTTGCACTCTAAGCTATCAAACCTGTAATGCAAAGCAGAGTTGCCAGATTTGTTTAAACATTACTTGTTCCTAGCTTTATTGTTTAGCATGTGAGACTTGGGTTAAACTACGAAGTATTTAACCTATGAAGCTTGCTTACAATTCAAGTGAACAAATTAACATCTTCAGACACGCCTAGGGTCTGGAAGAGAACTTGTGCGGCCTTTTTAACTTAGAAGGCTGACAAAGATACGCCTTCCTAGTGGAAGGAGACTGGTAGAAATGTCTCAGCCAGCAGGTTCTTTTCTTTAAATACTTGTTGGACGTGCTTTTTTGCCCCCCCCCTTTGTTTTTTTCTGAATGAGACAAAGGTACGTGATGTAACTTATTGTAGAAAGGAGTGTAGTTTTAAATGTATATGAAGCCCACTTCTTAGATACTTCATGTGAGCACGCTAATTCCATCATGATGTTCCAACAGTGGTTGTTTTGGAAGACCTGAATTAAAGCTGCTTGAGAGGGAGGTGGTAAGGAAGACGGACTTGGATACACTGCATTAAAAGAACATCAGCTTTATGCATTAAGAATCTACTCATAAAAGAAGTTTGCAGCTAATTTATTTACGATATCTAAAATCCAAGTTCTGCAAAGCCTTTGCTTAATTCTCGTCTTCTACTTAACTGCATACTTCTGCAGTTATGCTTTGTTCTGCAAAATGCTTTATTTTTTCATTTGGGATTTTTTCATTTGGGATTTAAGTTTATTTTGTTTTGTTTGTTTGTTTGTTTGGGATTTATTTATTTATTTGGGATTTAAGTTTATTTTGATCTATCCTGTGCTCTGCCTCTGTGCACAAGAGGTGGTTTGGATCCAAGCCTAGGGTAAGATCAAAACTTTTTTAAAACACAAAGCAGAATGTGAAAATAAAAACACTACTAAGACTTAGCAAATTCTTTTGTTTGGCTGATTGTGTGTCGTGGCTAGAGGAGCTAGTCTAATACCATGTGAGGAGAAATTTAGTACAAACGGATATAACCTACGTGTCTGAGACATTGTCGAAGTTTTGACGGTTGTGTGTCAACATACACCTAAATGAAAAACTTGCTCCTGTTAGGAGCATGCCATCAAATGTCGTACATATGGTCTTATATGGCATGCTGCGGTGTTATCTGCCCTGCTGTTGCTGTACTGTGGGAGGTACTAGGTTGGCTGCGATTAAAGACTTAACAATGGCCTTTTGTTTTCGTAGTTCCTCATTGTTCCTGCGATTGTGGGCAGTGCCCTTCTCCACCGGCTTTCTGATGACCGATGGGAAAAGATAACAGCATGGATGTATGGCATGGGGCTCTGTGCGCTCTTCATCGTCTCCACAGTGTTTCATATCGTTTCTTGGAAAAAGAGTCACTTAAGGTATCACTATAAGATGTATAAGATGTTTTATTTTCATGTTCTGTGATGATTCTCTGTTGTGTTTCTCAGTTAAAAACATGATTTTGCAGAAGTCTGGAGTGGTACCTTGCACTGAATCATGAAAAAACTCCTTTGATTCTGTTGGAAGAAATAGCGAGCCAAGCTCATACACAAACAAACTTTAATGTCTGCTGCTTTTTCGCAAGGAAAACAAGTGTTTTTCTAGGCCGTAGTGGCTCTTAATCCAGAAGTTGAATGGGAAAAACCTAATCTAAGTGCATGGTGGATGTAATTCCATTGCAGAAATGAGAATGCTGTCTGGGACTATGGCATGCTCAAATACTTTGACGAACACTGAGCTTGCCAAGAGAATTGTAATACAATACACAGTTAACTAGCAGAAAGCCTCCTTGGGAGCAAGGCAGCAATAGCAAAACTAAGATGTGATTTTTTTATTTATGTATTTTTTAGTTGTTGTTGTTTTTTCCTCCCATTATGACCTCTGTATAATTCTGGGCCGTAAATTGGATTTAACCAGTAGTCACTAAATAGTAACGGTTTCTGGATTAGACGGAGTTGATGTGACAACTTTCTGCCTCCTTGCCAAAGAGCAGGATGCATGATGGGGTGGAGACGGGGAGAGGAATGGAGGAGTGCTCGCCTCCTACGTGTCTCGCTTATGACCTCCTGAAGTTGAAGGCAGCTGAACAGTCTTCCAAACGGTTGTAAGAGGTTATGGAGCTGATGGTATTTTCCCCAAAGTAATTCTAAAGTGTGTGAGGAGACTGAGATGATACAAAAGTCTTCCCAAAATCTGTCTTGGTGACTTGTTCTCTCTCTTACTAGGACAATGGAGCATTGCTTTCACATGTGTGACAGAATGATGATCTATGTCTTTATTGCGGCATCATATGCACCATGGTAAGAAATCTGAAGCGCAGCTTCAGGATTAAAGCTTTTTCCGTTGTGAACAGTTTATCTTTGCGGCTTTCCAAAATCTGTAGGAATCTTCTTAGATGCAATTGACCACATTCTGCATTGTGAAATGCAACATAATGTAATCTCCTGGGATTTGCTGAACAGGAAGTAATACTAGAAAACAGCAGAGAGTAATTTATCTATGTTCCACATACCCCAGTTTATGCTTCCCTCACATCAATGCAAACACACCTTCTGCTTCTCTATGTATAGAATGTCCAAGTATCTTCTCCCCCATCATGCCTAAGTTAGAGCTCTGAATACTTATTTATTTTTATCAAGTTCTACTACTCGTGTGTCAGTATGGTCCATTCATTCATCACTTTGGTCTCTTGAAATCTTTGTACCTCCAGGTTAAATCTACGTGAGCTTGGACCTCTGGCTTCTCACATGCGTTGGTTTATCTGGCTGATGGCTGCTGGAGGAACCATTTATGTATTTCTCTACCATGAAAAGTAGGAATTATTCCTTGCATTTAACCTTAAACTGAAAGTAAAAGGTGGGGGCTTTCTTGCTTTCTGAGTGTTCCTATCCAGCCTTTCACACATTGAAATATGAGCTTTGAAACAGTGGAAATATGTGATGAGAATGATGCAAACTTATATCTTGTCAGAAAATAATTGTAGTCACCCTGTCATAACATGTCTTTAGGCTATATTGCTGTCTTCTCTTAAAGGGGTGGGAGGGAAGTATCCACTTTTAAAACTTTAACTTTTGCTACAAGAAAGCAGGGGTGAGAGTGGGTAGGGTAAGAAACCGGTTGAAATGATGGCTTTCTTACGCCCCTAATTTATGTAGCATTGTGTATAGATTATATTGCAGCATTATATTGTTTATATATACTGATGCATATTGACTCCTGCTACCTTCTTGTTTTTGTTTTGAGATGTGAGTCCTTGAGTTTCAGATCTGAAGTCTTGAGCCTGCTTTCATTACTTATCCTCAGGGAGCAAGACCCATCTTTTTTGTTTTGGAGATGAGCTACTGAGGTTCTTGTCAAATAAGTTGTCTCAATGTTTTATTCTCGCTAGTACTTAACGCAAATGAATGCATCTAGGCAGTATTTAGAGAAGAAGGTATTGCCTGCAACTGTACAATGCAGAGATAAATACTAGCTTTATTTTTGTCATAAAACAATGGTTATCTATCTGCATAGAAAGCTTTTTGACTAGTTTAATGGACCCATGCTAACGTAAAACTTAAAGTATTTTTTTTTTACTGTTGAAGAAAATGTTCATCCTCTTGTACACCTCCTTAAATGACTCAAATCGTTCCTTTTTAGGTATAAGATTGTTGAACTTTTTTTCTATTTAGCGATGGGATTTTCTCCTGCTCTGGTAGTGACGTCCATGGTAAGGAATGTAACTATTAACATTACAAACACACAAGCTTTCCTTTTATAACTAGCATAAGTTCTAGTGCAGCTCTCTTTCTTCTGAAAAGATGTTAACTTTAGTCCACGATAATTGTAAATGTTCTCTGCAGAAGAGCCAAATATAGTCAGTTATATTGTGGGTTTATAGTTTACATTCAACAAAACAAGGTAGCATTTCAATGAATCTGGGCTGCAGGGTCTAGAGAAAACGAGCTTAGGCTCCGAACTTCACTTCTGAAAGACCCTCACTTCTGAAAGGATATTGGATGTAACAATTCAATTACTTCCATTTTAGTAAAAACGATAAAGATGTGGAGTACCTTAGCCTGTCAAGGAATGTTTCTAGATTTTTACTATTTATGAACTTACTTAATGCCCGCTTACAAATTAGGAAAGAAGCTTTTTCTTTAGGAAAGTGGAATGGACTTCTGATAACATGATGTCCTTTTTCTTGGTATATGTCAGAGCTCTCTGGAAAATCTAATCAATTAATTCTGTGGTCTGGACCAAGGTGGAGGAAGTAAATTGATTCTTGCCCCTTTCAAAATTACTTAGGGGCAACAAAGCCAGAAGATTTTGTCTCTTATTGGAGGCTTCTTTTTATCAGTGAAGCAGGGAAAAATTCAAAAGTTGAGAAGTCGTCGAACTGTATCAAACTGATGCACAGTATCTGGGGTACTTGATCTCTCAGCAGTTGGCCTTTTTTTTTTTTTTTAAAAAAGGTTTCTTGGTGCATCTCTAAAGCATCCTACTCCATCTTGTCCATCTCAAAACTTTGACTATTTACTTATAGTTACACATTTTAAATAACTTTGAATAACCCTCTCTGCTGCTAATATAAATCTGACACCTCTACAAGGTAATGCCAGTTACAGTACTTAACTGTTCCACATGAATGCTGTGCTATACCAAAACCTTGCTGGATGCTTCATCCAACTAGCAGGAGTTGCGTTAAACTCACTCTTGCACACAGTAACGTGGTTTTCTTTTTCTCCATGTTTGTCTGCTCTGCTAAGGAGCATGAAGCAAAACATCAGACTTGTCTTAATTCTTGAGTTATGCCTCTATTACTTGTATTGAGACATATTATATAAATGTATTATTATATATTTCACAAAGTCTGATCTCAGTATTTATATACTGGTTTTCTCACTTGTCCATCTCTCATATCCAAGATGTTCTGAGTTATGACAGCCAGCTTTTTGGGGGAGCGGGGGGACATGACACTTTGTATTTTGTGCATAAAATACCTTTCCCCTCCTCTACACCCCACCCCTAATCTTTCCTTGTCAATTGACAGAGCAACACCGATGGACTTCAGGAGGTTGCATGGGGAGGCTTGATATATTGTCTGGGTGTGGTGTTCTTCAAGAGCGATGGAGTCATTCCGTTCGCCCATGCCATCTGGCACATATTTGTGGCCACAGCAGCTGCCGTTCATTACTATGCCATTTGGAAGTACCTTTACAGAAGTCCCGCAGACATAATTCGTCACTTATGATATACATATGTAAAAAAAAAATTAATCTGCACTTGGCCTCTGTAACAGTATTATTTGACTTAAGGAATTCAAGGAAATTGGAAAATTGCACAGAAAAACTGCACTGACTTTGGTAGTTCTCTGAACACAATTACTGTGAACTGATGTTGTATGTGTCCTGCAATTGCCCATCAAATGGCAAGTGCTGTAAATAACCAAGATACTGTACTGCAGTACGACGAGTCCATTCCATGTTAGTAGAACTGGCTACCTGATGTTTACAAAAAAATTTTGTATTCTAGTTTAATTTTACAATTTTTAACTACGTGAATTTTTCTAAATTAGTGATTCAAATGGTGAAGTCAGTGCAATAGCGAAAATGTAACTCTCTTAATTTGACATAGGTTTCTATCACCTTTCCACTAGTCATTTATTAAACATGAATCACAGACAAATAATCTACTTTTACCACCCATTATCTTGGTATAATACGACTTTTATAGAAACTTTTTGTGTTTTTTGTAAACTTGAAAAGTACATTTATTGAACTGAAAACACACAACTGTCATCTATGCAGTTACTCATGTTGGAAATCTTGCAAGAAATGGTTACATTCCACATACTGTACTGACAAGCAAACGTTGTACCTCTTCCAAAGGTTGTGTTACAGGTGTAATAACCACTTTTACGAACTAAAATCCAAATGTGATTCTGCTGAGTTTTAACATGATAGTATTCTGCTCATCTATAACACCACTTAAACAGCACCTTAATTTGGCTTCATCCGAGAGGGAAATGAAGTGCTTTCAAAGAAATGGTTAAGACGAGTTTCTCCTCGAGATTTCCCAACACTACTCCGTGCTGCCCAGCCAGGCAGCAGTTCGGGTGAAAGCTGACTTTCCAAAGGTTGGCAGAATTAAGGAAGGTGGACAGCTAATATCCCCCAATCCGGACCAGAGAGTCAGTCATTTCTCCAGAATACGTATACACATATCGGTGCTGTAAAACTAAGGCATGGATTTTCAAAGGGATTTAAATTTTAAATTGGGAAATCCTGGTCAGAGCAGCAGGTACAGAGCGATTGCTGACCACTTTGCATTCATGGTTACTGGTTCTTCACAAGCACAGCCTTTCGGGGAGAAGAGCTTGAAGAACTCGATACGGTGTCGCTTGCCATTCTGGGACTTACACAGAGTAAAACTGGTCTTTAATTGTATCGCTGTCTTTCTGTGCAGGAAAACCAAATGTGGTAGCAAGTCATGATTGTACAACACGTGCATTAAATGACCAGATACAGAAGAGTCATTGTGATACTCTTTGTCCAATAATTGTATCCTGTCCCACTATATAATGAATGTCTTATATTAAGATTGACTTTATCCTTTTTCTAATTTACTCAGTTTTTCATGTCAGTATTTAAAAACAAAACCAAAACGTGTTGCCTTTTTCAGATTTTGTTCTGGATATTGCCTGTCTGCAAACAATAAGTAGCAAGATAGGGAAGTTTTTCAAGGTACCGTTTAATATTGCACCTAGATTTGCCAGTGGGTCGCATATTTTAGAATATATACATTTGTATATGGAATTTACGAGAGGGACAAACTTTAAATTCAAGGCATTGAAGACGACTTGCTGTGCGGTGCTTGCAGGTGATTGGAGAAAGGGCACCACTACAGCAGGCTAGTTAACTGCCCCAAAAGAGAACAAAAGGAACAGCTGGGCAGGTAATTCCTAGTACAACAGTCTCGCACATCTGGATGCCTCAGTTTTTTAACATTGTGTCTATTTTAATATTTTCCACTTTTTTGCGAGGTCATATATTTTGTTTAAACGCAGTACTGTTAAAACCACTAAAATACACGTAAAAGTTTTCTGTAGTCAAAAGTGAAACTATTGCTTGAATATGTTTGTTTTAATTTTAAGTTAATTTTTCATGGAATTGCTTTTTGGAGTGTTTGAAATGGTTTTTAAAAAAATTCAATTCGCCAAAAATATTTTGAATTACTGTATTCTAGTCAATATGATATTGAATGTACTAGACTAACAATAAACATTTTGTGCAATTTGGAAACCGTTGTATTCTTGCTGGTTGTTTCTCTGCCCCCCCCTGTAGGAAAGTAAGGGACTAACACCGTTGCCACTCTTGACACGAGAGACCCAGAGTTGAACCTGATGACCCTCAGGCTTGCTCAGTCAGCTTGTTAAATAAAAATAATAGGAAAGATTACAATCCAAATTATTCAATTTGTGGTATGGAAAAGGGTATGTTTATGTATAAATTTTGGTCAATATCGGGAACTTGCTACTTTCCCTTTTGCTGTTCTGGATCAATTTTCTTATTATATACTGGGTTTTGGTTGGGTTTTTTGGTTTGTTTTATTTTTTTTTCAATTATATAACACTAAAAAACATAATTTTGCTCTTATCCCTATAGGAGCATCACTGCATTAAATAAAGACAAGCTGAACTAAAAATGCATTTCTGTCTGTAAAACAAATATGTCAATTAGCCTTCCCACCCCCGCCCCGGTCTAACTGCAGCTCTCCAGGCTGATTCCCCCCAGGAGTAACAACGGGGCTTTTCCCAGTAACGTTTGCCGCAGTAGCAGAGATGCGGTTTCGTTGTCTTCCTGAAGCAAGTGGTTTTAAAAGCGCTTGCTTCTGTGTTTTCTGTGCCTCTAGGTTTTAGAAGTTCACCAAGCACGCGGAGTTTAAATGAAGCAGTGATAACAAGCGTTTTAGTTCTGCAGATTGACCTTTCCAGAGGGTGTCTAGGATGCAACAGGTACTTTGAATACTGGATACTTTCAGTCTCATCACTTCTAAGTCATATTTTTCTAACACAATATTGTGTGCATCTAAAAAATAATTTGGTTACCTGAAGGGATTTGTTTAAGGATTTATTCTAGAGTGCACTTCTTTGTATTGTATTGGTTTTTAATTCAGCAGCAGCAAGGATTGCACAGAGAAAGTATTAATTTTTCTTTCTGATTACAAAAGCAGTCATGAAAGCAGGCTTCTTTTCCGATTCTGTCTCCACACACCCCCCCCCAATCCCTCTTAATTTATTGTGATTATGGTAAGAAATTGTATCACTGTCTTCCAGTTCTAGGTAAATAATGAAGTCCTCTCAAAGGAGGCTTGACTGTCTGAACGTGGTTTTTGCAACCTTCGCTGGACCTACTGAAGGTACGGTGTAAGAAGACGGTCTTCAAAGACTCTTTGAAATAGTTGTTTACCAAAATCTTAGTTACCTAAATTCCAGATCTTCAGAACTGCTCGCTGTTAGCAGGCAGACAAGATGGTTCCATTTAATGTGTTTTTACACAGCTTTGTTCTAATTAGTTGGGTTTTGCCTGGTTTGAAGCGCCAAGCCTGCGTCGGGCAGGCGGTGTTCTGGGCGTTCCGTAGACCAGCGGTTCCACGATGTTGGCAGGGCGCTGGATGGAGTAACGCGCTTCGGAGGCTCAGGGTTATCGCTGTCGTAATCATAAATTGCAGTTGGGTTTCTTACATGATTTTCACAGCTGGCAACTGACTCTTACATGCCGATATGTGAATTGCGTAAATCACACGGGTGTCAGGGCATTTTTAGAGCTGCTGCTTGATGAAATGTGTGTGTGTCGGGGGCTGGAATGGGCAAGTTAAAGAGAAGATACTGAAGTTTTTCACAGAGGCTTTTCTGTTAACCTCTTGCTTAAATGTCCCTCATGCTTAGGGCCCTGCTGCTTGTTTGGAAACCTCTTTGAGTCACCTACACAATTCTTTATTTAGGTCTGGTGTATTTAGCCAGTGATTTCTCTGGAGGCTGTCATGTTCACATCATGTGCTTGACTAAGTCTTTTCTCCGTGCTTTGCTATTTTTAAAAGAATGCAGGATGTTAGTCTCTGCTCGCTAACTGCTTTCACCATCAATATGTGTCATAAGATTAAAGCTAAAAAAAGTTAACAGAAGAATGACCAGGATGGCAAGGCGGACGCTTGCCGGCTCCGGGGTGTGGGCGTTGTCAGCCTTTGTGCCTCCCCGTAACGCTGAGCAGGTTGCTTAGCCGGTGGCATGGACCGCTGTTCTCCAACAGCTAGAGGCTGCTCGCTGTCGTTCTACTGTGTGAAAGTGTTTCATTCATCGTTTGTCTGAATAAATTCACTAAGCGCTGTCACAGCCTGGAAAGGGAACGTACATAAGACACCTGAAACGTTCACTAGTGGCTATTTGGAAGCATTCGGATGCTTTTAATTTGGTGTTACAGCAGTGCTGGGAGGACTGATGCTGCCTGACTGTGGTACAAGCAGTAGCTACTAGTAGTGGTAACGCTGTGCCCGGGGCCAGACACCCCCCCCAGGCTGCTCAGTGTCGGGTTTTGGACGTGCTTGCAGCCTATCTTGAAAATTCACCACGAAGTTTGAGGTGAAGCACCTTCAGAGTATCTGTGCCACGTACAATCGGAACTAACGTAGTTCAGTCTTAAAGGTCCAACCTCTAGGGAAAGTACCGGTTTCTTTAAAAAAGAGTTTTCAAATTCCTGTTTGGGTAGTATTTTGTAGCGGGCTGACATTTTGTTACTGAGCTGGGTGTCTGTTTGCTAGCTTCTTTTCACTCCAGGCATCTTCCTTCTGTTGGTGGTGAGCCCACCCGCGAGCAGTAAGGGTGGCAATGCTTGTTCCCTTCGTAGAACCAGGGCGCTTGTTAGTAAGGATAAGCTGGGGAACCAAAATCCTCTTGCAAAAGGCTAGTAGTGAAGCCAGCACCAGTTTTATAACAGAAGTTACATCATTGACTCTAATGAGGCTAGTGTGCTCTCCAAAGGATATATTCAGATGTCTTTGTTGCTTAGCAGCATGAGCCCTGCTGGCGGTGGATTTGTGCGCTCAAATCCTTTAGGTGCCTTTCAAAATCTCCCTTAAATTTTCACATAGGTGAAAAGCCGTTAGTAGAGACCTACTGAGTTAGTGGGTTTAGCTCCAGCAGACGTCGTCTTGCTTTCTGGTGTGTCGTGTTTGCTTCCAGGAGTGATGCAGAGGTTTGGTGTGCAGGCGGTGAGCAGCCGCAGCATGCGGCTTCCTTGACATGGTCAGCCAGCAACCGAGCCTCGTCTCCGACAGGACATTCAGAGCAGACCACAGGGCGTTTGGATGGAGAGCTGTAGTTATTCAGGATGTTGAAACACTGAAACCCAACCCACAACACCTACTGAACTTGGGGAACCCGTGGTACGTTGGTCTTCAAACAGCAATGATTTAGTAGCGTCATAAATGCTAAAGGACTGAACGTCATTGCTGTGGGAACTCAACCATCTTCTCAAACTAAAAACCATGCACTTGGGAAGCTAAGGATTAGTTTAGGAAGGGAATATGGATTTTATTTGTTTTTAAATACGTGTCTTCATATGTGAACACGTTTGACTGAATGAAAATGGCTTTTGTCTTGAAGCTGATGGTGGTGCTGAGCAGCTTAATCAGCCTTCTGCTAAATCACTGAAAATAAAAGCTTGAAGGGACTCGGATATTTTTAGCCCATCCTCTGCCTGCAGGCAGGACGAACTCTGCCTGTCATCCTGACGTGCTTGTCCAACCTGTTCTAAAAAGCCTCTAACAATGGGGATTTCACAATCCTCCCAGGCAGTTTATTTCAGTGTTTCACCCTCTGCCCTCTTAGACTTTTTTTCTGCTGTCCAAGCAGTATTTTCTTTGCTGTAGCTTAAGCCCGTTACTCCTTGTCCTGTCTGCAGCGGGCTCAGAGGCAGAGTCTCAGCTGCAGACTGTCACTTCTTCCCTTGCTTTTTTCTCCCCTAGATTTAAACTCAATCCCTTCAATCTTTCTTCACGGCCACCTCGTTTAACAGAGTCAGGGGGTGTTCCAGAACGACTGCAGACACAATTTTCCCGGCTGATAACGTGACATAGGGACGTGAGAAATCAGCGACAGTGCAAAATGAGGGAGAGGGGGAAGCAGGAGCTGTAATCCCGTGTTTCAGGAGAGAGGGACAGCGAGCCTGGGGCAGCCAATCCCCCAGAAACCAGCGGAGAGCCGAGAGGGGAACTGCTGCGGAGGAGAAATCAGCCCCTCCTGGGGCACAGCAGCACCTTGAAAGGAGGAAAGTGCCTGAGGGACTGGGAGGGAAAGGGAGGGACGCTGCCTGGGGAGGGGGCTGCAAGTCACCCAGTCAGCTTTCATGCAACAGGGGAGTGTGAGAGCGTCGGCCCTAAGGGCACGGCAGAGATATGACATGGCGTCTGGCCGAGTGGTGCCTGTCGGGGGAAACAGGAGCTGGAACCAAACGCCAGGAGCCTTCAGAGCACCCTGCCCACTGCCCGGCCGTGCGCCGCGCAGCCAAGCGGAGGTGCGGCAGTGAGGGCGAGCCTGGAGCTGGGTGCTCAGCACCCACCGGGGAGCCGCTGGGTGCAGCGATGCTGCTGCGATGGGCTGGGTAATTCCTGTAACACGCCTTGGCGAGGGAGTGTGTGCCCACGGCCGGGTCCCGCTCCAGCCAAAGTGCTCCTCTCCCAGCTCTGCCATCCCACGGCATCCCAGGAGAGCTGTTTTTCCTCCTCCTTCTTAGTGTTTTTGTTCTGGTTATTGGTTTGTTTTATTGTTGTTGTGTGAATGGGGATTTTTGTTTTGTTGGTTTGTTGTGTTTTTTTTTTTTAAAAAGCTAATTCTGGTTTGCTTTTACTTCTGGGCTTGTTTTTTAGTATTTTAATGCAATCTCTCTGCCATCCCCAGTGCTGCGCTTGCTTCCCACAGAGCTCCCAGCAGCATCTCCAGGACAGGACAGTCCCCTGTACTCCAGCTAGGATGTGCTGGGGGTCCCACCAGACACACGCTTGCTGCCATCTGGCAGCAAAGCACTTGCCACGCTGCAAATAACTCTTCCCACTCACAGCAAGGTCAGTCCTCGCTGGCGCAAGCGGGGCTGAGCCTCCTGCCCTGGTGACTCAGAGCGGGGGAGACGCCGGCACTCACCCTCGGCTGGCACAGGGCGACACCGGCCAGCACAGACGCGTGCCCGGGTGGGCAGCGAGCGCTTTGTCCATCATTTGTGCCGGGAGGAGCAGATCTGACCCTTTGCCTCAGAAATACGCAGCGGGGTGCTGGATAATGAGCAATGCCCCGGCCAGGAGCCTGGGCTGACCCACCGGGTGCTGGGCCCAACTTTTCCTCACTAAACCTTCCGATACCCTGCAGCACCCTCTGGCTCTGCGCCTGGCAAAGCTGTTTACTTGCAGCTGAGGTGGCTGCAGCCTCTGGGCCATCTCGGCAGCGCGGCCTCGGGGGCGTTTGCCATTGCAATCCCATTTTGCAACCCCAGACACTGACTCTTCCATCCGCGTCCTGCCGGGCCAGGGCAGGGGGGGCAAATGGCAGGGGAGGGCCCGAGGGGCTGCGAAACCGGGGCAGGGCAACGGGTCCCTTCCCTGCATGGGCATCACTGCCTCTCCTGTCCACACCACCGTGGGATGTCCCACCTCGCTTCCTCCGGGGCCACTGGGACCGGTACTGGGCGAGCAGCTCATCTGCAACATGGGTGCAGGTTCCAGGGCTGAGACACAGCATCGGGGCTGAGCAGGTGAGCGTGTCTTTTCCTGGAGGTGATGTTTCTGGCTGCAGGCTGCGAAGGTGGAGGAGTAAAACAGTGACTGAAATACAGGTGAGAGGAACGAGGTTGCTGGGCCAAAGTCTTTGTCAGAAGAAATTACCCCTGGCTCATTTCATCAGTCCCAGGTGAAAGCTGGCTATTGATTGCTGTCTGAAAGTGGGGCTAGTTCTTGTATTTTCAACTAAAATTGGGTCTGCTAATATGCAGAATGATTGAGCATCATCCTTTTAAGGCCAAGTATGTTTTACACTCGGACAGATGTTGCCGCTGTTCCCTGGCCCGGGCACCGTGAGCACCCCAGGGGGTTACAGTCCCCGATACCTCACACTGGAGTGCTCCGGGAGAGCCCTGCTGCGGTCGGGGGGGTGTGTGGCGGAGCTGTGGCGCTGATGGGGTGATGCTGCATTTGTCCCCTCACCCCTGGTGACATTTTGGTCTTGCAGCCCCTCACCACAGGGCCGGGCGAGTCCCCAGCCACGCGGCTTCGTGGGGTCTCTTACCCGGCCGCAGCGTCACGGAGGGAGAAACGCACTAGGGAGGATATAGCTAGATATTAAGGAGGAAAAAACTGGTGGTGGTTTTGAGCCGAGGCCAGAGCTTGGGGAGCCGCGCACGGCTCTTGCGTGACCCCTTGTGTCGGCGCTGGCCGGATCAAGGCGTGCTGTAGCTGTCGAAGAAATGCGGCTCTGCATTCACACCCGCGGATAGGTCCCATTTCTCTCATGCACGTTTACACTTAAGGGATGATTACCTGTAAAAATGAAATGCAAATGTGTAGGAGAAGCACACCGGTCATACTCAGGCATGATTACTACTTTCAGGTCTCACTTTAAGGCTCTTTTATTTACTGGCCTGACTTGCTGTGGACAACACGGCTGCCAGGCATGCTGCAGGTACGGCTGCCTGTTTATTTCTTTCCTGAATAATTTTTTTTAAGCGGCTGGATAAGCGTAATAGAGGGTCTAAAGAGTCTCAAAGCTTCTTAAATGTTGTCAGGTTTCATGAAAACTGGGGCTTGATTAAAAAAAAAAAAAAAGAGAGAAAGACCTGGGACCCTTGGATGCCCCAGTCCTGGAAGAGCTGCCGGCTGAGCCCATCGGCAGACCGGGGCCCCCACCAGCGCAGGGCTGTGCCCGGCAAAGGGGACGCCTCGGGGATGGGCTGGTTTATGGTGGGCAGAGGTGGGCGGTCACCGCCCCTGCGTGTGGGTCCCTGCCTTCAGGACTGCTGGAGGCACCAGGAGTGATGCGAAGCCTCGGCTGCGTTGGAGCCTGGGTCTCCAAAGCCAGCGTGGCGTCCCTGCCAGCGAGCAGTGCTTGCAACACTATAAATAAGTGACACCCTGGTGTCGATGCCACTAATCCAAAACACGTTCTTTGCATCTTGTAAAGACATGTTTGTTTTCTGCCTCCTGGGTTTGGGGAGAAGGATGAGCAGGAGGATCTGGTCTTGGGCATGGTGCCCAGGCCAATGTGGCTTTTGTTGGGCTGTGCCCAAAGAGCTTTGTGCTGGAAGAGGAGCTCCACCAAACTGAGCTTAAATCGAGTGGCCGAAAGCAGCCGACCGTCCCCAGCTCAGTCCGGAACCGACGATAAAATCTGGCTGTGACAGGAGCCGCCTCTCCTCGCTCTGCTTCTCATTAGGAAGAGCAGGACCCGTTACCCTGGGCCGAGGTTTACAGCCCCACAGTGCAGCCTGAGCCATTTCACGTGGGCTGTTTCTGGAGGTAATTTTATACAGATGATGCCGTCTTTTATGTCTTTATCCTGCCTGGCGGGGGCGGGGGATTTTCAGTCCCTGAGGCGTGGGACAGCTGGGTGGTGGGAGCGGAGGGGCCGTGGTCCTGGGGTTCTCCGTCAGCGTCTGTCTCCTCGCGGGCAGCCCGGCCCCACAGGCCTCCAGAGGGCACCAGGCACCGGCGGATTAAAAACTCAATTAAAAGCTGCCTTGATTGAGCTGGTTCTGGGTTATGGTCAGCACAGGAGGCTGCACCCCGCTGGGCACCGGCGTGCCCCCGCTCCGGTGTGGTCATGGTGTTTGGGGAGAACGTGGCTCCGTGGGGGTTGGGGTTTGCAGCCACGCGGTGAGTTTTGAGGGGGCTGAGCCCTGGTTTGGGTGCTGCTGAGCAAAGGGGCGATGGTGGCCCCGCGGGTGGGTACACGGGGCCAGACAGTATCTGTCACTGGTGGGAGTTACTGTCAACTTTGTTTTAATGGTTTGGGGAGGGGGGTTGTGCCCGTTTAATGTTCTTTGTTTAATGTTGGCGGGGAAGTGACCCA
>NW_008824772.1:3353132-3355044 GCF_000699105.1 Pygoscelis adeliae
GTGGGGTGGGGTGGTGGGTGGTGGTGGTGTCTCTCTTGTCTCATCATGCCCGGACCGCCGGGCTGACAACGGGCGCCCCCCACCTCGTGTCCTGCAGCAGGTTTGCTTTAAAAACACAGACACACACACACATGTCTATATATATATGGATGTGTGTGTGTATATACATAAAACTGTATTTATAGATAGGTGTAAATATGTATTTCTAAATATATACCTATAGACATAGTTTTACATAGATAAAACTTTTCAGTATATGTGTCTATATCACTGTAATCTACATTATATAGCTAAAATAGATTCTTTTCTATACTCACATTAATGTAGCATTTTAATATAATATGTATTACAATGCTATATTATAATAATTCTTACATTTGGTATGTACGTTTATGCTAATGAACAGCTACTTGTATGTGAACACCTTCTGTCATCTATATTACTGTATATAAAAAAACCTCCAAACATCTCCAAAAGCATCTAGTATGTTACGTACATTATATATAATAACAGAAAGCTGCTAAACGTGCACCTGGTCTAAGCCCCGCGCACGGTGTGGTTAGGGTCATCTCACCGCATGGGGCACTCGGTACCCAACAAAGTTTGGCTCCTGGGGGCTCGGGGCACTGATGAAGGTGCACGGCCCCAGGAAAACCTTAATGAATTATTTTCCTGTAAGCATGCCTTTATGTACCACTAAAATCTATTGTATATATAGAAATATAAAATGACTTTATTAAAAATATGCTGCTAAATATGTTTTCTGCAACCATACCTACTGCGGTTACAGCCGCTACTGCAGCTGACAGCCACCGCGGCGCTGCGTGCTCCTGCATTACAGCTGCACTGTGTGCATAACAGGTAATGTACGTTAAACACAGACCTTTGTAGCAATAAAATATATAATTATAGATACATAAATATAAACCTAGATTATTAAATGCTGCTAAATATGCTGAATGAAAATATAACTGAGTTTATATCTGTATAAACAACTGTACAGAGCTACAGGGACACCCAATCGCACACACGAAAGCGAGAGAGAGAGAGAGAGTGTGTGTGTGTGTGTGTGTGTGTGCGTGTGTATTATGACAAATGTATTTTGTGCCTAATATATAGCCTATGTCATAAAAACAGACCTTTATAGCAGTAAAATCTATTCTTTTTATATGATGTATTACAAAGGTATATAGTGAGTAAATAGTGATAAATAAAGATAATTATTACATTTGTATCCATATACAGATATACAGAGAGGCTGTGCGATACAGGTGTGTGCGCGCACACACACACACACACACTTTGTGCATACTATATTACATATATCTTAAAAACAGACCTTTTATCAATAAAATGTGTGTATAAAAAAAGATATAAAATCATATGAAGTAATGCTGTTAAATATGTACATGACAGTACAATTAATTATTAAACAGGTCTAGATGGAGCGCTGTGGTGTACAGGTACAAAGGTGCACAGGCGCACACGGGCAGGGGCGCGCGCGCGCATTAGACTGATGACACGTTGTGTCTCATAGAACGTATATTGAAAAAAACAGACCTTTATATTAATAAAATATATATTTACAAATAAATATAAAAGTATAAACCTAGCTTCTAAAAATAAAATCTGCTAAATAGCTAAATATGCTATATGAAAATATAATTTTAAAACTTTTATATCTACTACACTTTTTTAATATATGTGTGTAAAAATATATAACTTTCAAAAAAAATATATAGCTTTCATGAGTGTACACACATGCATGGGATGGGGGGGGGGAGATTCTGTGTTATGAAAACATCTATTTTGTGCATAACATGTACTATATATTTAAACCCAGACTGAGGCGGGGGGACAGTGGGACGGACGATGATGACGGACGGATGTGTCTCTGTGTGCCCTGTGATGC
>NW_008824772.1:3356024-3374222 GCF_000699105.1 Pygoscelis adeliae
TATACAGAGACATGTACACATATTTTAATGACTAATTAATTTGTATGAGGTGTTTGTTAGCAGTGAGTTATTTGTACTGTTTTTCACTCGCTGTTATGTATTGCATATAAACTGTAGAGCTAAAAGCATGTAGTATCTGCTATGTCTTCAATTAAAAAAAATTAAGTGGTGATTAACAGTAGAGTTATTTCATAAACTAGAATAAAAATACTCTATAAAATACAGAATTTTTATGGCTGTATTACTGTGTGCACTGTATATAAATAAATGATCACATCTCATGATAAAGTGTATCAGCTAAAATGTATGTAAATGATGTCCTCTAGTGTACACTGTAATTTTAATACTTATATATTATTATATGTAAGTAAAATACTTTTTATTAGAAGATAAAATAGTTCTAAATATACTACACTTAGAAATATATCACCCAATCAGTACACATCTGGTATGGTTATACCCAACCCCTAACTCCCGCAGACTGGCTGCCGCCGAAAAAAAAACCCCCCGGGGGCCCCCCCGGGGGGGGGGGGGGGGGGGGGGGAAACACAGCCCTAGCCCCTCCCAAAAGCCCTCTGCCCAGCCCCCGACACACCAGAGCAAGCACACAGGTGAGAGAAGAAAAATTTAAAAGTTTATTAAACATTAACAGACCAAAAAAAAAAACCTGGGGCTGAACAGCATACAGGATGCAATCCATTTCATGTCATACAGTTAATTTGATCTTATTTGTTAAACTTGTATTTAAACAGATGCTGTCTTGTGGTGTTGCCAGAAATACGATGGTTGATCACTTGTAAGTTTTAATACACTTTTTTTTTTCTTCACATAAAAAAAATTCAACAAAATAATAATAAGCTGCACATCTCTATTGCAAATGACATGCAAAACCAGTTTTAAAGCAGTAATTGGGTTATTACAAACCCACAGAGGCAAGACATTCAAATGCCGGGGCTCCTTCGGCACCGCTGAAAGCGTCCCCGCTTGCACGTGCAGTTGCAGAGCGCGTTTGTGCCGGTCCGTGTGCAAGGACTGTGTCAAGCACAAAGCCTCGCTCAGGCGCCGTCCTTTCATTTTGAATTTCTTGCTTTTGTGGATTCAAGTCAGAACTTTATTTCCGTGGTGCCGGGTTTAGTGACTTTAGCACCATTCAAAAGAGAAAGAAAGAAAAAAAAAAAAAAAAATCCGCCCGCCCCGGGCTTTCGCACAGAGAGCCCCAAGGTGCTCGTAGTCACAAATATGTCTCAAATGAAATTTAGTTTTAGAGGGCATTCTTTTTTAAAAAGAAAGTTTCAGCAGTTTCTAAGTTTCAGGAAAAAAAAAAAAAAAGACAAGCATTTTACCAATGCTTACGGTTTCATAGAGGTCTGTGAATTATTTAGACACGCTATTAATTATTCTGCAAATATATATATTTCTATTTTTATAAAATTACAATTTCATATACCTACAAGCTCCTTCATGAGCAACAAAGCCATCAGAGGTGGGACGAGCCCAGCTAAGCTGTCCTTGGGAACTGAAAATGAGCTAAACTTTCATTTATTTATTTGTTACTGTTAATGATTCTATGATTCTATTCTGGGGAGACAGCCTGGTTAGAGAACCTGGGGTTTTTTTCCAAGTTTTAGCCCACATATTTCCCCCCCCCCCCCCCCCCTTTTTTTTTTTAAGGGGGTGTGAGGAAGGTGAACTTCCATCTAACTAGAAATATCTTTGTACAAATTAAGTTTTGTGCTGATTTAGATTTCTCCACGCTGAGCAGCCCTTCCCGCTGGCTCCAGCACGCCCCCAGCCCCCGGAGCCGCACGCTTGCCCGACGGCCCTCCCGCGCGGCAGAATGGGGCCAGGAGGCATCTGAGCAGCTTTGGGGCTGCTGGACGAGGTAACTGCTGGGAACCTCTGTGGCCGCGACAATAACTCTGTGACAGCCAGCCTACAAAAACTACCGCCTCCCACCCCTTCCCTGCCCAAGAGAAACAAAAGAATTACCTGCAATTTTTTTCCAAGCTGCCTTTTGTGTGTTAAAGAAGGTTTTGTGGTCACAATGCAACCCACCGATGGCCCTAGGAAGGTATGTACCAGGCGATCTCATACACACCGTTCCTGCTGTTCAGGTGTCACCCCAAGAATAATCATCGTGAGGGCAATTAGCTGTTGCAATTTGCTATGTTGCTGCTAAAAGCGTATCCACAGCAGCGGCTGGCCGAGCCCTGCCACGGTCACGCTTCTTCCAAAGGAAAAAAATAAAGTTTATTTCATAGTGGCTATAGCAGATACACTGACTTGTGCCAAACGCTGCCAGTCTCATTTCTCTACCCATGCATCCAGTGCTTATACTGACCTTTAGAAAATCGCTTGCTACGCTTTAGACTTTGCTGCAGCACATGGAAATTCAATTTGCTGAATAAATGGTCCACAGGCAAGTACTGCACGTTAAGGGACGCTGACAAGTTGGGTGTATGTTTGAGGAAAAATACTGGAAAGATGCCACTGATGCGAGGATATTTTTAATGCTGCACAAGATGTTGAGTCCTTTGTAACAATCTCCTGAAGCATGAATAATGATTTAATGGAATGAACAACCTTTTTATTTGAAAATAATGTCAAAACACTTAGAAAACTGTGAGCAAGACATGTAGCACCATATTTTCCTCACATGTTAATAACCAGATGCAGTACGTACAACGGTATACATGAACAGAGCTATTTATAAAAAAAAAACTCAGCTGGAAACAGATTCTAGCAGCAGCAGCAGATTAGAAATGACTACGAGTTTTTTTTTGAGTTATATATTATTTTTCTGCCTTTACAAAATATTGTAGTGTCCAATCAATAGTTGACTAAAATCCGTGTTGTGCTTTGTCCCTATTAAACAGTTTCTTTATGTGTTTCTGATGGAAAATAACAAAGTCTCTCTTTTTCAGTAATATGGAACATCCTGGAAAGCCATATTACTTCCATAAAAATTTAATTTAAAGCACAGAACATGCCGGTGTGCCAGTGGTAGGCTTAAAATATTAAAGATTTAAAAAAAAAAACAAAACAACCAACAAACCCCTAAGCATTTCCTTTCTGTACAATAATGGAGAATATATATCTTTGCTATATATTTTAAACATGGAATAGCTTTTTCTTTTTGCTATATATATGTCTTTCAAAATACATTGTCAGTATTTGTACTTGAAAAATACTGTACAAAACGAACATACTATAATTATTCTGTATAAACTTTATACATTTTATAATATCTATTCTTTTGGTCTATAGTAAACACTTAGATTGATTGGATTAACCACAGTATGTGACAACACCATCCCCTTCTGAAATACACCAGTGTCTCTTACATTCATTTTTCAGAAGTCCACTTTATCTTAGAACATACGTGTTCAAAAGCAAATAGAGAGTTCAAAACAAGAAAGTTCAGAACCATCAGTTCATGTCACACTCAAAACGACAATCACTAGGAAAAATGGGCTTTGCAAACCAGTGACTTCTTCTAACTGAATAAAAGTGATTTTTAAAACAGCAAGATATAATCCACAGAAAATATATTACAGAACATGGGAAAAAACAACTGAATTTAGGTATTTATTTAACTGTTAGTCACAAAATGGAACTTGAAGAAATGCATAACCAACTGAAAACCGAAAAGCCCCTCTGATTTTGACATCGGATCTGATTCGATACTATTAATTTTGTTCTCGTTCAACTAATTATCCTGCTTCTTATACATGCGCTCCCTACAGCAGGGGTACAATTAGCATGCTCACGTTAACGTGTCTTTTACTTTTTAACTTTTTGTTAAAGACATCAAAACTCCTGTTGGGTAGGGAAACCATCCTACGTCCACTAGGAACATCCGGGCAGCATGCGCGCTAGCGTACAATAGGATTATTGCTTCAGGTACAGACAGTGCAAAATACACACTCCGTGGTCTATCAGCAGTACTCCTACCTACCTGGGGTCCGTGGAAAGAAAAGGAACCTTAATAGCTACAGAGAAGCCATTATGGGATCTATAATGAGTATAGCTAACTCAGTCTAACAGCACTTTAAATCTGAAGACAATTATCACCAAAACTTAAAATACAACAAAAGCAATCTATAAATTAATATTTCTGCAGTGTAGTACTAAATTATTATTTGTGCACTTTATTAGCATGTTAACTTTTCTGATTAGACATACTTAAACAATAGCTTGTTACTCTCGAAAAAACTGAGATCTACTTTTTTTTCTTTTTTCTTTTTTTTTTTTTTCCTTTTTTTTTTATAATTTATACTGGGATCTTTCCAAGTAAATCAGGAGGATGGAACTGGTTACAATAACATAAAAACCCTACTCTGAAGCAGCACTGAAAAAATATAATAAAAAGCTTGCTATGGCGGTTCTCAACAGTCCAGGTAAAAATGTGGCACCCTTTGAAGAGGGCTTCATAAAAATGGGAAGTGCTGAGATGCGTGCGCACGCACCCGCGCGCACATGCACACACACACACACAAGCGCGCGCACACACATATACAGACGTGTGAACACACATGTGCACACATACGCAGGTACACGCATACGCAAACAAAAAAAAGTAACGCAAGTCAGTTTTGTTTCTGCTTCTGGTAAAGTGCTGAAGACAGAAAGGTTGGTTTGGGTGTGGTGCTATCAAACAGGAAACACATTGTCCATCTATTCAAACGCCAACCCGCAACAAAAAAAAAAAAAAAAAAAGAAAAAGAAAAAAAGAGACAAATCCTGGTCGTCTCCTGGAATTTACAGGGGGCCGTGTCGAGCTTCGTACTTTGCAAGGACGTTCTTGCATTTGCCCAGCTCTTTCCGTAGGTCGGCCACCTCTTGGCGGAGAGCCGAGTTCTCCTTCTCCAGAAACGAGGCGCGGATGGCGATCTGGTTCTCCTTCAGCCGGCGGGCATCCCTCGATCGCTTCGCAGCCATGTTGTTCTTTCTACGCCTTGCCCAGTATTTGTCATCCTGCTCATTAAACACAGAAAGAAACAAACGAGATATTAGATTTCAGTAAACTGAGCGGCCACCAGGATGTGCTCTTAGCCACAGCCTCCGGCCCAGGGATGACTTAACTCCACACGAGCACATTTTGCTTGCCTGGCCCAGCGAGCCCCAACAGTGCCAGGCACTGCTGGGACAAAAGTTACAGATTTACGTGGCGTAATCCATCCAAGGAGCACAGATGCTTGCCCATGTTTCTGTCAAAATGTTTACGCTAACTCCCTCCTGCTCTTCACTGTGAATTCCTCCAAGGAAAAATGAAGCGGTATTCCAGTGGTACAATTCATCTCACATCTACACTGACCTAGTTAGCACACCCACCTTCGCACGCTATGATTCACACTCTACCGGTTGCTGGAGCAGTGCTAATTACCTCTTGTATGTCCCTGCTCATCTTTGCCAGCCAACACCTGGTTCACTCTGTTTGTATCATCCATTTCGTCTATGGTTCAGCTCTTTTTCTCTGTTCAAAGCTTTCTCTACAGAGCCCCAAAGCGTTCCTGTTTGCACCCTAGAACAGCAAGTCACTAGAAGAGGATTCCTTGGCACAACAAGGATGGCTGCTTTGGTACCATCCACAAAGAGATTAGTACAATAGGCTTTGACTGTGGGAAAAAAAGCATTGGCCAGAAATAGGTCTGCTAACCTCTGAAGTTTCATAAGCTAACACTTCCCAAAGTGTTATCCCTAAAGACTTGCCTCCAGGAGATTGCCTCTGGTGCATCAATGGCTCTAAAGTCACGACTTAATTTCACCTGATTTTTCCACTCTTCAAACGAAGTGGCCTTCAGTGAAATGGCAGCTTCAACATTGCTTTGAAACTGAATTAGACTTACAGAAATTTCGAACAACTCAGTAAATACAAAGTAGGCAGAACCTCTCACGAAAAGTGAAATTCAGTCCGCTGCAGAGTAAGAGCGATGCAGCCATTCAACCCTCAAATTGCCTGGTCAAGTCATATAGCTCAAAACTTCCCCTCCCAGAGTCATCCCTCCCTTTTTATATGCTTACATTGCTTGTGTGGCCCTCTTGTTTCACCAAGCACGGTAGCACAGTTCCACACCCACTACAAGGACCAGGAGCCACCTGCTCTTATGTTGCCCTGAACGGACATATACCCCACCCCTCCTCTGTCTTTCAGCACGAAGCGTGCCAGGCCTAGTACCGCTGCTCTGCATCTTCTCCCGCTGCTTGCAAGAGCAAAACGACTGCTAGAAGTACTCTACAACTGCTTTATATTAGTTTAGCTTAACGAGGTGTGTAGCAATGACGATTTGGAGCCAGCATACCTCTAAATTGCTCTTCACCTGTACTTAGATGGGACCCCCAAAAATCCTCTTAAAAACAAGCATGCAGCAAAAAGCTATGACCCAAATCTTGTTTATAATTTCCCATCTCATTCCACTCTATAAAAATCAGCTTTAAGCAATTTATTAGTGTGCCACCTAGGCTTCATCCATCTTTATTTTAACAAATCGCTATGGCAAATCTCTTAATCCAGGCCAGAAAGAGGTAAGGCTGGCATTTCAAAATCACATGCAACCCAGAGACGATTGACTGGTCTAATCTGCTTACCCTCCCCCAGAACTCAACAGCCGTTCCACATGCCAGGGCAGAAGCAGCACTTGGGTCAAGCACTCTGAAATGAGTCAAGGGCAACTGCTGTGATTATCTCAGGGAAACGAGAGACCCTGAACTTCCAGTTCAGTCTTAGGCTGAAAACTTATGTGCCCCACTGCTGCATGCAAGAGACTGATATTTTCCACCTCTGGCATGAGGCAGTCCAAGGGCATCTTTGGCAAAAGTTGGCTTTGACAAGTAAGGACACCTAGGAGATATCACAAAGTGACAAATGGCACCAAGGGGTAAACTCCAGTCTCCTCACACCCGCACAGCCGATTCTGTATCGAACACCTCTCTTCAGGCAGACCTCGCAGCCCACTGCGACACCAACAGAGCATCATTGGTAGTAAAATTTGCCCAGGTAAGTAATGGCATGGTGCAGATAAACCTTTCTAAATGAAAGCTGAGGATACTACGTGCAAAGTGACAGCAATGAAACTGTCACCTGAACACTACCGGAATTGTGATTTCTGTGCTTTTAACTTGCACAACATTATCCTTAGAGATAAAAATAGTGAATAGCGTCAGCTACTCTCCCTAATGCTATCAATCTGGTGTAAACACATGGCATCCCAGTCTCTTCGCACGCACAGCCAGAGATTCTCACCAACTCCAACAGGCTTTCAGTCTGTGTTCTGGGGGGCAACGGCAACAGTAGAATGAAATTCTGCACTGACTGCCTCTGATAAAAAAAGGTCCTCTTGGAAATCGCATACTGGGGATAGAATTTTGCAAATAATGACAATTTTCACAGTTCTTTGATAAGCTGAATCAGTTGATCAATTTGTTCTGCTCTCTTCATATCTCAGAAGCAGTGAGAGGCATAGACAAGGGTGCTCTTTCTTTTCAAACACTGTATTATTATTATAATCTCTTTTAAATATTGTATTAAAATAGAATTCTCGGCAGAATAATTTTGTTCGGTTTTCCTACAACTAGTTTAGATTCTTTCACCTCGATTAGCAGTGTTTACTATAGTGTTCCCATTCATTATTAAACACAGCGCTAAAGCAACTTCCAAACAAGACACAATATACTTCATTTTGTCATTATCAGGGACCTCCATGGACCCTGGAAGAGATGGGTTCTTCCTCGAAAAATTCACAGTCTGTGCTGATGAGACAGGCAGAGGATGGATGAAAAGGAAACATGATCAGACTGTTTCATAAGTGGGAAATATGGGACAAAGTAAGCTTGTCCAAGGTCACGCAGGAAGTTTCTGGCATACAAAGGAAATGAATATTGATCTCATGAATTTCAACTGTTGCATAACTGATAAGGGACATCCTCCCCTCAGTCTTTTTCAGAACCGTTAACAGTCTTATTCTACAACAAAGTTGTATTTAGATTGGCAGATTTACCTTACATGAGAAAACAGATTCATGCTCCAAACCTATATCCCAGAGTAACTGTCACAGAGTCTGTACGAACAACCTCGTCACCAGTTCCAATTTACCTTCAGGTCATCTGGAATGAAGACTTTGCGAGCTTTCTTAATCATCGGCTGTGGTTTCAGCTCTTCTTCAGAGAATTTGCGCTTACGAGGGTCAAACATCTCCTGGCCAGGAATACTGGAAAGAGCAAGATCTGCAGGGTCAGGTTCGTAGCCAACAGGAACTTGGATAGTCTCAGGATCAATGGGACTTGGTGTGTTTCGGTTTGCTGGCAGGATCTGACCTACAGAAGTAAGGGATAAATTCAGCTATGTTAGAAGAAAATATGTAAATAATATTCCTGAACATGGATTTTAGAAGATCTCCAAACACTTTACAAGCAATAATTCTTTACACTTTCACTGTAAACTTGGTATCTACTCTTGCTAAATATTAGATTGCCCATTTTGTAGGGTGCATATTCAGATCTGGACATGCTCATGCCATTATTTTCAGAATTGGTTCCTAATTCTGGTTGCTAATCTTGGATGCCCACATAAGATCACTGACTCCAACACTGAGTTGCACTAGACTGCAGGCAGAAGACATATTGCTCCAACCCGTGCCATTTCATTAAGATCACATCCTCAGGAACAAATCGTAAGTACTGTCATTTAGCTCCGATTTATCCACCATACTGTAATCCTTCCCAATTTTCTCATACACGGACTTCTTCATCTACACCTTTGAGGGTACGTTTAGTTTACAATCAAACAACGCACAGTACTTGCAATAGGATACCACCTCATGAAAATGTACTTTCAAGCTGTGCCGATGCACTCCACTAAGGAGACTGCTATTTTCTACGACATCCTACCGGTCATACTCTAAAAGACAGTGAAGAAAACTAGCAACGTGAAAGGCTACAATGACTACTTAAAGATACTCTGCAAAAATCAAAGAACACTTACTCATGCCACATTGCTCTTCTATGGTATATAAAATCTAATAAAAAGGAGCCTACCCCCAGAAAAGAATGATATCCCCCCCATTTTTCTTTTTTTAATCTTAGATATAGCCTTCAAGATCCCAGAGCACGAGTTCAGGCACCATTCCCACTAAAAATCCAATTTAAAATCTCAACCAAAGGTTCCAAAAATAGGATCCTAAAGCCAGCTGCCTAAACACGGACTGTCCCCGGGGGCAGAATTTTCAGAAGTTTTCACATGCCTCAGAAGTACAAGCCTCACAGACTTCAGAGGGAGGACTTCTGATTGAAGCAGATATCCTTTTATAATTTTGGCTATTAGCTAATTCACTTTGACTTTAGAGATACAATGGCTTTCATAATAACTACACAAACATCCTGTGACTGCATAATATTTCCTTATTTGTGCCCGCATCTGTAATATTTAGGGTGTAAAATGGTAAACATTAAGTGTCATTTCTAATTCCAAACCAAGGCCAGTGGTGACAATGTAGTTTTTATTTTAATCTAGAAGATCACGGCAACAATATTGGAACTGCACAGGAAACGCACGGGGAAATTGCACTGTGCAAACCAGGGCTTGCTAACAGAGAGCTTGTCTTTTGTAACTCATATTTTAAAACAGCACTGATAAAATCAGCTTCCAGGAAAGGCTAGTAAGGGCCTGGGAGAAGAGAAAAGGAGGATCAAAGTTATTAGATATACATCTATAGGAGAGCGAGCGAGAGGAAAGGATCCCGCTACCCGTGTTGTACCAACAGCAGAGCGCTTCCTCCTCCGCCCGCCGACCCGGCACACCGCTGGCAAGACCTCAGTGCTAAAAACTTGACGTTTCCTGCTGTGCCTCATCAGTAAAATCAGAAACCGCGGCTTGCCCGACTGCCACAGGGCCTGCGGCACGGGACGGGACGGCTGTGTTCCTCAGCCCACGCCCCGCATGCTCCAGCAAGCGGAGCGAAAAGGAATTACAGGGAAAGGCTACGGGAAAGGATACCGCCTGCTCGACTTCGTTTGCATGGCGGGTCTTCACAAGCAGGCACTTCAGCTCTCCCTGGAGATAGCTGCGATTAATGCATGTGTGTTTAGAACATTTTGATGTCTGTAAAGGTGGTGGTGGGGAAACCCAGGCTAGTGACTGTTTTAAAGCCAGCCCAAACGGCTCAATGCACCAAGGCATTCTTGCAGCCTTGCTTTAAATGGATGGCTAATCTCATTTCAGATATATGGGCTGGCAGAAACAGGCTTATTTAAAGGATTAAATGCAGGAAAGCTTCCTTTGATGTGAGTATGCTTGTACCAGAGCAGACAAATATATATAGACATACGCATGTACAAATCTCGCAAATTCTGTAATACAGATAAAAATGAAGCAAGACACCAGCTCTGAATACTTTCATTATATTTCTGGTGAGCATGCAGGGTGTTTCTAAAAGTCAACTGGATTGTGAAATCTGCCCCAGCTTTCTAATTGCCCTAAACAAAAGAGCCCGTATTTAAATATTGCTGAAGTTCTAGATACACGGTATCCGTTTACATATTACCATTTATCTATAATATGCCATATTGCACAATTACATGAGCTTTGTAATCATTGGCCTCAAGAAATTTTACAATCTCTCTGAAAAAATAAAGGGCAAAAATGCTCCTTTTAAACACGGGAAATTGAGGTATTGCATCCTACCAATGCAACAGCAAAATAAAGCAAAGAGCGATGCATCTCCAAGGTGATCTGAGAGAAGAACCTACAGCAATCAAGATCTTGCCTTGTTTCCCACATGCACACATTTCACTTCCCCCGGACTAAGAAGCTCTCACTGCTAAAGACCTAGTCCTTCAGCAAACGTAAGATGTCCCAGGTGCCAATGTGAAGCTCATTCAAGGTGAACGCTATTCACTAATGCGAAGCCTGAACAAATCATGCACACAGCTAAACATTATCACCTAGGAGCCTGAAGACTATTGCCCTGTAAGATATTCCTACACACACACTGCACGCACACCTCTATCAGTCTATGCGGGCTGACTCTCCGTTCTCTCCATCACGCTCCTGTAAACGATCAGGAACTCCACTGAGAACAACAGAGTTAATAAGGGTGTCTAAAACGCCAGGCAGAAAAAACAGTATTTCCTTGTCCAGCATTTTACATTAGGCAATTCCTGGCACTTGGTATCTTTTTATTTATTCTATCAAGTTTTGCCAATAATACAAGCCAGGAACCTGTCTTTATTAGTTTACTGGTCTATGTGGTGCTGGAACTCATTGTAACCCAAGACGACAGTGTGGGCTGTGCTGGACTTGGCACTGCTATTACTGCAGGAGTACAGTACATGGCCTCACGTTACATTGCTCCCCAAACTCCTCTCCCCGTGTGTGCACGGCACTGTAGCTGTGCATCCTTCTGCCAAATTTGTTCAGGGTGTTATTTTTATGCACTAAATTCCTCGCAATCAGAGGTAGGTCAAATAAGCACAGCAATCTGAACGTCATGTGCCCAGCAGCCGACTAATCCTCACATCAGCAAGCTTCACAGCTGTCACAACATCCAGAGAAAGAGCTGGTCGGAGGCTGTGATGCACAAGGAATCAGCCAAGGAGGAAGCCTACAGTACCAGCCGCCAAGGCCGGGTGAAGGTAAAGCACCTCGCTGCTCAGCATTGGGAACCAGATGCCTTTGTTGCCAGTCTCTGTGTTATTTAAACACTCTGCGCTCACAACAGCGGCCAAATTTTCACAACAGTGAAGTGGCTGGACTGTTTAATGTGCTTAGCTTTGTTCTCAATGGGGGCTGACGATTGCCAAGTGTTTTGGAAAGAACTTAGCCCCTCTATTTAAGTTGCTGAAAGGAGAGCTCTTGAGCATTAAGCTCTTTTGGAAATCCAGCTGCAGAACTCCACAGTGGTGGTGGATGCAAGCTGGGAACAATGGTTAATGGAAACTTCCCCTCATACCACCCTAGTGATGTGTCTCAACCATGGCCTGGAGAGACCACAACTATGTCAACACTGGTCTTTTGTCTGGAGACTTTCCCACTTGTAGAGCTCCACTCAAGCAACACTGAGTATGCCAGGACAGACACAGCTCCAGGTGTCTCCTGGCAAAGGAATCAGCGGGTTCTGACAACCCCAGCAGTTACGGCTGCCCCAACATCTTGCCTTCACTAATGCTCTTGGTGTTGCTCTGGCAGATATTAGCAATAGCAAAAAATTTTCCAGAAAGAAGGACTTGAAAAAAAGTTGGCTGTTCTAACCCTTTCAGTCCTCCTCCTCCCAGCAGAGACTGCCAGTGAGGAAGTCCAACGTAATGGCAATATTTTCAGTGTGGTTCCTTGTTCAAAGAGAAATGGACTGAGGCCATTCACTTGTGTCATCTAGGTCAGCGAAGGGCTGGTAAAAAAAGTAGTGGTTTTTAATTGCTTGCAATAATTAAAATGCACAATTCAACAGTATAGTAGCATACAAAAACAAAATGCTGATCTGGTATCGTGGGGAGCTCAATCACCGTATCCTGACTCTTAATTTCCCCCTTTTGAAACATCCCACCTACCAGCTGTGCCCAGGAGAGTTAAGACGGAAATAACCTCTTCAACTGCACCGCTGCTTGACAGACTTCTTATTTGTATTGCGAGAGATCCCCGGTGAATTATGTGGAACTCAATTTTGAATCATTCAACTCCCATAGAAATGTGCCTGATTTTCAGAAAAATCTCCCTTCTCACAGCCCTTCCACACTTCTCATCAGTTCAACAGCTGGCTGGAGAACAGCGACGAGAAAAAGAAAAGAAAAGGGAGTGGAAATGTTCTAATCAAAATATTTTTCCCTATTTTTTACACATATGTTGGAGGGAAAGAAAAGAGAAATTTCTTATTCGGTTTATTAGCAGCCCAGAGATAAAGTATGTATTTGCTAATAATTTTTCTTTATATAAGCTAAAGGCACTTTGGGTACGTCAGTCAGACTATAAAGTACAGCAGTTAAATTGACAGATAATCCTCACCCAGAGCTGCACCAGAGAACCCCATTGCTCTGCCGATATGTTTTCCAAATCGTCTATCCGCTTGGCAGCCGGCCAGCTATTTGGGATAGTTCTCTTACTCCAAATCACAGCCTGTCCCAGACTAATCTGTCATCTATTTCTGCATTAACTCCTTCAGCCTCTAGGAAAAGTTATCTCAATGCAGAACATAAGGCAGTGTGCAGGAATCCAGACAGGCAAAAATCCCCACAGGCAGTAAAGTAAAAGGAATATTCTGGAGGCCAAGATTTATCTAAGGACAGTATCTTGTCAGGTTATAAATCCTCAGTTACAATACTATAAGCATCACCTAATTTCCCTACTATTAGGATTTTAGTGTCTTTCAGAAACTGAAATATTTACATGGATAGCAAGACCATAATCTATACTAGCACTAAAGGGAATGGCAAGCCACACTGCATGATCTTCCAGCCCTCACATAGCAGGACAAAAGCAACCACTCTCTGCCTGGGGGTGAAGACGACACTTCACCCCTGGGTGTATTTATGTAAGCAGTTATTAGAGGAGCTTTATTTTCTTCCGAAGCAACAGGAGATCAGTGTATTTTGACCAGTGCTCCACCCTGGCACAGGCATGCTTCTATTTCTTATCTTACACAAACTTGATGCTGCCAAACATGGGGTGACTACAAACACTTCCTGCGGAAAAAAGGGTCTTAATCCAACGCAACCACAACATATTCGCAGCTCTTAACACATTCTAAAAGACTGGCACAAAAAGTGTTTTTAAAACGTGTACTTTTTAAAGATATCAGCATTGTTTACAAACCTTGTGCATTTAATTATAAAAGAATTGCCATTTCCCCTCTCAGCATTGTGTGCCTCCCGCTCTGGGCCTCTACAGTATTATTACAGGCAGGACTGGTAGTCTTATTAAGATTGTCTGACACTTCCCATTAGAGGATGCTGTCTTCAGTTCCTTAGACCTTTGCCAGATTTCAACCATTCTGTTTGGATTTGTATGCGCCGATTATGTTTCTGCCAAAATGGTTCTAAAGTTTCCCAAAAAAGGTTCAGCAAAAATACTTTGTTTTGAACCTGTTAAAAATTTCTGGTAAACTTTTCGCTGAACTGTGCTGGTGGCCTGTGCACTGGAAGAGAGGGCAGCTCCTGGATCAGTGTCATTTCCCTTTTGTTTGCCGCCTTAAAATCTAGCTACTGCAAGCATGCTAAGGCTGGGTGAGAAAGTGATCGGGATTGAAAGCTGAGAAGGGGGCAAGGAGGTGGGGAAGGTGAGGACAAGGGAGACTGGGAGACGAAGGGGTGAGCAGAAGTGCCTGGAAGAGGAGGGCTGCTTCGGCAAAGGCTGGGATGAACGTGTTCAGAAGAGCATCGTTGAAGGGAACAGGGCAGGAGAGTGCCTGTGCTGATGGTGCAGATGCAGCCCCAGACTCCTGAGTCCCACAGATCCTCTGCTATCAGCAAATAGTGAAGTGCACTGGCAAAGCTCCCTGTCCCCCTTCAGCTCCTTACAGCGAGAGTAAGTTGTCATCCTCTATTCAGTCCAAGCGGCAGCACGCTGTGGGGTGCTGCCAGGTCCATTCCTACTCATTTCCAATGTGCCTGTTGTAGGGGTGGCACATGAGAAAATCCAGGTTGTCTTTTCAATTTGTTTTTAAAATTAAATGCAAGAGTTGTTTTAAGAAGCACAGTCATGGTTGCAACAATCTTTAAAGTTTTGATCACATACTACTTTTTTCAGATTCTTTCCTCATTCAGGAGTCACTTGTTTCACCCATTTTGATTTATCCAAATGGAGCCATACATTATTTGCCACAAATTATTGTGCCTGTAGAGGCACAATCAGCAACTTTTCAGGAGTTCCCCCCAGCACTGATGACTACTGCATCTGCGTGCTTCACAGAAACACTTTTTTTCCCCACAAGACCCCCATGAACGAAGGGGCAGCACTTCCTCTTTGCAGGTGAAGGACAGAAGTACAGACATTTTAAATCAAAAGGACACAGCCAGCCTCTCAGGTTAGCTAACATTATAGGCATTGTCTGCATTTCAAATCAGCTCTCACCGACTTCTGTTGCAGGTTGGGGGCTGTACACTGACGCAAGTGAGGGCCACCCAAGGTATAAAACTGGGCTCCTCACAAAAAGGGAAGCAAACACGCAGCGTGACAAGCTCACATAATCAAGTGACTTGCTCACAATTCTGCTGAAACTTCGTGGCAAAATCCAGTCTCTCTAGACAAAATCCTTCTGTCTTTCCTGCCAGATTTTCCCTCTCCTCCTGCCGTTCCTCGCATCCTCTCACATCTGCAGTAAATGAGGTCAAGATCCAAGATCCTACAGACAACCGCTTCCTTCCTGATACAGCCCTGATTCAACCCAGAGCTGGTCTGACCTCTGCATCCAAAAAGGGAAAAGGGAAAAAAAGAGGATATAGTGTAATTAAAGCCTGCATCTCCAAGCAGATAAGGAGGGGGGGGCGGGGGCATGCTATCTGAAGCTGCACATGTGGCCTTCGGTCGAGTGTTTGCAGGCTTTTGAGGGCTTGACTTTGCAACTCCTGCATGTGGTTAGCATAACATGCATGTAATATGCTATGCCTGCTGTGCCAGTAACATTCTGCCCTTCAAAAGCAATAAACAAATAAATATGAGGCACCACCAGTAAAAATTTTCCACTATGTCTACTGGACTTAAGACTCTACTCTTCCGTAAGATCCATACTCTGAAAACCTTACCGCATCTTCAGCCTGCGTGAAGGTAGCACTTAGCTCAGCGAGGCCCCATTTCTGAAAGCTACGAGGAAATCAAACTTTCCTTCCCTCCCAAACCAGCCCCTGACAACCAAACTGCAAGAGGTCTGAAAGTAGTTGTTCCTGTTCTGAACGTTTCCCTTGCAGACGTGCTACAAGCAGAAAGCGACGGGTTTAACCTGCTCCTGGGACACTGCACAGGGATTTTCAAATTCTTGAAAAGCATGAAATCCACAGCCCTCTTAAATGCTTTTCTGATTTTTCATAGGGTGCTGCTCTCCTTACAAAGCTAGGCCAAGATGGCATTCAGTGGGGACAGGGCCTGAAGAGAAGCTGTAGGGAAGAACGTTCAGACAGGTATTTCATTTTGATTTACACTTGGCTTAGAAGCACGTTTCACTTCAAGATGCTGATATTCTCTGGTGCATTGGAGCTTCGTGACATCCTTTGGCATATCTGTGTATATTTTTGTTAATTGGCAATTGGCATACAGTAAGGTTCCTCAAATAGTACAATTCTTCTTTCTTTTCTTAAAGGGAAGGTTCCAGAGAAGCATCAGAATTGTTAACCTGTTCTGAAGGAGACAAAAAGATCCATTTTTCTTTCCTTGGACAATTACATACCCAGCATTAATAAACCATCCTCAAACAGCGGATTTTAGATAGAGACCCTGCTTTAGATAACAGCCTCATATGGCATCCCTAAATATGCCTTCACGCGGAATACCACTCAAAACAAAGACAACGCTTGTCCTCAAGATGCATTCATGCCACTGCCAATGTGCTCTGCAAGACTCCAGACCAAGTAAGTTCCTCTCACATTGTTCTATTTATTTGGCTAATGAACACCCAGAAAAGCACGCTCTCAGTCAGTAAACAGGTCTTGCAAAAAGCCACCGTGTAATCCTGAAAGCATATGCCACCCATGACTCACGTATCTATTACCCAGGTCTGGTACCCAAGCCCATCTTGCTTGGGTGTGTTATCAAAACACAGCCAAGTGAGATTTCAAATGGCATGGAAAAGCCACGTGAAACAGGTACATTTCCTCCAACTCCCAATCAGTAGCTAATGGCAAGCCTGAGAGACAGACAACAGATGCTATCAGCTGCTTTCCGAATATAAGAAAAAGGGGTCACTGGGCAGAGTTACAGCAACTTGCAAATCTCGCCTTCTCTTTCGATCTGTTCGGTACGCACAAATCTGAACTATCTGTTGAAGTAGCTTTTTATTTTTACTTTTTTACATTTTTTGTTCACTAAAACAAAGTACAGTCTTTATGTGACAAAACTAAATTGATGCTTTATACAGGATGATTTGTATAAAATAATAACATTTTAAGAAGTAGAGATGCCAGAATGGGGACACGCTGTTCCCATAACCTTCTAAGTAAGACTTAGTACATTTTGTTTTCTCTCTGACTTAAATTAGGACCCTCTAACATGTTTTGGAAAAAAAACCCAAAACAGCAAAACCCCAAAACTTGTATGTGGTTTGTTACAGCCCAATAACTGCAGAGGTCTCATTTCCTTTTATATACTAGGTTTATTCCCAATGAGCACACACAAAGAAAGCACCAAGGGTGTGTGGTTGTATCTTGTTCTCTATTGATACATTTATCTTCATTTACAAGTACACAAATGCATCAGTCTCGAGTAGTCTGAAAAATGGGTCAGAGGAGGAAGGGAACACGTAACCACGGCTTAGGGAAAATTCCCGGAGAAAAGACTGTTGCATACGGACGTTACCCGTGTATCCGTAACTACTTCTTCACAGCTGCTGCATAATACAGGTTTTTGTGGCACATCAGACATAGACAAAAACAGGGAACTTCAAAAGGCAAGTCTGATTAAAAGAAATGACGACACTGAATGCTAGGCAAGACATTGTCTTATAAATTCAATTCTGAACATGAGAGAGTCATCTAGCACCAGAAAGTGGCAAGAAACTATTATGCTGAGAAGTCTCAAAAAACAAACTAATGCCTGCAGAGATTTCTGCACCTAAGAACAGCAGTCACATTTTTATAGAAAGATGAAGGCAAAGCGAGCCAAAAATCTGAGGGAAAAGTGACCAGAAAAAGCAACACATACCAAAATCCTTATGTTTTTATCTTTTAAAAACAGTGGCAGTGAAAAAGGTTGGCAATGGACTATTTCTTGAAGAAATCCTGGAATCCTAATACTTATTTTCCTTCTTCTGATCTCCTCTGCAAACTGTCCACAGCCCTGAACTGAGACTGAACACACTACGTATGCATGTTCTGAATACAACAGTTATGCGGAACCTGGGAAGAGTTTGAACTATGTAAAAAATGAAGTGAAAATGCCCCAAGACACAAAAGTCAAACCTCCTTCCATCTATTGAGTAGTGCATTTATTGTGATGCCTTCAGGAGGCATCTCAGCAAAACACATCAGTAAAACTTAACTTGACTGCCATCTGAGATTGCCGATTCT
>NW_008824772.1:3374367-3381497 GCF_000699105.1 Pygoscelis adeliae
TGCAAGTAATAGACGTTTTACTTTTGCTATCACACACAGCGTGGCTCTCCATTGCCAATCAATGACAAAAATATTAACAACAAATTAAGTCAATATATTAAAAATAAAAATATATTTGAGTGTAACCTTGAGGCCAACGTGAACTGGCAAATCACTTACCATTTCACTGCATATGGGAGCCTTTAAACATATGTGTCTGCATTTTATAAATGTACATAAACATAGAGTGAACATCTGTTCACTCAAAATTATCATTAAGAAAAGTGTAAGCTGATGGCAGCCAGTATACAGTAACTGTATTTTTTAATAAAGTATTTTTCTTCCAGTAACCATAGCCGCAGATTTCAAAATTAGTTGCCAATCCAGACATACCAAATAACTTTCAAACAATGTCTTGGCACTGAAACGTTTCTTGAACAGAGACCCTTCTACCCCTTCGAATACAGTAATTTCGTAGAAGTCTCTGCCCGCCCGGGAACAAAGCCCTCTGCGTGCTGCGCCGTACTCGGCGCTCCCCAGCAGCCAGCCAACCAGCTCAACACCACTCTGATTAAAAACAACGTGCTTTCCTACTTTCACAGGCAACGTATCCCTGGTAGGCAGCACCACTATTTCAGGTTTACTTGGGAGGGGCGAAAGTGCCAACTTACCTACCTTTGACACCTTCAGTTTCTACAATACTTACAATTTATATTAAATGTAACAGTGCTTTACTAAAAGCTGATTCCCACAGAAGTAAATTGACTGGTCTGGCTTCCTTTTTACAACAGCGGTCATCCCGTTCTCTATACGGGATACCTGTGAGACAGCATATGCCTTATAGTATTTTACTGTCCAAGGCTTTTGAGAGGATTTGCGGGGAGGACAGGACACGACACAATCCTTCGTGTTACTTTCCTCTTATTCACCAGGTCACCTGCAGGCAAAGACACTGCAGGCTTCACTGCCCCTGCAGAACTCCCACTATGTGCCCCTGCTGAATACGGGATCGGGTCTGCAAGAGTTGGCCATGCAGAAAAAGGTGTATCTGTGCCCAAATGGAAGGAGAAACACTGGAGAGTTGGAAAGCACTGCAAGCTGAGGGCAGCAACAATTCATAGGCTTGGAAAATTATGTGGGCTTTACCTTTTACACTCTTGTTAACTCTGATTTTCATGAAGTAGGTGGTGTTGCTACAGCAACTGTCATATCACATCATTTCTGCTGTCTCTGTCAGAGAGATCATCTTATTTTATCTTAAACTCAGATATGCAGCTTTTCTTCTTCTATTCTAAAGACCTCTATATTTTGGATATAAAAAAAATTACACCAAATGGAACTGTGCCATATAAATTATATTTTTAAAAAATGTAGCAAAGCTTACAGAACATTTTTATTTGTTCTCTTTCTACAAATGCAGAAGGAATAAAGAAAACAGCACTGACCAGATTTACAGTAATCCAGAGTTTCAGAAATAAATGAAGAGCTGGTCTCACGATAAAGATGCTTCACGCCACCTTTAATGTGTTCTTCCTACAGAAGCTAACCCTGTGTTCTGGTGCACTTCACCAGAAGTCACTCATCTATTCACAGGTGAAAACACCTTGCTTCCTCATGCCCAGGCCATTTATGTACACACATTCCACACAATTCACACCCAGCTTAGACGATGCTGCCCATCCACTGCACACAATACGCTGTCGAACCCGCGTACCTCACTCGCTTTACTTGCAGCCTGGAAGAAGCATCTACTGAAGCAGAAGTCTCAACCCATCTTTACCTGTTTCAGAAGGTTTGTCCTAGCTGCTAGGGATAAGGCCACCCAGCTTTGCAGCTCCCTTGCTCAGTAACCCAAGAACTTGACTCTACCTCTTTTGCCTCCATTTTGCTGCCTGGATAAGGTCTTTGAGGACCCAATGCACAAGCAAAACCTAATAAAATCCTGATGACAGAAAGGCTCTATTAAATTTTTGTTATTAACATGCATTCCAACTCGTCCACTCACAGATCGTCCTTTAAAAAAATAAAAACCCAATGCGGAACAGTAGTAAATACCCAGTTACACCCTCAGGCTACTTAGGAAACGAAAGAAAGCCCTGTCTATAGTCAAAGGTTATTGCACAGACCACTCAGCTGCTAGCACAGCTCAGACCACCAGATCAAGCTCTGCCACAGCCTATGCTGGTTGATACTTACTGCTTCTTCGTAAGCATTTCCAGTTGCTTTCAAAACAATCAATGCAGTCACCAGATTACACTTCACTTCTACAAAGACAGGTCCTGGGCAGATGGAAATCTGCCTGCACGGATCTAACCCGCAGGCAAGAACTGTATCTTGTGTACCTGGTTAAGGGCTATGCACACAATTAAGATACCAAGTGGCCTTTCAGTTCTTTCAACAACTTTGCAAGCTTCGTTTCAGTGCCCCAGTACTTGACAGTTATTCTTTAGCTCAATTTCCTAGAGAAACTAGTTTTGTGCAATCGTGCTGTCCACATGTCCGTCTAGCCTCCTCCTCCCAACAACTTTTGAAACTGTTGGCCAATTTCAAACAAATTTGGCAGAGAGGTATGGACATGTATTACTAACAAGCTTTGTGAAAACAATGTAAATGAAAGAAGCCCTTAACTCCCTGGCTGAAGGAAGGCTGCGGGAGCCTCGTTACACACCAGAGAACCCACGGTGGTTTTGCTGCTCATGGAACCGATTCCTTGGGCAGGTAGTAGGAAGGAAAAAAGGAAAGTATTCACCAAGTTGTTATTTGTTACGGCAGTCAGGAAAATCACTTAATCCTCTTCTCTACTGGAATCAAGAATCTCTTTTCACCTTATCCCACCCACTCATTTACTATTTCCAGTAATCACGAGCAAAATTATTTGTTTGACAACTGCACTGCCACTTGACAATCTCTCTGAATTTCACACAGACGCATCTGGTATTGATAGCCATTAAAACAGTCATGCACCTGTCCTGTCTTAAAAATCAATGTAGAAGACAGTCAGATGTGGACAACCCAGCTGTCTGGTATCATCTGAGCATTTATTTATTCTTGTAATATGTAGTGAAAACCAGAGCTCTTACTAGAAAGAGCTTTTTTATATTACCCACAGCACTTATTATGCAGGTAATTTAAGTCTTCCAACCAAGACACAGTAGGAGTGTTTGGGAATCAACAGTTTGCTCTGGCAGCAATGCAACATTCATTACTGGGTTTGGGGCGGGGAGGGGTTTGGTCAGAGGGGGGGAATTTATTTTTTTTAAAAAAGATTTTGTTAAAATGCAAGACAAAAAGCTAGGTGAGGAATGCTGCGTAGGACTCGTAGCTAAGAATTAGAGAGCTCTAGATTTAAGCTGGAAGCTGCATGTCTCCACCCACTTGAGGGATACACACTAACACACAGATCAGTATTTGCAAGGTCAGAGATCCCTTCTAACCCTCTTCCTTCTTACTCTCACTGCTGTTATTTCAGTGTTACTAACGTCCACAACTGCTGAAGCTTGAGGAAGAATGGGTTAAACTTAGCAAATTAAAAACAAGCAAGAGAAACACCTTTCCTCTTTCTGCTTAACTGGATAATTGGTTAGCAGGAACCTGCTTGATGAGTTTCAGCAGCTCCTAGAGATCAGGCAAGGCTGTTTCTGAGAGCGGCTAAAGCTGCCCACTGTGTAAACATCTTTAAGCCGACCAACAGGGTACCTCTTGCTAAGGTTGGTTTTTTTGACAACTAAAATTTCCAGAAGGCAATGAAGCAGTTTGTATGCCAAAGATCCATCCAAATCCAGTAAAAGCAGGGAACTGAACTATTTTAGGCAGAATATTTTATAGATGTTATACACATAAAACTGTCTTATGGTCAGAATAAATAGATGATGTAAAAAATGTTCAAGTGAATGATGAAAGACTAAATAATTCTCACTGCAATGGAGACAGCGTAACAGTAAGATTCAAATGAATAAATAACAGGTTCTGTCCTAGTAACTTAAGGGGCTAAGAAAATTCTAGTTCTGAAGGTTCATGTGACAAATCAAAGGGCTTCACTGGATCTGTACAATCCTCTGGGCTTATTACTTGATACCATTTATCTGTAAGGCAAAGATTTTACTCAAGTAATTAGTGATTTTGAGTCCAGTTGGCTAAAAAGAAAGTACACGAGGGCTGACTTTCACACAGGGATTATCTTGTCCTATATCAGATGTGTGTGCAAGCACGAGTTTAAAAAAAAAAAAAAAAGAGACAAATCCTGGTAAAATCTTGCTATAAATTTAAACCAGTCACAACTGTGTAATCACCAAAGCAGCGCCTACAGCAATCACTGCAAAATACTGGAAAAGATGTACTCAAGCACTGTCCATATTATCATCTTCATTTCCATTTATTCACCTTGATGTTTCAATCAACTAAACACTGCAAATGATAAATGGACATTTATACATGCTGAGTTTTAACACTAAGAACCAAGCTCTCCCTTCCTGCAGCTCTGTCAGTCGAAACCAGCGGGGAGCCTCACCACGGGGCTCTTTCTCCCAGGTTCTCTTCTCTCCAAGGATGCAGGAGAGACTAAGAGAGGCAATTGTAAATTTATATCCTGAAGAGCAACGTACAGATTTGGGGAAAAGTATTTCAGCCTTTGCCAGTACTGATCTGCTCAGACACAGCTTGAAGCGTCTGATAAAGTTACCGTAAAAAAGAGACTTCCAGGCTCAGTACTGTCCATAAAAACAAACCCCACATTTCAAGAGAATGTCCCTTCATAAAATAACAGGAACCGCTCCTCAAACACTACTGCTTGCAATCATGTTTTGTACCCCCTCCCCAAGCGTTATGTCTTTTTGTACTATTTTTTCATACAAGGGTGCCCTCAGAGATGTTGGGGTTTCAAACCCAGAGCCAACTTTCCAAAACACGCTGTATTTTGAAAAGCCCATTTTCGTTTCACAGAGGAATAAATAAGTTTGCATCATAAAGCCTTTATCCCCCCGAAACCCAAAGCCTCCCATACAGTTAAAAATCAAATCCAGCTTTATTTTCCTGCATGAGTCAGGCTGCATGCAAACAGCTTCAGAGGAAGGCAAGCTTGGGGTGGAGAATAGAACTGAAATAAGAAATCCAGAGAGGGATACTTGTTCTTCTAACAGCACGCTCCTATTTTCCCAAGACATTTGCTAATATTTTCATTTTAAAACTAGAGGAAAGCCACCCCCTTCCCCCCAAAAGAAGTTTTAAAGATTATAAAGACACACAAGGACACACTTTATTATTTTAACAATTATTGCTATTTTCAGAGCTCCAGCACAGCTACTTCCTTCCATAATTGGACTTCAATCAAACCCTAGTGAAGCTTTTGATCTTGGAAAGAGTAACAACATAGCTCTGTTATCGGCACATAGGGGGCAAAGAGTAGGATCCAGAATTTTTCGATAAAAGAAAGTTAATTGCTTTGACTTATATTTATCAAAGGTCATGGCTACAAGTTCTGAGCACATACATAACGGTGCACACTGAGAAATCTTGTATAGACTGGCCAAAGTAAGTGTTGGGATTATACTATCTGTGTGCATTAAAAAAAAAAAAAAAGGGAGAAGAAAAAAGCAGCAAAACAATGCTAGATTACTATCCAAATATACCCCAGTGGATGTCCTGCCAAACAGCAAATATGTGGCTGTAAGCTCCAAACTGAAATAAAAGCTTGGCCAGAAGCCCAGAGCTTCACTGTATTTTGCTCAGCTAGCCATAGTCTGGCAGAACAGAGTGAACACATTCTCAGCCACGTGATAAAGAAGCCCGTCGGGCCAAGCTGATTTCCTTGTGTTGGTTAAATGTGATCTTCAGACTGTACACACCAGCGGCTTTGGGAAAACGTGAGAAAGTGGGAAACAACAGGCCACGGGCTATAAACTGAAGGGCAGCAAAAAATTACTTAAGGAGTTTGCTTAAACGCTGGTGTTGCCAGTGCTGTATTTTAACAAGGTGTTAACTGGGCTTGTAGGGGTGAGCATATTCAGCAAAGGGTGCTGAGCACCGGGAGTTCACCTGGATTTCGATAGGAGTTACACACCATCAGCTCCTTCAAGGATGCAGACCCTGAAAGAACCTGATTCGGAAAAGGCACTGCAAATTCTTCATGGATTATGAGAGCTTCCCATCAGTGGCTCAAAAATGCAAAATGCTGAACTACTTCAAATTCCATGTTCAGGAGAATTGGAGGTACTTAGGCCTCTCAGGATGTGGCCCAGTACAGGAAGGGTACGACTGATGGTGGTATACATCCCCTATGGCTCAGATTTTGCTGACGCTACTTAAATAGCCACCAAGTAGCACTACTGAACACAGAGAAACATTCATGAAGTGAGACAGAATTTGGCCAAAGGATTCAATCCGAAAAACATGTAGGGTCTAATGGGATAAAAGCTGCCCCGATGATATTTTGATAGTAGTGATGATAATATTTTTAAATAACTGACTTAGGAAGAGACAAACAGCATCCCTGGCCAGTATCAGAGGTACATGTGACTTGTGAGAGCATGTTACATACGGAAGCAGAAAGAAGAGCCTCCAAACACAAGACCTCAGTAGTACATCCCTGCTACAGATAAGAGCAACTCAGATGAAACAGTCATGAGAGTATATAATAAAAGTGAGATTTGTTTACTTTCTAACAGAAATAAATTGATAACCTAGACACGTGCAGCAGCTGGTGAAATCAGAGACACACACGAGTTGACAATTACACCTCCAGTTCTTTCCTTCTATTTGGCTAATGATTTCTTTTCACGTGTTCAGAACAGCTTCCAGACAGAGACTACCACAATCTTCAACAATGACTTCAACCATGTCGCGCTGGGAAAATTGAACAGGTAAGAGAGTTTGGAAAAGTGTTTCTTAAACCTGGTGATGAGTCCAGTCCAACAGAAAGATCAGCCTTTCTGAGAGTGGCCACGTGATTACAGATGCATGAACGTCAGGTCTCGGAGTCTGGACAATCCACGCCCTGATTTTTTAAGTGCCAAGACACCAACAGCTAAGGTGTTTCAAGTAGGCACCCAACTGCAGCTGTCCAATATTTGTGACTGAAGGCTTGTGGTTTAACCTCCTCAAAAGGTGGATATGCAGGTTAACTTTAAATATGCTGCTCTCTTTCCTAATTCTCTCAT
>NW_008824772.1:3381507-3393653 GCF_000699105.1 Pygoscelis adeliae
AGCGATGCAGGTGTTCACAAGGTCAACCTCCTGCTCCGTTTTACTCAATTTGTGTTACTCTCAAAAAATGGCTCAATCACCAGACTACTACCACTTCAGAAAAACCTTCATCTAATGAGCAAGCCCCATTTTTTTTGCTTATGTGAATTTGAGTAAGGCATTGTAACAACATATGGCTAAGGAACATGACACCATGTTGATATCTGACTTATTAACTTTATCAGTTATTTACGCTCTTGAAGAAAAATAATTTTCACTACAGGCAGGGGAATTAATTCCTCATTTTTCAATGTAGATGCAGGCCCTTAGACAGTTGGTGGCAAAGGCCATATTATGGTCAGTCCCTTGTGACTAACCTGCTTGGGTAGATGTGGTCCCTGGAGAAGTCTGGAAACTGAGAGTGGGAATTAAACAAAGGTGCCCTACAGTATTCTTAATTTCACTCTCCAAAGTCTGCACACTCTTCACTAGTCTTCAGAGCAGTGATCACCCAGCTCAACAGGGCTTTGATTCTGGCCACCTTTCTTTAGCTACCTAGTTGCAGTCACTCATTACTCCACCCTCACTGCAGTAAGCAAAGAGAATTGGGCTACTCCATGGGGCTAGCCCAGCATATAAAATGGATACACCAAATTAAATTATCTCAGGATGCATATAACACAAAAAAAACTCCATTGAGCAAATATATGCTGCTGTGAAAATTTTACTTTGACATCCATATGCTGCTGTGGTGTACTTCAAACAGCAGCGAGCTCAGCACTTGCAGTTATTTCAGATCTGTTATCTGATTTTTTACTCTTCCAAAGTTAAGCTCAAGGCAATGTCTTAGACACAGTCAAAAAAAAAAAAAAGGCAAAGCAAAAAGAAAAAAAATTGCAACATTTCCCAGTAAACTTTCTCCAACTTAACCCTGAGAAAGCAGGAAAAAAATCGAGTGTCTTTTCGTTGTTTCATACAGGTTGTTTTTTTTAAAAAGACACTTCATACAGCATATGCCACCGCCAGACCGAACAGGCTTTCGGGCCTCAGATAAGAGGTACCTTGCCACAAAGGTTATCAAAACGTCTTGATGCTGTGCTGGAAACAAAACACAGGAAGGTAGAGAGGTTCTAACAAATTTCTAAATGCCCTAACAAGTATGCGCGTTCAGGGGTAGAGGGAACAGGACACTAAGGGAGCAGGGGAGTCCACCCAGCCGTGCTGCATTATACTGCGAGCGTGTTGTGTCATTACAGCTTTATCCCGACACACCCATATTTACAGCACACAATGTACTGTACAATTCACAATGCCAAGAAACTCAACATATCTAATCTGGCAGAAAAACAAAGTCATATCAGGTTAATCCAATTCTTAAATTGCACAACTTTGAAAAGCCAATAGGAAAACAAATCTTCCCCTAGCTTGTGCTCCCCCTATTCCTCCTCCCAACACACATACCCTGCCACGACCTACTTTTCCTCTTTGATCCCTCAACATTTTTAGCCCACTCTCACCGTCCCTTCCTTCTCATTCACTTCTAACCTACCTCCACCCCAGACTCCGGTGGCAGAGTGGAAAGTTACGCCAATGAGAGCGAGCCGTAAAAGGCAGCTTTGTGCGCAGCGCCCCGGCTGAAACTCGCTGTGAAGAATGAATGACAAGACGCATACACAAGGTCACTTGGACACCTGCCCGCATGTGATACTGCAATAATTGTGATAAGATAACAGGCCTCAAATTTGAAGTTGGCTGACTGCAAGGTGGTTTCAATCAGGGCAGCGGAGCTGGGTTGCTTCTGCGGCACGAAAGGAACAGGATATAGCAAGGTTGCGTAAAAGTTCAGAAAATTTTTAGGTAAAATAATTGTGCTCAACTTTGGAGAGATTTTGCTCAACAAAAGATAGTTCCATTGCCTGGGTTCGGTGCATTCAAGATCTTGCCTACAAAGCTTATAGCTCGTTTTCTAACTTGTCTTTTTAAATGAAACCTTGGAGTCTCATATAATCACAAGACTCCAGGAGGTGAGGATTTTAAAAGAATAATGGTGGAAAAAAGTTTGATGCCCCCCAACACACATTAAACCAATTAAACCTGGTTTCTTGCAGATTCGTTTCTCAAAGTGAATCGACATCTCATGGTGTCTAAAAAGGTGTCAGCTTTCCCAGAAGCATTTCACACAGATCAGGCATTTTAAAGGTCTTATGTAAATTCTCTGATGTAGAAAATGCACATTTACATTACAGCTTTTCCTGCTCAGTAACATATTCCTGTCCTATCCACTCATCTATTTTCATGAAATTTTAGGAATGTAATTATTCCTTCAGAATCACAACTTTCTTGCCACATTTGGTTAAAATCAGCCAGTACACTCAAAAATCATGAAGCAGGAACACGCAAGAGGCCACACATACCTAGCATGACTGGATATGGTTTGTTTTCATAGCAAACCAGGCAAAAAAAAATACCCCAATGCTCATCTATCACAGCATGAAACAGAGCTGCAAGAGTTACGTACATAAAACGGCCAAATGCCCCACGCTGCAACGAGGGGCCGCAGCTGCAGGGATTACAGATGTCAGTAACATCTATATTTCCACTATGCAGCACAATAAAAGAGGGAACAGTGGTATGTCTGATTGCTGCAGGGTCCTTCAAATTAAGTCAGTTTAACCCTCTCTGTTGTGATGAGGAACAGGGTTTGTTTCTGAGTGCTTAGTTCCTACTTACTAAGCATTAGAAGCTAAGCACACAGCTGTTTTTCAAGTAGACTTCTGGCTGGAGTAGGACTCATTTCCAAATGTTGAATTGGCGAGTTTGTAAAAATTACTGAATTGTTTTAAGTTACCTCCTTTGTTTCAATGCAGCCCTCTCGCTTTGAGCCTGTGTTTAATATTCTGCAGCCTTGAGTAATATACTCTTCCACAAGAAGGTTTAGTGCCATTATTTCAGTAATCTCGCTGTGCTAAAAATATTGATTGCTCCGTCAAACGGAGTTCTGCAGGAGTTATTTTGTGTTTACAAGTTTCACACTATTGTTCCTTCAGTTTTTCAAAATGCAATCTACAGTTTCCTTCCTCATCTCCTTAGAATCTCAAGTTATAAGCACAGTTACTAGTGGGACCGCATTTAATTTCTGTTTTGAATGCTTTCATCTGTATCATGATTGTGAAGTTACCAGGTCACCTCAAATACAGCAATGTCCACATACAAGAATTAAGTAAGTGGGGAACCTTGCAAGCGATTGAAAAAAATTTTCAAGATCCAACCATTGCCACACAAAGTAATGGATCTTGCTATGGACAGAGAACCCTGTTCGTTCATTTGTTTATTAAATTCAAGAGTACCAACCAGTTCTGTAATGAATTACTTAAACTTTGACCTATTGTCCACAGCCATGTTCCAGAACAAAGAATTTATAGCAAGCTGTGCTCCCTAAGGCTAATTGGAAGAGAACACTTTTTTTTTTTTTAAACAATTCTCCATCCTCAACAAATCTTTGCCAAACTATGTATTTTTGCCTTTCTGCTTATACACCTACATATGGAAGGATGACAGTTTGTTACAGATGAGTTATTGCTATAGTTCACTCCAGCTTCTGCTTGTAGTAAATGCATGCTAATACATCGATCCATGGGTCCCTGTCAAGTTTTGTTTCAGTAATAATCCAGATGTGTTCCAGTTTATAAGGACCTGAGTTTTCTAGGACCCTAACACAATTTGGATTTTTTATTTCCTCCTGCAAAAAGCCATACATCAAAACACAAGCACAGAGCTTCACAACAAACTTTTTAGCAGGGCCTGTTGAGACAGGACAAGGGGGAATGGCTTTAAACTAAAAGAGGGTAGATTTAGACTAGATATAAGGAAAAAAGTTTTTATGCTGAGGGTGGTGAAACATTGGACCAGGTTGCCTAGAGTGGTGGTGGATGCCCCATCCCTGGAAACATTCAGGGTCAGGTTGGACGGGGCTCTGAGCAACCTGATCTAGTTGAAGATGTTCCTGTCCACGGCAGGGGGGGTGGACTAGATGACCTTTAGAGGTCCCTTCCAACCCAAACTATTCCACAATTCTAATATCCTCAATGCCTGTTTTCATTAAATGGCAAATACGAACAAGAGAATACTACCAGTACAATGAAGAGCTAAAGCTGTTTCTCTCAAAGTGAAGCAGAGAACCCTGAAGCAAGAGCATGCCACATCAGGGAAGCTAAGCAATGGTGTTAGATGGTGTACAATGAAAATCTGGGCCAAATCTAGCCCTGGCAAGATTTAGTTCAGAGAATGGGACAGGGAAGGATAATGGTACCACAGCTTCAAGCGTGTCAGAAGTGTGAGAGGTTGAACAATAACTTGTATTCGTTTAAAACTTGATGGATAGCACCTCAGTCATGCAAAGCTGAAGTGCTATGAAGAGCCCTAGCAGAAAAGAAAAAAAGAAAAAAAAAAAAGAAATGTTGCAACACATGCTGCCTTACCTACCTGTGTTAGCTCTCCCTACATTAGCTCTGAAGCTCTCAGGACCAAATTCAGTTTTGTGATAAATAGACAGATTCTTAAATGCCATTTGTTCATTAAGAAAAAGGCAACAAGCTACAAAATCTGTTGTCATGCATTCATTTTGACAGTCATGCATTTTATGTTCATTTTCTATACTAACTCATTCCGTGTAACTTACTCCATTAAATGGAGTAAATTTGAGATTTAAGTAAATGCTCTTTTTCAGAGCTTTCATTATCTACTTAATGTAGAATAGATCAAACCACAGTTTTTCTTGAATGTAACTTAGTTGAAATACTCGTCCGATGATCCCAGTCTTCCGTGGAATTCAGACAAAATACTGAAAATATATTTTATTTGTTATGAAAGTGAGACTTCAAAAAAAAAAGGAAACTTAGTATCATGTTTGTGTGATACAAATACTAAATAGCTCCATAGTGTACTGCCAGCCAACCAAGCTTCTGATTTCATAATGCTCTAAAGCCCTCTTTACCGATGACAAGTATGTCCTTCCATCCTGAGAAAACTCCACTGGTGCACCGAGAGCCGTTACCCCCCTTAAAAAAAAAATCCAGAAAGATGAATGACAAGAGAGTGAATGGTGACATTTTGCTGCTCCACCTAGGAGTTGATGAAGGAGAGCAGTCAACAAGCTGCTCTCCTGCTGAGCAATACTGAAATCAGTAAGACCACATGAGGAGTAAAGTACTCATTGCTGAGATTAATTGGGCAGAATCTGGCTTCCACAATTGCCAATCTGCTGTCATGTAAATATATAGAGATTGAAACAATTTAATGTGTTTCCTAGTACCTGCATCTAATCAGATAATATCAATGTCTTCTTCGTATACATCTCCTGATGATGTCTTCTCTCTTAACTGTAACATATTGTTTTATGAAAGACTTCAGGGTGTACTCACTTCTTAAAAATCAAATCACTGCACTAGAGAATCATTCAATCAAACACTCTCCAATACACTTTGAGATGGGAAGCAAGGCTTCAAGAAAGACACTGTACTTTTTCTAGGTAATTGCAACAAGTTTGACACTCAGATATCCTTGAAACGTCCTTCTAAGGGGACAAAAATCCCCTACTTGTTGCCTCTGTGTATCCTCTTCCTAACACTGGATAGCCCTTACTTGCCCAAGTAGCTCTATCTGCGTGGAAAGCACTATTCCCGATGAGAACTGAAGAGTCAGGCCAGGTATATTTTAAAAGTATCGCATAAAACCAAAGACATTTCACGCTGTTTACTGTTTGAACTCCAAATCAACTTCATGTTCTTTCATGCAGTCAAGCAATTATTTAACCAATAATCAAGAGTTTAACAGTGAATATTAAAATTAGATCTCTTGAAGGAGACACAGTGTTCTTGCTTCTAGCATTAACATGGCTTGTGCGTTCAGCACTTTTTTCCCCTGTTATCATGTGACAGGCTATTTTTAATATTTGCCTGAATATATTTTGCATCTTCCTTTGATCCAGAAAGCAGTTTTGTGAGGCTTGTCTGCATATTGCATTTCCCTTGCCGTGGCAGTCCGGAGTGAAGCTTTTCCATTTCACTGCAATTTCGTCATCGGCTGGTAATGGCAGGAGCACACAGGCGTGTGTGCGTGCCTGCTGCTCTAGCAAAAGCCATGCTGAGCAGGCTGCACAGGGGACTGCCACGTGCCTAAAGCACATGGTCATGCAGGCAACAGCCATCCAGAGCCTCACGTGAGAGTCAATGTGAAGAGCAGCTCTCGGCACCAGCCTGCCTGATGGTTTAGCTGGTCACTCCCGTGTTGTCACGTGGGAGAACAAAGGTCAGGAAATTCCCAGCTCCTCTTGGTGCTGGAGGTAGAGTCCTTCGACTCTAAGAGAGGGGGCTCACGCTGTGGCTCATGCAACACCTAGTAACTGCTTGTAAACAATGACTAAAGCTTAGGAGAGGATTCCACATAGAAGTTGGCTGCTGGGAATGCTGCCCTTCACACTACAAAGGCTGTGCTGGAAGAGGAGGTCACATTAAGAAACACAGGGGAAGGAAGACTGCAATAAAGGGAGTGTTGCACACACACCCCTTTGCGGGCTGCCCCCTTCACCAAGTCATCCCCAGCATGCAGTTGAGAGGCTGGATGGAGCAAGAACAAACCTCTCCCAGCTGGCTGCTGTGCCTATCACAAACAAGAGTTAACAAAAAAATGCCGAAAACCACCCAATCACGCCCTGTGTCAATCATTACAGTTCAGTATCTATGTAAGAAGTAAAAGGTAATGGATACTGCGCTCTAGATGAAGTATCTTGGCTGAATAAATAAAACATGGCATTTAATAAAATCTTTGTATTCTTGGGGGGGTGGGAGGTGTAAGTACACTTCACATGGAAATGGTTTTCAGCTTTTTGATTAATGTACCCCTATTTTTTTTTTTAAACTGAAAGTGAAGACTTGCAGATATTGCACGTATGTGTATTTCCACAGCAGATTACAAAGCTTGCTTTTCTTTTTTTCTTTCCTTAAATAATCTTTGGCAGATCCTTTGCAAGTAGTCTAAGACACTCAGCCGTCCAGGCAACACAGACTGAAAACCACTGTCACAGGAACTCAAAGAATGAGGGAGTTTTTTCAAAGCCTCCTTAAGGAGCAGGGAAGTAACAAAACATGGGGTATCACTGTGTCAGCAGCATCCCCGTGACATAGCCCTACATCCAAAGCTTTGGTGGTAAACAGAAAATTCGGATCTGAACCACAAAATCCCCAAAACCTAATTCGGGTCTTCCACCAGACTTAGCTGATGCTTCTGAACTCTAATTCACTCCGTTCAAACCCTTTACAGTAGCTGCCCCATTCACCCAAATAAGGGCTACACAGGGAAACGAGCCAGGTAAAAGCAACTACCAACTAGTTACCTGCAAAATACGAACCTCCCTTTACATACAAACAGCTACAAATACTCCCAATTCCCTTAAAGGACTCTGCAGTTAACTGGAGATTTATGTTCCACCAAAAACATGGCAGAAGACAACACAAGGTCTGCAACAGATTAAGAACAAAGAAAATGTGTTTGCAGTAACAGGTTACTTTAAAAGCTAGCTTTATAAAACCTGTTTTTCTGAGGGAGACTACGGATTTCAACCAACTAACCAGCATCCAATACAGGGAGAGAAAAGAAGTTTCAAAGGCGTCTACACATTACAATGAACAGTGGTCTGCAATACTGAAATAAATCAAAATACTATTTTTTTATTAACAGAATTGGTACTGTGAAAAAGAAATAGATCAGATTTCAATCTTGCAACAGCCATTACCCTGTGTCCCTCTTCTTCAAAAAGAGAAACGGTATTTGCTATACGTACATTCCCCGAACAGGAATTTATGGGAAAGCAGGTGCTTGCTTTATTCTTTGCTATAGTCCAGAGAACAGATGATGAACTGGTGAGCCTAAACATTTTTCCATCAGCCAGACAATCCAAGTTGGAAATACAGAACCAAGTTAAACCTATAAGGAAACTTTTTGGTTTTGTTATTTTTTTACTTTTAAGGAAAAAAAAAATCAGTGAGGATTCTGTAATCTCACGTTTACCATCAGGGTCAGCTCAGCTCTGCTGAGCCTGATGACACTTCTCAGTGAATGCCAACGCAGATTTCCAGATCTCTTCCAGAGATGGTATAAAATACATATTTGGGCAATACCATTATCTTCTAAAGACAGATAAGGCTTGTATTTCAACACACATGCAAAATTAAATCTCCTTGTGCCACTCTTCCATAGACCCTCTATGTCCGAGATACACCACGTACATACGTGAGTCACATTCGGTGTTCCACGTGCACGTGTACATCCTCCCCCGTACACAGCACACGCAGGTACAGGCGTTCTGACCAACCGCGCATGACAGGCTGATGCTAATGCTGCGGAGCCATTTAAAGTAGGGACATAAGCAGGACGGGATTTGACCCTGCCTTCAGCCAGAGTCTACACGCTCAAACAGGCTTCCATTGCAAGACAAAATTCAGAAGACACAACAACGAAATATTTTTAGGAGAATTATGATCACCTAAAAAATTCAGTTTTCCTAAAAATAATAAGAGCACATGGAATTAAGTTTTATTGAAATTGTATACTTTATACTATTTGTTCCTGGGGTTATTACAATAACACAAATCACAACAGCCATGCATACTGGAATGGTAGCTCACACCAATTAAAGAAACCTTTCTTCGTGTGACAGTTTAAAAAAAAGTATTTTAAAAGTCTTAAGATATATTAACCAAAAGGCTCCATTATAACGATTTAACATTTACCTCCAGACTAACTTTCATATTTCAAAGCAGCACATTTGCCTTGGCACTTTTACGACAACCTTAAATGCTCATTTTCACTCTTACTAAAAATTTGTTTTTTAAAATATATACTACTTATTTTAAAACTTGCTCAAATGCTAAACTCTTAAGATGATCTTCTCTTCAAAACAGATTGTCAGAGTAAGTTTTTTACACAGCAGCACATAAAAACTTCAACAACCTGATGATAAACCAGACGACTGTTAATTAAAGTTATAAGTAAAGGGGAGTGGGGGAAGAAAATATTATTTTAAGAAATTGAATGAGCTCCCTTTTAGAAAACACATTTAACTAAAAAATTATATTATTGCTTAAGGCAAGATGGCATGGGAAAAAAAATACCTGCAAATTTAGATGTTTTATGCTACCCCAAGAGACATGACTTCTTTTGCAACAGTAAAAAAGCATAGAGAGTTTCTAGTGAGAAAAGTTTGTAACCCTGAGGTGTAAACGGCTCAGGAAAAACTCAAAAAATCAATGAGTTGAAAAGTCATGCGGACAGCTGATTACAAATAAATTCTGACAGGTGATCATTAAAAGCCTGGCTCATAATCAGGCTCCTCTGAAAAAAAGAATGAGGACAGATTATCTGCTTTTAATTTTACATGTGCATATGCGACAGAAAATGGTGTAGCATATACACACTAGTTTTAAAAACCGGCTCAGAGAAAGCAAGAGGTTTTTATATTCTGCTCTTGCCAACTCCAAGTGTATTCTAACTTTGGAAACCCTTGTAAGTTATTAGTTAACTATGAAATGCCTTGAAACTGAAATACAAAACAAAGTCAAATCCATATAAAGTAAAAGTAAGTAAGTGAAATCCACGACTAAACACACACTTCTGACTTGGGGCCAAGGAGTCTGTTGACAGGTTTGGGGTGTTTGGGGGGGGTGTTTTATTTCTTTTTAATGAGAAAGCAACGTTGCAGACTTATAAGACTTCTCTATTTCATCCTGCTCCACAACTTTTGTCCTTCTATTTATTTATTTTGCCTCCTTATCAGATGATTCTGACAATGACTTCGCACGCTGAGCGTGGCAAACGATCAAGCAGAAGGGAGAGGAGTGGTTTCCTGCTCCCAAGAGCACACTTTGCTCTAGCAAACCTTGTGTGAGCAGAAGAGCACAATAAATAAGTCACCCTTGGTCTTTTTTTCTTTTTTTTTTTTTTTTTTTAAGAAAAAAAAGGCAAAGCTCCATGTTTTCCAAACTTCCATGTTGACACTATTCCACTGACCATGACCTCAGCCTTGCTGGTGTCAAGCCAGAGCAGTTGTTCTGGATTCATACTAGTGTCTCTAAAGGGATGATTTCAAGTGCTAATAAACTAATAGAAGACTTCCACTGACATCAAACGTGTTTGAATCATGCATTACAATCAGAACTTGGAGTCCACGATGTTTTCTTTGCCTACAGCTCAAGGTGACTATAGATGTAATTTATCAACTCAGGTCAGGGTTACTCACTTTATGTTAATTTAAGCAAGACTATAACGCAGTTCCAAAATTTAGTTCCTGTCCCATGTACTGTGGCAAATTTTATTTTGCTCAACAGAGAATAAGATTATGGCCAAAATTTCAAACAGGAAGCATTGTCTTTGTTTTAACTTCAAAATAATTGCCCACTCCTGTGTTCTCACATCAAATATTGGCCAAACGAATATTCTCTTTCACGGTCCTTCTCCCTGTTCATTTAACACCACGGCACTATTCCGTTTGTGGTCTTTTCACTTGCTAATAGCTAGGCTATCAATGCAGAAGGGAAGATCAGCAAGTTTCCTTGGAATTCCCACAGCTTCCTTACACAATTTAAACAAAAATCCCTGTGGAGCAACTTAGCAATAACTAGAGCTATTATTTTTATTTTTTGGAGTGTGAGTGACTTGAATCATATTGGCTCTCTCTAAGCTGCCTGTCAACCATGCAGGGAGAAGTAATTATTTACACTGGGGAGGAGGACTCATGCCAAAATCCATAGGCAGTTCTTAGGTCTGATTTACCTGGTCTGACCGGGCTCTGCATGCAGTTCTGCGACACCATGCCTGGATGGACTGAAGTAGAAGCCCTGCTGCTGAGGTCCATGACAGAAGGTGATGCTGAGGTAGCTTGCTGGAGACCTGACTGGTGTGGGCTGTGCTCGTGCTGGTTTGGGCTGGGTGGAATGCCATTTTCCGAGAGGAATTCTTCCAGGTCCATGTATTCCAACTGGAAAGTGTCTCCATCGTATGGCAGTGTCTTGTCCCATAATGTTGGGCCCAAGAAAGCTGACTGAGGGACTGTGGTACCGGTGCTGTCATCATCTAACTTCTTCTCTTTGTCTTTTTCTTTACCGAATGCTTAAACAAAACACATAATAAAGATATAAGAGCTCAGTAATTAAAATATTAGCTACTGCTACTTCAATTATTTCTGCTGCACTCTCAGTGGCAAGAAATGAATACTCCCTTCATAAAAATAACTCCTTTAATTCACTCTGTTTGGCAGAGAATTGACGGGGCAAGCCAGTTGAGCACCTTTGCTGGATCCAACCATGTTTTTGAGATTTTCCTCTATTTTTAGTTAACAATTCCACTGCATGCATGGCTTTGGATGTCAGCTTCAATAAGTACTCAACAGACTTAAAAGTGAGTATTTAACTTAGAGCAAACTGGAAGATGTTGCTGGATTCTGTTGAAGAGGCACAGTCTTAACCTAAAATCCCCGTAATTTATTATCCTGTTATACTTCTACATTAAGGTCCCTGTCTTGCTAGTCCTTACACAAGGAAAGTAGTCCTCAAATTCAGTACTTCTTAACGTTACTAACTTACAACAATGGTGAAGTCTGACAGAATATGTACTTTGACGTGCAGAAAAGCCAATGAAAAATTCAAAAGTAGAAGCAAAGCAAAAAAGTTAAAATGATGCTTCCTACTCATTCCTACAACATCCAGTGATTTCAACACACATTTTTGAAGGGAAACACCTGGTTTCTCTAGGAGATTTGCAAGAACCTGAACCGATAAAGCTTTCTGACAACCACCATGCCTTCTTAACATTTTCTTTTTAAGCACATGCAACAAACCCGGTGAAATCCTGCGAGTCGCTTTGCAATGAAACTCGGAAAGCTGAGGACACAAACCGCCCTGGCTCTGCAAGACCTTTCACAGGGTTTTGTTTTTAATGTGCGTTTAGATCCATCGGAAATACAAGGTGCAATTACGTCCGCACCACTTTAGCTTTCCAGAAAAGTTGCAACTTTCTACTGTCAAAACGCCTTTCAGTCATACGGGACGAGGTTTCACGGTTTTTAAGCGGCGGGCAGGACGGAGCAGCTGGCCGCCCCGAGGGGAGGCTGCGGCGGG
>NW_008824772.1:3394906-3398234 GCF_000699105.1 Pygoscelis adeliae
TGCCCCGGCGCCCTGAGGGAGGCGAGGCGGGTGGTATTTTTATCCATTTCTAAGGGAACCGGTTATTGGGCTTGCGAGCATTTCGTTTCAGAGCCACGGCAGATCTTTTACACCTCTCGTTTCCGTAAGCAGCTCGCTTCTCTCGCCAGTGACCGAGACACACCAGGGTGAGGTAGCTGTGCAGGGTTCCCGGTACCTGGTCCCACTTTTGTGTCGGAAGGGGCTTCCCTCTCTACTTGCGAAGATCCTCGTTGCGAGTACGGTTGACTTTGTACCTGCTTAGGCCTTCGGCCACCCTCTCAGGAACTGGGCCCGACCCCGTGTCGACTGCTCAAGACTTGGCTGTAGTAACTTCCACCCTTCAGGTGCTTGTGGGCATTCGTCTCTCCCCGCTTCTCATCTTTTTTTTGGACGGCGTTTGGCAAAGCTTTACCATCCAAATTTCATTGTTGCTCTTTCTTCAAGTCAGTTCTTTTGCCGTTAACAAATGTAAATAATCATAAATACTCACTATAAGCAAATAAAGGTAAATTATGTGCATAAACTTTTAGTTTATGGGCGCTGGAGTGCCCAGTATTCAGAAATAAAAGCTGCCTGAGGAACAGAAGTCTGCCCTGAAGAGTTATGTTCTCCCCTTATGCATCTGTCTATGACTACGTGCACTGACTGGCGTCTGGTCAAATGATCCGACTGAAACAAGCAACTAATTGAAGTCAAATCAGTAAAATTGCAGTGGCACAACCAAAACCTGAAGAGTGGCAGTTGTAACCGTCAGGCCCTTCAGAACCAGAGACAGCGTAACATTATTTGTGGCAACAACTGAGAAGGGGTTACGGAAGAGCCCTCACATGCCGCTGAGGCGGCGTGGTTCGTGACTGGAGGGGCTTCAAGCAATGTGATAGTAGCAGCACAGTAGTTTTTAAGTCACCTAACCGGGAAAAAAGCACTAGATTGTTAAATGATTGTGCACATACCAGCGTTGCCTCAGATGGCCAAATTGCTAGTTACTGGAAACCTTTAATTACAGAGGTACACAGTGAGTGCATACAGATTAGGGCAACGATTGGCAATCCATATGCAGATGTGGTACAGAATGTTTTTTCTATGCAGTATAAAGAAAAAAAAGGATACGTTTAGGGGATTTGGCAAGGAAGAAAGAAGAGTAAACAGAACAGAAGATCTAAAAGTAATGGGGAATTTGGGAAACACCAGTAACAAACAAGATCAGTTAGGGATGTAATGAAAGCTCAACTTGAGCAGAACTGCTTACGTTTTTATGGTTATTGACCATTACAGACAAAATGTACTCAGCAGAAAGAAACAGCTTTTCCAGTGCAGCAGAACGGCAGGAAAACTGCACTGTTTCGTTACCATGCGTAGATCTGTGCAAGCATGGAACAAAATGAAGCAACCAGACACTGAGGACTACATACAATTACGGACCCTGCATTCCCAACACGCAGGAGCTGGGAAATTTCCTGGGTGAGAAAGCCAAAACAACTCTTCCTGATATACGGACCAGCCAGAAAAGCTGAGTGAAGTACCTGAGTGCGGTGCTCGAGCTGTTGTTTTCAGTCTCACGCTACAACAGGAGCCTTGCCACGCAGGCAGGTTTCATACCAAGCAGCCTAAATTGCCAGGCTGTCAGGACCTTTAGGAAGCCTTTAGACAGGCTCTGCAGAGGGACCTGGGCAGGCGGATCGATGGGCCAAGGCCAACTGTATGAGATTCAACAAGGCCAAGTGCCGGGTCCTGCACTTTGGCCACAACAACCCCATGCATGAACAATTTTATTCGGCTGTTGGTCGACAGCCGGCTGAACATGAGCCGGCGGTGTGCCCAGGCGGCCAAGAAGGCCAACGGCATCCTGGCCTGTATCAGAAATAGTGTGGCCAGCAGGAGCAGGGAAGTGATAGTGCCCCTGTACTCAGCACTGGTGCGGCCGCCCCTCGAATACTGTGTTCAGTTTTGGGCCCCTCACTACAAGAAGGATGTTGAGATGTTGGAACGTGTCCAGAGAAGGGCAACGAGGCTGGTGAGGGGTCTGGAGAACAAGCCTTATGAGGAGCGGCTGGGGGAGCTGGGGTTGTTTAGCCTGGAGAAAAGGAGGCTGAGGGGGGACCTCATTGCTCTCTACAACTACCTGAAAGGAGGTTGTAGCGAGGTGGGTGTCGGTCTCTTCTCCCAAGTAACTGGCGAAAGGACGAGAGGAAATGGCCTCAAGTTGCGCCAGGGGAGGTTTAGATTGGATGTGAGGAAAAGTGTCTTTACTGAAAGAGTAGTTAAACATTGGAACAGGCTGCCCAGGGAAGTGGTTGAGTCACCATCCCTGGAGGTATTTAAAAGACGGGTAGATGAGGTGCTGAGGGACATGGTTTAGTGGGCCTGGGGGTGTTGGGTTGACGGTTGGACTCGATGACCTTAGAGGTCTTTTCCAACCTTAATGATTCTATGACACCGTGTTGTTTCTGAACAGGCGCATCGTGTGTACCTACGAGTTGCCGATTTTTACTGGCTACGCTTGCCCGAAGGTGGTCCCCATCTCCTCCACGCTATTTCAACCACTGGCTGACCCCACGCACTACCCTCCAGGTCAGGCTAACACAACCCGAACAGATACACTCACGGGATTTCTACATTTTCCAGCCAAAATACCATTTGTTGGCGTGTATTCTTAGCTTAGCATTCACCCAGAAAAATGTTTATTTTATGGCTCATAAAGGACTGTGACGGCTGCTTAGGTTTTTTTTGTGGAAAACATCTTGATTGGTCCCCCATAAAAAAAAAATTCTCAGCCAATGTTTGTGTTTCTGCCCCTGGTGTTTTCATCACGGAAACGTGATCAGTTATATGGCCCAAAGACCCTATTTTTTTCACACCAAGTACACGCGAGGTAATACACCACTTTCCAAGTTCATCTTCTTTGTAACGTAATTCTTCTCTTTAGCAAAGACAATGTGAAAAGACAACTTTAACCTCAAAAAGCCTTTACATTTTTAAGGGGTCCGTCTACCTCGAGGCCAAGCGTACCAGGGTTAGAAGCCCCCGTGGGCCGCCGGAGGCCCACACGGCCGGGCTGGGGAACGCCCCGTTACCGCAACCCCGGGGCCACCCTACCGAGGGAGGGAGTCCACGGTAGTGCTCCGAGCACGGACCGATTCCAACAAACGCACGGCGGCCGGTACGCCCGTTTTATTGCCTTATTTTTCAGTGGGGAGTCCTACGAACAGCTGCCCCAGGCGGAACCGGCCGCTGCGCGACGAGCATCGCGGTGCGACCGCCCGGGCCCTTCCCGCTCCGCTCCCCGTGAGCGGGCCGGGGGTGCCCC
>NW_008824772.1:3398835-3411572 GCF_000699105.1 Pygoscelis adeliae
CGCGTCCCTGCCCCCGGGCACGGCCGGCAGCCGGTCGTTCTCGTCCTGCTAAATCTCCCGGCCGTGCTTTTAAAACCGAATGAAGCGTTGTGTTCCCCTCCCTCCCCCAAGTTACTTCAAACATGTTTTACAAAGGAGGTGCTGCTTGTTTTAAGAAAAAATAAAATCTTCGGCATAGTTGAGAAGCAATGTGTTTTCTCCGCTGTGTTGCCGGAGTTCCCGTTCTCGTACTGCACTTGCGTAGCTGCAAGGGTGGTTGGGAATTCTGTTCCGAACTACCTTCTGGAGACAAGATTGCGGCGTTTCTTCCCATACAGAAAGCCTGAGTGAAAGTTCTCCTCGGGGATACATCTAACCAGTACCTTCTAGGGGACCTACTTGTATTTTTTCCCTCAACACGGATAAAAGTGGGCCAGGAAGACTGTTGAATAGTCACGGCTCAGCATAAATGTTGATAACCGATCGATGGGAAGATGCCCAATCCTGTGCTGGCAGACAGGTATATCATAATCAACTTGTCACCTAGAGCTCCGTATGTATTTAAATGTAGATTGGTCTGAAGAATCCAGTCCTTTTCTCTGACCACCTCATTCTGTCTCAGGGTTAAAGAGGAACCAGTGCTGTATGTGCAGTTTGAGAAGTCTCTTGAACTTGAGCAAACCTTCCTCGGATGAGGTATGCATACGGTCCCAGCTGGACCGCCAGTGTCACTCAATTCCTCTGTAAAGTTGTTTTAAGTACGTTCTGTCCAGAGAAAAGAATTGCAAAAGTGGGGGGGAAGGATAACAAGCTATGAGGTGGAAAGAGAGGATAAATAATGCAGGAGAACAGGCTTTTGGGTCAAGGCACAGGATAGCTTGGAAAAGAAAGTGGTTTACAGTGCCTTAAATACCTACCGGTTTATCGACAGAGCGATCCCCGCCTCAGCCCTTTAGGAGCCAAAACAATGGACAAAGGGATCGAGTGAGATGCACAAAAAAAAACCAGAGGAGAGAACTTGAAGAGACTTAAGCTTCAGCCTTTGTTTTAGTTCTAATTTGTCCTAAAACAGTGAAACGTTCCCAGATTGGCCTCAGACAGCGGTACATTTCCAGCTATACTATGTGATGCATAACTCCGAGGTACATGAAAAGCCACAGGAGTACGTTCAGATACCCACACCCTAACTGGAGCTAAAAAAGCAGCAGCTTTTGAAGACAAGGTTGAGAAGCACTAAGGAGCAAAGCCTGTCCCCTGCTTCCTTCACCATCGTAGAGGTTCTGGAAGTAGCTTAGCTTGGCTTGGCTTTCCAAGTGAAAGCCGCTACCAACAGCACTGAATTACTTAAAAATTCATGTTTATTGTCCACATGGCGTGCAGCTGAGCGAGCTGCTGTGGCTCCTCGCAAGAGGAAAAATGCTTGTTGAATGAATCTGCCCCCGCCTTTTTTTTTTTCTTCTTCCCTATTTTTTTTCTTTTTAGGTTTAATTGAATGTGGGAGAGACAGGTTTGGAACTGCTTTTGGGTGATGGCAGGAGAACTTCTCTTAAGTAATCTGGGGTGGTTCCAAAAGGCATTCCAGTTCTGAGAAAAATAGGTATTACTAGTCGTTGCTTATATGCTATGAGTTGAAAGATTAATAATTTTCTCTGCCAAAGTTTACAGTCAGCCTTTACTGTGACAGTAGATCAAATACATGTACTTGCCTGGGCAGCTGACCTGGTTTGAACTCAGCAAGTATTACCCTCAATGATGACTACATTTTTGGAACAAATACTCTGCTGTGCTTTTTACAGCAACCTTAACGTTGTAAAGCATTAACTAGCCTCTCAAGCCCATTTCAAGCACCTAGTGCCCTTGGTGCCTTGGTGAATTATTTAGATCCAGTAGGTGTAACCAGCCAGGTGACAGAACTGGATTGAGACAAGCGATAAGGGAGTAGCTGGCCTGTTTTGCAGTCAGACCTTCCCCTGAATAAGGACAACTCCCAGCTGGTGCCAATGGGAGAAACAACTTGATCCTTCCATTTATTCCTCTGCGCTCCATTCCTCTTCCTTTCTCACTTTTGGCTTGCATGCTGCAGAAAGACAGTTGGAAATAGCTGTTCTTACATGCTCAGGCTGTTTGATTTTGGAAGTTGGCATTGGTTTTACTGGAGATAGAAGAGCACCCACGAGCACAGAATAAAACAGCCCATCCCCAGGCAGAGCTGTAACAGAAGGGAGGAGTGAAAGGTGCAGGAGCTGAGCATCTCCTCCTCATTCAGAGTTTCTATTGAAGTCAATGACCCAGATTTCTCTGACTTCAAATGGCTGTTTTCAGAGAGCTTGCTGGAGGCACGGTGCTGGGGAAGGTCAGGCAGAATTTAGCCTGAAGTATTCTGCGTGCATAGGCTTATCAGATCTGGATCCATAAAACTTGATAGTGAAACCCCATGTTCTTCAATGAGGTCTGTGAAAGTCAGTGAAGTGACTAGTACCCTGGGCTTCAGTCTTGCAAGGCTGCCCTAAGCTTGGGATTTCTTTCCGTCCCGTACTTCTGTGACATCCACCTTGCTCCCAGCTTTCCCTCTTAAAAAAAAATTAAAAAATTGCAGAAAACCCAAACTAGTTTTTAATCCCATGGCCTTAGATTAGTAAGAACCCAGAAATGTGGTAAACCTCTCCTCTCTTTGGCAAGAAAGCCTGACCTGCAGAAAACTGGGCAAATTCCTACAGACAAAAATCAGGCTTGTAAACATAAAGGCATTAAAGTCATGCTATGTCTCTTTATGAAAGAATCATTGTAACTGCACATATTTTAAAAAAGCAGCAAGTAGTGCAGAAACGCACATTATTAATCTGTGTGCAGTTTATCCTGTAGCTTTAGATTCATTAAGTCTTGCAGATGAGACTGGTTTGGGGTTTGTCCCCCCCCCCCTTTTTTTTTAATGTACTCCCATTTTCAGTTATATGCAGCAGCAGAACAGGTTCCTGATACTAATGTCGGCCTGCAGCACCCTTCCTTAGCCCAGCCAGGGGGATTCTCCTAAATTACCATCTCTCTTATGGCTCATTTTATTCTATTTAAATCCCTCATCAGAAATTTCGGTTGGAAACTAGTTGCTATCTCAGTATCAGAATATGCACATTGAATATTTTAAATATCAGCATACCAGGCTTCCCAGCTTTCTGGAAACCTACTTATGCAAATATTGTAATGCAACATAGAGACAGTAACAATGAACACTGTCTTAAGAGGCAAATGTACCCTGGATTCCATGCGTGTATCTCCCTACTTTATTTGATACAGAAAGTCTGATTAGATCTCTAAAGATTACAGTTTGAAAGGGCTTGGAAAAAAGAGAGTATTAGTAACTTGGATTTTTTAAAATGCATATTCAAACATAGAATCAGCTTTACTGATACAGAGCATCCCAAAACTGGATTTCAGTCGTACGGCTCCGTGTTTATCAAAAGGAAAAGGAGGTATTTTCCCATAATCGTATGTTGGCTTTGTCTTACCAGTGTCCAGGGCCGCCGTGTGCTGTGACGCAGTCCGACGCACGCCGCTGTCACAGTGACAGCGTGAGCTGGGCCCTTTTACTTCCCCTGAGTGCTCCATTTGCCATCATCATGTCTTTGGACGGACCACGTGTTCCTATTGTTTGTGGGCTGGATAACTAGCCTGCAGCTCCCATTTCCCAACCATCACAAAAGGCACAGTTATATTTAGTCTACACACAGTGTTTTTCTCCAAGCATTTAAGACAGAAAATGATTAACAACTACAAAACATCATCCTCAAAACACAGCATTGTTTCTTCCCCCAAAGTATATTTTGTGCAAAGAGGGATAAACCGAAAGGACTTCTCTCTTTCCCCCCGCAAGATTCAGTTGTTATTTATGGTACCGTAGTTCAGTTCTCTCTTTGTCTGGCTTATCTGTTACATATGAAATATTTCAAAAAAGGAAAGCATCTTTAATCAGAATTGCTCAGATGCAGCTTAATGCAATTAAACACCTCAAAGTATGGAACTGCAGCTTCTGCCTCAACAAACCATTTTATTCACATACTGCGACCATTAACCAGGAAGTCTCTTGCAAGATGTTCTTCCAAATTTCATGTTGAGTAAATAAATCCGATTTCTTTAGTCCAGCTAAATCAAGATCTCTTCTGATTAATTTAGCTCATGAGACTAAAGATGAATAGCAGCAGTAACAATGGGGGCTAAAAAACCCCACCAAAGCACACCAGAACGGAATGAATATAAAACCCAAACCAAATACTCCCCCTTGCACAAACTCCAAGTCATCGTTTGTACCAGTATTGGGCTGAAGCAATCAGAACACTTGAGCAGGACTTCAAGTGTTACTCTAGACCAGGTCTATCTGGAAAGCTGCAACTAGAGTTTATGCTAATTGGTAGCATCTGTAGTTAATAAGTCTATCAACTGACCATTAGCTTTGAACTAACATCAGTCATATTCTAAGTAAGCTTAAATAGCCATTTCAAATGTGTATTTCTTGAAGTGTGTAAATAAATATGTTCACAGCAATTTTTAAGGAAAGAGCCAAACCGCAGGGCAGAGGGAGCCAGAATCATTTTGCATCTGTTACAACACTCAGGATAATGTTTTGGTTGATTTATAGTGGAAATATTTGTTTTTCAGCTGGAATTTTGGTAACTCAGAACAGATGTTCACGGCAATGTTGGAATACTGTCTACCCATGCTTCTCTGTTAAATCAAGTGCTGTCACACATTTAAATTAATTGAGGAAAAACTAATATACTGTGAAATTACTAATCTTACAAATGGTACATAGTAATGGGATTCCAATTTGATTATCTTCCCATTTTATCAGAATCTCAAGACATACAATAACACATGCAAAAAACTACCAAAGCAGCTAGATTTCATCTGTTTTGTGATCCTAGATGGAGAAGTGCTTGTCTATCTATTTTTTTCAAAGCCTTATAGTGTTGAACCAACTCAGGTTTCCGACTTTTTTCCACCTTCACTGAGCTAAGGAATATTTAAACAAGGGGAGCGAAGAAGGTTCTTGTAATGAGAAAGTTATTTGTATCTCTTAAAAATCATTAAGAATTCAGTATATTATTTTTAAAAAGTCCTATTTATATCACTTAAAGACCTCTGACTACAGACCAGCCACGAATACAGTTCTCTCTTCCCCACTGCTTTATTTCTGTCCCTCAACATTTAGCCAGAAAAGGGGAGGGAGTGTGTCTCCACCCTCATTAAATTAGCTGGGGGAGCAGCGTGCTCTGAAATCCATAGACATCTCTGCGTTTTCTTCAGGGGCACTGAGCTCCTGAGCTCAGAAGCAAACAGCACTTCTGCCAGTTTGGAGAGGCTGCCTTTTTTTTTTTTCTTTTTTTCCCCCCTTTTTCCTTATGGAGGCAAGTTACAGTCTCTTCTCCAAGTGCAAACATCCAAAGCTATTTGCTGATGCGAATTCCAGATCGTCAGCGGAGCTCTGCCTGATGTCTTTACCTTATGAAGTCTATTGTTTCTTCTAGGAACTTTCAGATGCTCTTCTGCAATGTTCTTGCTTCCCAGGAAAGATCCAAATAAGCTGGCATGCAGCTATTTAATGGTTATCCCATTTGCAGCTACATTTCTTTCCAGGTGGCATCGCTATATTCTTAATGGCTGAAAGCACTAACAACGTTAGAGAGGAGCCAGTGACTTGTTTCTGCGTGAAGCAAACATTTTGAATTACAGTTACTGCATTAAGCTCTTGAAGATGTACACAGAGATGTTTCCTCACCAATTTGGTGCACTCATAATAATGCTTGATAACATGCTTAGCCTGGGGAGGACTGCCTGCTGGTCAGCCTTCAGTGCCATCAGCTGAGAAAAGGAGAGGCAGAGCGTGTGGAGCACAGCTTCTCTTTCAGCCTCAGCTATTTTACACCAGTGTCTCGTCCTGAGAGATGCACTATTAACACTGGAAGAAGTGGAACCTCAGTACGGGCTTGTTGTGCAAATGCAGTACAAATGCAGATTTTACTAGAATATAGTCTTTGCAACCAAGTTAGTATTTATAGTGGTGACATGAGTCACCTTCTTAGATACCATGGATACAGCATTTCATCCGCTAACTCCATTAAGTACAATCAGCTTTTCACAGTATTTTGCACTTGCACTTGCACTTGCACAACTGAGTGATTGTTTTGCTCCTCAGAACGCTCCTTCCTCTCTGTCCTGTCCAGAACTGGAGCCAGCGGGCACTGAAATGCCTCTATAGCCAAGAAGCTTCCATGCAGCAGAAACAAATCTTCAACTGCTGTAGGCTTCCAGACAAGCTTTTTAGAACACTTCTCTGATGCTTTGCTCAGACATCCAGCACTGTTACTTTATCGTGGACGTTATCTGACTGACTCGTCCAACTGTTAGGTTACGCGAGTTCTTCCTTGGAAGAGCTGTCCCTTCTGCAAGCAGGGCCATATTGTCTCATTATTTGAACGTTCTCGCGCAGTAGGCGTTAGACCCAGGCACCCCTGAGATTCCAGAGCGCTGGGCTCTCACAGCTGTCTGCATCCTGTACTCCTGGTCGTGGGTCTGAGAAATGTATTCACTCTTGGTCTGTTTACGATCCATTATATTTGGGGTTTAAGCTACAGGGCACCTCAAGGCTGAGGCCCCAGCTGGGTGGGAAGAGCCGTGCAACAGCACTGAAAGGTGCAGAACTAAGTCTGATATTTATCATACGTGTGGTCCAGGAGTTTTCACCGCTGGAAATAATCTTCCATGTGTTATCAGATGGAAAAGTTCAGAACTATTTTTTTAATACTCTGTTTGAAGAATAGAATTTTCTTCTAACTTAAACCTTTACACCTGATCTGCAGTCTTCACTTATCAAGACAGTTCAGTACAGGGGTTAACACAGCAGGCTGGTGACTAGTGCTCATCTCTCCAGCCTCTGCCACCACTTGCTGAGTGACCTTGAACAAGTCTCAGTTTCTGTCCATGTTGTCTCTCTCATTGTTCGTCCCTGTTTCCTGTAGGAGCAGGTAGGAGGATCTTAAGAGATCTCCTAACCTAGGAGCTACCTACAGTAACCTGTATCCCAGGTGAATATTTGCAGGAGTTAGCTGTGTGATTTCATATATAAATAAGGTAATGAGGCCTATTATGACATTGACAGATTGCAAGCCTCTTGTACAGGACAGCCAGGTACTTGTTTCCAGTAATAAGTCCCGTAGCAGTACATTATATTTCTCTGAACCTCGCAGTAATATCCTCTTGTTGCTCTCTCAAGCCCTGTTAATGAGCCGCTCAGAGGTTGGGAGACGGCATCTGCTTAGTAACAGTCGGTATTGATCGTGGTTATTGCAGATTTCTGCACTTTGCTAGCACAAACAGCCTAATAATTGCTCATCATAAGAAATCTGAACTGCCTAGATCCCAGTTAGATTCTGAGGGTTTGATCCTGCTGGGTGCTGAACGCTTGTTGAGAGCCAGGCCATCCTCAGCCCATCAGAGGGGGTAAAGGCACTCTGCGTGCTGCAGGTCCAGTCTAGCTTGGACAGGGAATCTGTGCAAGATACTGTCCCGCAAGAAAACACCTTGGTTACGCTGGGTTGCTAGCAGGCAAGACTAGTTTACTTATGAGTTGCACTGAGGTCCTTTGGAAGTCAGTCAAAGGCTTTATTATGCTAAGATTAGTAGCTCATGAGTAATCTCTACTAAAACAATTCACTCTCACTAGGCTGTTGAAATTTCTCAGGTGCTGTATCTCACCGCCACACAGAGTGGTTTTCAAAATCAAAGAAATCTGTGGAAACATTGCATTTCTGGCGTAAGGGTCAGAAAAGGGTCCGTCATGGTCCACGCCACTGTCTTTTCTGAAAAGGTAACACTGGCTTTATTATAAATGTCAGATTTGCTGTCATCTGAAGGTGCTTGTAAATTTTAACAAAAAGTAAAATATGCATGAGTTCATGGGAGAGGATTTTGTAGCCCTAACACACATTGCAGTTACAGACACAGAATGTTGCGCTTTTGGTTCATTTAGAGAATACACGTTTCAGCGCTCAGAGACACCCTTATGGCACCTTTATGCCATATAGGCACAGACAGCACTAATGAGAGTTTGCAAATGAACTGAGAAAAAGAAATCATTTTAAGCTTTCCAGTTGTATAATAGGCAACAGGAGATGTGATTTCTTTTCAATATTTGTAACAGTTCCCCTCGAAATTAAAAAAATCAGCCTGATTTAGCTTTTTTCCAGGTTGTAGGTGCTCCAGTGGAATAACTGCTATTCCTTAGCAAGGGGATGTTGCATACAGAGAACCGAGCGCACTGACAGCCTGTTCCTGGCCGTCCCCGCTCACTGAGCGAGGGTGTAACAAAGGACGGCGGCAGCTATTCCGAGCTGGTGCCTCCCCAAAGCCTCTTTGCTTTCATTCAGGCATGGTTTTTCTTCTGCTCCAATAGCTGCCATTCCCTGTTGCAAAAAAAGATGTCAGCCGGGTTTCCTGCAGCAGAATTTTGCTGTGCTAGAGCCCTGCGTGGGAGCAGTCCACGCTTCCCTGTCCCTTGGTTTTTAGGTACTATTTTACAGCTGTTCACGTGGCCGCCACAAAGACCAGAAGAACAGCCCGGCACCAAGCAAATCCATCACAATATTGCCATTGGGTTTTTTAAGAGAGGTAGAATTTCACTCTAGCTCTGGATCTTACCAAAGTAGATCAGGTTTAGTGACTTCTCCTTGCGCCTCAGTGTTTGGACAATAAGGATAATGTTTGCTTGCCTTGAGAACTACAGAGGAACTACGGCGTTCCCATGAGCATCAGTCTTGTTATGAATGCAGGCGAGGCTTCCCTGGAAATGTGGTACCATTTCAAGTGGTGACTCTGGGGAGAAGTCTGCTAGCAGCCTTTTCATCTTCTCTGCACACCGACTCATGAATAAACATAGAGAAAGAGGGAGCTAGATGAAAAGCAGCTAGGGCCCATGTTGCTGTAGAGCTGTTGATCTTCCCAGGCATTAGCCATAATTGGCTCCTCTCTTTCTGGGCTATCCGGTATTTTAGCAAGTGTTTCAGTGCCTCCCCAAAGGGAGGCAGAGCAGCCCATTGCACCAGCGTGCTAAAGCAGCTCCGACTGATTTTAGGTCACATTTAACAGCAAATCAGAGGGAACAGGCAGCCTCGGAGGGAGAGCTCTGCTCTCTCTCCTACCTCGACTCCAGACATCAGCCCGCTTGTGAGCTGGCTTCAAGAGAGACTTGAATCTATTTGAATCCCAGTGTTATCTATAATTGTAACATGCACCCCCATCTCCAAAAACGGTGTGAACAGGCACAGGACTATCACAGCTGAGGTTCTTACCCAGAATCTGCATGTAGATGTGCAGTAGTCTTAAAAATCTTGACAGGTTAACTTTCAAGAAAATCTCTTGTTAGGCAGTAGTCACTACTAGCAATTACCATGCTTTTATCTGTAGCTGTCAATGCACTGTAAAAGTGGCTGTTATTCCCATTTTATAGAAGAAACAGATGTTCTAGGGACTTCTGAATAGATTAAATACAGAAATTGCATGCCTACAAGGTGTTCTAGAAAATCCCATCATCATCACATGACTGATTTTATTCAGTGCACCCAGGAATTCAGCAGATCTGCTGATTGTACTTTGCTTCTCTTCTTATTTGGTTTAAAGCAATAGTTTTGAAGTTTTCATTTTACTCCCCTTCTGGGGCAGAGGAGAAGCCGAAATGAGACTATCATGATTTTCAAGGCAAACTTTCAGGTAGGGATTTATTCAGAACTGCTTGAGGTTTAATTTGTTTTTGTGATTGAGAGACACAGAAGTCACATTTGTGAAATCCAATTAGGCTCCAGCCCTGGCAAGGACGCATGGCATAAGGCACATGCATCCATCTGACTCCCTGTCCTTCCCTGCGCTCAAAACGTTCAGCCTCCAGGGCAGAGCCGTGCTTTTTATCGCAGGTATTTGGGATTACTGCAAACTCAATTGACCTGCTTGGGAGTTGCAGTCGTTCCCTTGGAGACACGGTGGATGGGAACCGTGGTGGGGGAAAAGGCAGCTGAGAACTGCTTCACTCTAAGGGGAGTGATCAGAACTGGGTAGGGCAAGAGGAGAGCCATACCTGGCTGTTGTGCTGCCGTCAGTACTGTGACCAACTACTAAATGCAGTTAGTGCTAAAAGTGACGGGAGGCTGTGCTGTGGCCTTGGTTTTAACAAGGAATTACGGGCACTTCTGTGGACCTCTCTTTCATTTAAGCTTTCTGCACGGAGCTAGAACGGTCAGTACCTTTACAAAGCAAACTTTTTTTTTGATTGAGGACTTCCCACTACAATAAGCTAAAAGTTGTTAGAGCAAGGAGGAGCTTACCTGATAATGATCCTTTCTCAGGAACCAGCTCTCGTGCACTGTGGATTCACGGGCGTGATGATGCACCTCACTGCGTGCCGCTGTCTTCGCTACCGGCTGCAGAGTCCCTTGGCTTGCCTTTCCCATCTGGCCGTAGCAAAAAAAGAAACTAGATACTTCTCCTTACTTGGAGAGCAGCAATTTCTCTCAGCCACATCAGAAATGAAATTGCTAATTACCCTGCTGGGCTGCTCACCTCTCTGGGCGGTAGCTGTCCCTTGCCTGGAGGAGTCCTGTTGTAGCACCCACTTGTGCCGTAGCGAAACTTCATTCCCGATGGCGAACAAGTTTTCTTGTAAGAGGGAATCTATATTTTTATGAATGCGCTGAAGTTACTAAGGCCTTTTCCTTCACTGTCCTGAAACTCTATTCACTTGTAAGTGGGTCAATTTGTGTATACATAACAGTCAGGATAAGCGATGATAACAAACCTGGGCTGAAATAGGCTCTGGAGTTTTGTACCAAACAATCTCTGAGCACGGCAGTAAAACAGACTTTTCGGTTACCCTCAGCCAGCCACAGGACTTTCCTGTTAGTGTACATTTACTATTGATTTGATTTTTGGTTTTTATATCATTCACTGTGGGACTCGAAATGGTTATTGGAACACCAGAGCCTATATTACCATGCAACTTCAGCATCTAAAATCAGAACGGGTTAAGCACTTAGATAGAGAGCTTAGGCGCAAGTGACAAGATTAGCACATGGAGAAATGAATAAGATGAGATTAATTGCATTTACACATTTTCCTTTAATGATAATTCCTTTCAGTTGCATCTTTCAAATAGCCAAACAACAAGACAGTCATACTTTAACACTGTTGGCGTCCTATTTCCTGTTCCTCTTCATTATTTACAACACTTCTGTATTTAATTTGAAGGAATAATATGATCTGCGAGTGACAGGCAGCTTTCTTAATGGGCTTGCCTGCTCCTGCTCATGCCATGACATCAATTATGTACAGTTGTCTTTGACTTGGAATGTGTAACCCCCATGGTGACTAATTACAGTACCTAACGTTAGGGTCCCCAGTGGCACAGACTAGAGATTAATAAATGCAGTTCAGCCTGCCGCTGGGGGACTGAAAGCCTGACAACCCTCGGGGAGCTCAGCGCTCTTGGTTTTCTCAGGCCATTGGAGTTGGAAAGGAATGGTGGTGCATTACCAGCCTTTGGAGTAAAAATTAAAACATTAGAAGGAACCCCAATGCTCTGCCTTTCCTAAGCTCCTTTTTCTTTCCCATATCGGTGCTATTATTGTTAAATTTGTATTTCAGGTCACAAACATAATTTTATTTCTTTTTCCATTTTAATCATATGTCTTAATGAATTCTTTTCACATACAAGAGCAAGGATTGTTCTTGATGGTAATAATAATTGGGCCATAGAGAAATATCGACTGCCTATTAGCTAAAGAGCAGGGTACTTAGAGATTAAGACATTTCTGATTTGTGTGTGGCTTTTGGGGGTCAGGGTGAAATTGTGACTTATCCAAAGCAGCGGCAAAACTACTGATTTTTAAGGTTTGCTTTTAGCCAAGAAGCCTAGCAATCAAACTGATATTCCCCATAATGACTGTCTTGAGAGGCCGGATGCTTTCTCGTTGAGTGATCATTTCAGCAAACTCCCTCGTTCGCAGCTCCCAGTGAATAGTAAGGCATCGCAGAGTTGCAGTTCAATATCTCTATTCATCAATATCCTTCATAACTTGAAGGAAGTAAAGGTGCAGGAGCAGGCCGTCCCCACGTGCTGAAAGATGAGCCGGCGGGGAAGACCAGCCTGACTGAACAGAGAGCTTTGGCTGGAACTCAGGAAAAAATGGAGAGTTTATGACCTTTGGAAGAAGGGGCAGGCCACTCGGGAGGACTGCAAGGATGTCGTGAAGTTATGCAGGGAGAAAATTAGAAGGGCCAAAGCCCACCTAGAACTTAATCTGGTTACTGCCGTAAAAGACAATAAAAAATGTTCCTATAAATACATTAGCAACAACAGGAGGGCTAAGGAGAATCTCCATCCTTTATTGGATGCAGGGGGAAACATAGTCACAAAGGATGAGGAAAAGGCTGAAGAACTTAATGCCTTCTTTGCCTCAGTCTTTAATAGTAAGACCAGTTGTTCTCCGGGTACCCAGCCCCCTGAGCTGGAGGGGGCAGAATGAAGCCCCCATAATCCAAGGGGAAATGGTTAGCGACCTGCTACACCGCTCAGACCCACACAAGTCTATGGGGCTGGATGGGATCCAGCCAAGGGTACCCACAAAGCCACTTTCAATCCTTTATGGTCAGCAGTCCTGGCTAACCGGGGAGGGCCCAGCTGACTGGAGGTTAGCAAATGTGATGCCCATCTACAAGAAGGG
>NW_008824772.1:3412723-3451881 GCF_000699105.1 Pygoscelis adeliae
GTGAGGAAAAATTTCTTTACTGAAAGAGTGGTTAAACATTGGAACAGGCTGGCCAGGGAAGTGGTTGAGTCCCCATCCCTGGAGGTATTTAAAAGGCGGGTAGATGAGGCGCTTAGGGACATGGTTTAGTGGTGGACTTGCCAGTTCGAGGTTAACGGTTGGACTTGGTGATCTTAAAGGTCTTTTCCAACCTAAACGATTCTATGATTCTATGTTTTGGAAAAGATGCTGGACTAAATTCTGTGAGTCTTGAGTGCCATTGTAACTACTAAACAGATCATCGTCCTTTCTGTTACGCTGAGAATAGCGGAGCCTAGACGACATATATGCTCTAATGCAAGAAAGTATCCTTAGACTGTAGTTAACTCTACATATTTAAGCTCCGCTAATCCTGGAAATTGTAAATGAAGATCCTCATCTTATATGTCAGATCAAACATGGCCTTATGGCTTCAGGGATGGAATTTGCAGGGGACACGCTAACCTCCCAAAACATAACTGGGAGCAGGTGGGAGAAAGATTTTTTTTTTTTAAATGAACAGCTTTAACTAGTTTGGATTTGACTCAGATACTGTATCATGGGGACAAAATCAGTATTGGTTATTAGATTTCAACTTCCCATCCTAGTATTTGGAAACATAAGGCTCTCTTTGTAACAGATTTTGGCCCATTCCATTTTTTTCAACCATATGACTTAATGATGACTGATACAAAACTCATTGCATCTTTGTGGGAAGAGAATTCAATATTATTATCTTGTAATAAAATATCTTAAAAGAGTGTTATGAAAATATCAACCTATTAAATCCATGGCAACATCAGCCACTGTCTGGGGAAAAAAATCTAGAATGAGCAAGAAACAATCAAGCCACCAAAAATCGGAACAGAATCTGGATGGTACGACCTGTGGGACGGCTGGTATTTTTAGTGTTTCTTGAAAACAGACCCCAGGGAAAGGCAAAGCTGGTTACAGAGGGCAAAGGTTAGGCTTTATTCATTAGTATTTGATTTTTGGTACGCTATCATTGCAAGCAGTAAGGGGAAAGATTTACTAAGGTATTTAGGTACCTAAACATGCCTAGCAGCATTTATAGCAGCATCTAAGTAGGTTAGGTGCCTAATTCCCATTAACTCCATCAACATCTTTAAGCTGCTAAACATCTTTGCAAAGCTGGCCCCAGCCCGAGCTGACAGGTGGCTCTAGTTGAACTGGCGTGGCCGTGCTCATCTGCAGCAGCTGAAGCTCAAGCTGATGCTCCTTGGAGCAGGGCGGCGTGGACGATACACGAGGTCCAGGAGCACAGGAGTGAACAAAGGCTCCTGAGCGGACTTGAAGGTTTGTTACTGACTTAAGCTAGAGCCGTACAGAAGTCACTCAGAGCAATACTTGCAAAAAGGCCACTGAATTTTGGTGCTTGGTTTGGAATAAGCGTTAAGGTTTCTGACTTGGTGAGTTTCTTGAGCTGAGTGTTAAGAATCCCATGAGTTCCCAGAGAAGTCAAGATTTCACAGGCCAAGTCGTCACAGCATTTGCTGAGCTTCAGGAGAGCCTTTCCCACTTGTCAGGCCTGCAGAGCCCGGCCTGTTCCACAACCACAAACATTTTTCTTGAAGGATTTTCCTTGCCTTAACTTAATGCCGATAGACACCCTCCTGTCTGTCAGAAACAGACTTAAAGAAATCTACCAAATCATTTCTTTCAGGTTCACAAAGCAGCCTGTCACGAGAAGTGTTTAAATAGATGGTGAACGTTACGTGGGATAGATCAACCCGCGTTAAGCACTTTGCTTGACTGAACTTGTCTCCCAGTGCTCCGGCTTGTCAGGTTTGTCTTCCACAGCAGAACACAGGTGGTGAAACCCGGCTCTCTCTGGCAGCGGGTGCTCGAGGTAACTCTAACTCCACTTGGTCCGAGGAGAAGATGAGGCCACCCAACAGACAGCGTCTGTGAAGCAAATATAGTCTGAAGTAAACCAGCAAATTAAAAGGATAAGTTACAGGAATTACCCCTATTTTACTGTAATTCTCATTTTAGTGTAATGAAGTTCTTATTCTGTAATTTACAGTAGAGGCTAAAGCCTCCAGCTGATTTCTAGATGGGATACTATTAGCTTCTGTTCCATGGGGAATGTAAGTAAAGTATGTGAGGCTCCACAGAGACCTGCACAGGAATTGTAGCAAGCCTGATTTGCCTTTTTAGCTTCCTTTAAAAGTTGGATTTTGGTAATTCTGAAAAACTTATGTTAGAGCAGGAAAAGTGGGATTTGTTCTCTCTCTCTCTCCTTGGCCGACCGTTGGGGTTCTGCCCCATTACGTGCCTACAACAGCTCCAGAAAGTAAGCAAGAGCTGATTCAGTAACATGCATAGCCCAAGTAGACGAAGAAGTGGTTTGTGCTGTTTAATTACACACGAAGTAAGTACTTTCTATCACTGAAATCTGTACTCTGAGGTACACAAGAGATTTCCACCACCACAAATGTTTTTGAGTACAAAGAGGAACGGTAGTCTGCATCAGTTATGCTTTTAAAGGGGATGGTGTTAAACAGGGGGCCTTCTAGACAAAGGCCAACTAGGATCATCCTTTGAGAATAACACTGCTTGAGAATTTACAGTGAAATTCTCTGTATGGAGCCTGGCGCCACTGCAAACCCACGTGAGTCCTTAAGGCTCCAAACAAAATCGGTGTCGGAACAGATTTAGTGCTGTAAGGTTGTGTCCAAGGTGGTCCTTGCTTTGCATTAAATGTCTGTGTGCAAATAGCAACCGTTGGTTTTTCTCCTCCTGATTGATGATAAAAATCTATAGAGGCTTTATGTATTTACCTACGTAATAACTGTATCTTCTCTACAGCCTTTACTGTAGAAAACTACAGCGCAGGCGTTACAGGGCAGCGTGGCCGTGCACCGGCCAGCACATGTGCCTGACCACTGTGACTATGTAAGTGATGTTTATGGAATGGCCAGCTCAAACATGTATGTGTGCTTATATTTATCTGGTGGGGTTGATGAAAGGATCATCTAATTTATTGAGACACTGAGTAGTGTTACAAGGAAGTTACTTAGCACCTGTGAAGCTGAGTACCTAATATGCCTGCGTAGGTATTTGCGTTAAGCTATTTGCTTTGATGGGAGAAAGGGCCGTTTTAAATTTACTGGAATGTTTGCGGTATTTGAAGGGCAGCGTGGTGCAAGTATTCAGGTGAAGATTAACACCAGCGGGTACCAGAACAGTATTTTTCACAGCATCATCTTTACATGGAAAAATAAATAGAGGTACAGGAATCATTATGGCCCCGTGGCCATTCCCTTATAAAGCTGTAGTTTCATTATTTTAAAGGATACAACGTCCACTTGCATTTCTTTTCCACTGAGATTTTTTTATTCTGGAATAAAAATGAAAAGTTGTTGTTTACAGTGTTGCATATTTTGATACCTGCTCTTTACAAATTCTTTTTAAGTTATCCTAGAACCATTTTCTCAATATACACAGTTCAGCTTAACCAAAATAATTTCACAAACTATTTCACAGAAAAGAAGAGACAAGGGGGGGGAGAGAGAGAAATAACCTAGGAAACAAGTATGCCAGCATACAAAAATAGCTTAGAACATTTGGAGATTGTAGGTATGAAAATGTAGTCTCAATAACGGAGAATTTGAACTAGCGGATTATCTGAAGAGGTAACGCTTACCGGAGAAGCTAGATAGATGCGGATATCTATTTCTAACATCTTTAATTTCTAGGCAAATTTATAAGAGAGAGGCAGCAGCAGTCTCCAAGTTTCTGAAGTGTTCTCATCTGTGGGTGGAGACAGTAAGCAGAGCAGGCAGATGGCCAACATTTTGTCTGGATTTCTCCCCGCCTCGTGCACAGCAGGCTGGGCGCTGCACGCTCGGCGCCGGAGCTCACTACCGGCTCCCCGGGAAGGGCGAGCAGGATGTGCACAGCTGTCCTCCTCCGGCTGATCTAACAGAAGGACAGCTTGAAATTGCTTTCTGTAAAGTCTCTGCTCGTGCAGCCTGCCTGATCCGCAGTCTCTGTCCCTAAATAGCTTCTCCTATCTGAAACACCCAGCTAGCTGTCACAAAGCCACTAGCAGAATAAATCAAGACTGCGAGGGTCAAGTGGAGATTCAAACCTCTCTTGAACAGAATTGGAAAACTGGAATCTATATGCAATCTGGGTAGCAGGGAAGCATGAACTGAAAGCGCCTGTCATAAAGCATCCCAATGACTGCTAAGCCTACAGCAAATATCACGAGGAATTCAGAACATTGTATATCCTCTATGGGTCGTGAGTCTGCGCCATTCTCAGGAAAGGGGTTTAAATAAAAATGCTTCTACAGTGTCCAACCCTGAAACAGAAGCACACGCTCTGTCCCTTCAGATTGTGTTCTCCGGGAACACAGAGGAGGCTGTGAAGCACGTAGGAGCCACTGGAGCAAACTATGGCTAAAGCGTTTATGTGTTATTGCTATGGGAAGTTTTCTTAGAAATACAAGTTACTGTGGGGCTGCTGAGCAAGCTCTTCTTCCTAAGCCACGCCACCCGGGTAGATTCATGGATAATTTGGTTCTGACCAAGTTAAAAGTACAAAACAGATTTTCCTCTTTGCTTATTCAATATATCCTGACATCCACTTCCAGCAAAGCCTGCACAAACTCTTTTGTGAGCTGCACTTTGTTCCTCCAGGAGGAACATTTGGTGACGTGCTCTACAGCTCACAGGCCAAACGCAGTCGATTGCTGCGCTGCTATTCAAAGAAGATACTCGACTTGGGTTTTAAAAAACAGTGTATTATTTTTGATGCAAAAGGATCAACAGTGTGCCTGACTTGGCACAGCTCTATAATCCTAAGGACAGAGAGTGTGACACAGGCACGCTGCAAATAAGTCTGGTCTTTACATCCATTCCTCAGAGTGCAAGGATTTTTAAATCCAGTGCCACACCCGCTGCAGACAGACCTCCAAAAAATGTGATTGCACAGCCTCATTCCTTTGTACCGGCCAGCAGAGGTGAGCCGGAGTGCAGGAGTGTGCCGGAACCTTTCCAGGGATGTTTGGAAGTCCTTAAGGGTGCCGCTCAGAAAAATGCAGATTGCAGCCTATGCCTTCCTCACAGTGTTACAATCCCGTTCTCCTTCTTGGACTAAAGGGCAGAGATAGGGTTTTCCTTTGGCATATTCCTCGGTGCTTCTGCAAAGTTTCAGGTCCTTCTTTCATTCATTAGTCAACACCTGCCATATATATTATACACACACACACACACACACACACACATATAAAGAGCCTCAAGAAAAATGTAGGATAGAATCATATATTTGACAAAGCTGGCATCGTACATTGTGCTGTGAATAATGAGATTTAAAATATTCTATGTTAAACCCTATGGCCTGGTCCAAAGGGACCAGGGGTGGAGATTTGAATGGAAATACCTTTAAATTGTTGTAACCCATGATTTGAGTTGCATGTTACGGGAATTACTATAGCAGGAACCACCTGAAGCAATGGAGAATGAGTCTTACATGAAGCAGTGCAAGTGCAGCAGCGACCCGACCTGAGCTGGCTTTGGTGCCCAGTAACTCCATGCAACACACCACCTCTCCTGTCCTGAGTGACCACCATAACAGATAGAACCCCAAAGTCACGGACTAAATGAACTCAGTGGACATTTTACAGATATTTCACAGGTGCTTAGCTGCTGGCTGGGGTTAAACTACGACACGCAAATAAAAATAGAGAACTGTAACACTTGGATAGTGGGGACCTGAGCATGACGTAAATGGCATGGAATAAGGGGGGGAGAATGTGCTGGTTTTGGCTGGGATAGAGTTAATTTTCTTCACAGTAGCTACTATGGAGCTACGGTTTGGATTTGTGCTGGAAACAGTGTTGATAACACAGGGATGTTTTTGTTACTGCTGAGCAGTGCTGACACAGAGTCAAGGCCTTTTCTGCCTCTCACCCCACCCCACCAGCGAGGAGGCTGGGGGGGCACAAGAAGTTGGGAGGGGGCACAGCCGGGACAGCTGACCCCAACTGACCACAGGGATATCCCACACCATATGGCGTCGTGCTCAGCATATAAAGCTGGGGGAAGAAGGAGGAAGGGGGGGACATTCGGAGTGATGGCGTTTGTCTTCCCAAGTCACCGTTACGTGTGATGGAGCCCTGCTGTCCTGGAGATGGCTGAACACCTGCCTGCCCATGGGAAGCACTGAATGAATTCCTGGTTTTGCTTTGCTTGCCTGCACGGCTTTTGCTTTACCTGTTAAACTGTCTTTACCTCAACCCATGAGTTTTACCTTTTTCCGACTCTCTCCCCATCCCACTGAGGAGGGGAGTGAGCGAATGGCTGTGTGGTGTTTAGCTGCCTGCCGGGTTAAACCACGACAGAGGTACAGTGAAACCTGTTCATTAGATTGCACCAGCACCCCTGTCATTTTCTATATCCTCTCTAAATCATCACCAATGTGTACAAAATGATTTTGTTCTACTTAAAGACCAACTTTGAGGAGGTGACTGATTGCTGCTGATCCTGGAGGTGGTTTCACAGGTTTCATTGTACTTGAAACTTCACAGCTTCCACTGAAGTATTTGATGCATATATGTATCGGTTTAGCAGAGTACAAAAGTAGAATAATTTTCATTCTTGCCTCATATTGTTGACAGAGTATGGTGTCCTCTACCAAAACTGTTCCTTTTTACCTGACAACTTATCGAAGACTCATTTTTCTAAAGCCCAAACCACCAATCTTAATAAGTATTTGTTTTAAAAGTCACCAGGGCTCCAATACTTGTAATAAATCGCTAAATTTCTATTAGCAAAACTTATTTGCAAATTTCTTCCATAAAGTCAAAATTTTCAGTAGTTGAAGAAAAGGCATCTACATTGCACTCACTAGCATTGGTTTAAAAAAGGAAAAAAGCTCACCTTGCATCTTTCAGTCAACCATTACCGGGAATTCACCATGTGAAATTACAACCAATGTCCCAATCTTAACCCTCATGCTGGTCAAAGCTGTGACACTTTCACTTCAGGTCGGTAGAGTTATGCTGACAGAGAAGTCGTGAAAAGGCTGGATCAGGCCTCAAGACTGATCCCTGCACACCGAACTGGGACAGATTAAGGACTGAAGGGAGACTTCTGCAGCCCCTGCATCTTTTGTAGCACCCATGAATAAACCCACCTAAAAAATGGCAGAACTTCCTCTGACTTGAAGGGGAGAAACGTCATCAGGTACTATTACATTAGACTAGAAAACACGTAGATTAAAAAGTGTGCATCACTAATGTGCTGAAACTAGACAAACTACTTTCTGTTAACAGACGTCCTCAGCTCTTGGACCCAAGGAGCTCTCTTGTTCCATCGTCATCGTCCTCAGAGCAAAGCAAGCTTAGTGCGCTTGTTACAGGATGGATCCATGACGTTGTCTGTGTCACATGGCTAAAAAGAAACAAGAAAAAAAAGAGGTTTACCAATCTCAAAACAAGAAATACCAGATGGAATCTGGGCTTGTAATGATCATTACAGCACTTTCAAATACAGAATTCTCTTTTTCTCGCTAACTATGAGATTTTACAAACAAAATGTGGAGTCTTCTGGGTGCTAGAACCTGGACTGAAGGTCTCATTTCCCAATACATTAGAGAAAATGCTTTTGTAAGAGAATCCTGATACAGACTGGTGATGTCTCCTGTTAATTGATAGAGCTGTAGACAACCCAGCAACAGCGTACAGCCCAGACTAGCAAAGTCTTACAAAACTCCAACAAGCTAGCCAGGTATTAACATTGCCATCAGACCAGCTAAGGGCTGAGGCGTAGTGGTCAAGAGGAAGCTGACCAAATGTGGAACCACATCACAGAAATACGCTTAGTTTGTTAGAACATGAACTAATATTCCAGCATCATTAAGCCATTCCTCTTCCTGCAGAAGAAGGTTGACGAATAAATGCAAAAAAGGATGTTCTTTACATGTCCTCTAGACCAAATTCTGGACATGCTTCCACAGCCTTTACACATGTAATAAAAGGGAGTCAGTACTACTTTTTAAGGCTTAAACCCTACATTTGACATGCAGTCTAAGCTGCTTTATAGTTTTTGGTAAGATTCTGTATCAATGGAAAGAACCTGATCGAGGCTCGGTAAGGACAGATAAATGGAATAGGCTTACTGTTTGCGGGCGAGAACGCTGTACACCTTATGATTGGTGGTATGCCTGCTAGCCATACTGTGTGTGGGCAAGACACAGCCTCTTCTCCCTTCTGGAATAATGTGTTCTTGGTAAAGGAAATAGCTTCTTTTCACTTAAAAAAATCTTGCTAATAAATTCACAGTTTTTATAGTCAAGCCAGTGCAAAGATGAATTTTGTAATGTAAATTCATTACAAGACCTAGCTGAAAAATACCGTACATATAATATACACCAGAAAAGACAAACAGCTCTTCTCCCAACTTCTAACATAGGGTGTACCTAAAGCCCATGCCCACGCTCACCTTTCAGGTGCACTGGTTTAATTAAAGATGAAGTGCCATGACGAACTACTCTGGATTCACCTTTTCAAGTGAAAACAGATTTTGTCTTTCTGTCTTCAAGAATGCTCTCTTGAATATCCGATTATGGAAATCGATATGTTAAAGCAGGAATACGGGGTCAATGTTCCACTCCACTGAGTTATGGGTACGGGGATCACTTTTCCAGTCAACACTATCGTGCTATGATCTTACCTTGCATTGGCACCTTTCCTTTGGGCAGACTGAGCTCAGAATAAGTTGGCTATGATGAGGACAACACTGTTCACCGAGAGGTAAATACAATGCTAACGTAAATCACATCTTGAGCTGCATTAACTAAATTAACCTATCTCTGAACTGGTATTCTGTGAATTTAGCCACTACTTCAACTGAAACAACACCTGAGGAGTAAGGACCAAGCAAGAAAAAGAAAATGTGGAAGATAAAGGCCATATCTTCAGTTCTTATCCTTAAAAAAACAACAAACCCAAAAGCTCCAGTTACGTGTAAAAGCAAGGCGTAAGTGTTTTTTTTGGTCAGAGCAGCACTGGATGGACTCCATTCCTTCACGAGTAGAATACAAAAATGTGCATCGCCTTACTGGGCTGTAGGATCAATGTCACAGAAGTTAAAACAGAAGTATAACTGAACAACACGTAGCTACAGAAAATACAACGCAGCAGATACTGACCATTCTCAAGTACAGTAATCATTTCATTCTAGGAAAGTGAATGTACCATTTTTACTAGGAATAAGAGCAACTTTCCCTAAGTTTCCAATGTTTACCTTTAGAAAGTCAGACGATAGCCAACATGAAGAATATGAAGAAACTCCTTACGTGTTTTAGGAGAGAGTTGGGAATAAAATTCCATTTTAAGAGGAAATGTGTCTAATCAAGAACATCGTTCCCATTATTCCACAACACAGGGAAATAGATGTATTCGTATTTATATTATGAATATATTTATATTTGTAAATATACTGTGGAAAATGTCTTTGCTGAATTTTTCTGCAATGTCTTTTACACTGTCAGGAAATGCCATGAATTTTTTTTTTTTTTTCAATTCAAAACTAAAAAAAATGAGTCGTTATGGCTTAATACTGAAGATATCCCTCTAAATTAAAGTCCCAGCATGTTCAGAAGATTTTCCTCTTGCATACTTTAGGACCAGGAGGCAAATAATAGCACGCCTAACTTTCTGCTAACTGCTGTAAGAACTTGATTTTGTTCTCATACAGATTAAATGCAAAAATTCTCCAGTTCTTTAATAGTGCAGAATTGTGGCATAGAAATCAGGATTACAGTTTTCTATATTCAATGACATAACATTGTTTGATCACTGGTAAGATAGAAGAGAACTAGTTTTCATCCATTTTCAAAACATATGGGGCCAAAGTTTGCTCTAATACCAATCTGCAGTAAATGCTTCTGATTTGAACTCAGTTCTTTTGAACTTGCACTAGGCTTTGTCCCATGAATGCTTCTAGTAGGACAGTTTGGTTTAAACCCTTTGCCAAAATCCTTACTAGGAAAAGAACTCTTATAAATAAACATTAAGTCCAGATACCATGTCTCACATTGTTGACAGACACACACAATACGCACAGATTATTTAGGTACAGAATAAATGTATAAACCCCCTGCTATTTATTTTTAGCTCTCCAAAAGTGCTGTGGCTAAAGAGCTTTGACATAATCAGTCCGAAGAGATAATCCCAGATTTACTGGTTTGCAGAACATTCTTGTATTGGAAATACATCCTCTCTGATTTGTGTGATAGGGCCGGCAATAAAAGTGAGAGGGAATTCAAATCTACCTCTAGGTTTTGTTTAGTTGATGAAACTGTTTTGAATATTAAAGGAATGTTTTGAAAGCCAGCATTACAAATTCTAAATGTAAAACGTTTTCCATTTGCAAATGTTCTTGTTCAAAAGATTCGTTTCACATTTTCAGAGCAATTAACAATATTTAAAGATTTTTAGGTTTTCAAACAAGTCATTGCTATCGGAGGGTAGCCAAATTTATTGCTAGAAAACAGAAACATTTGATCTGGAAATATGTCAGTAGCTTATTCTGTCTTTTTAACATTACTAAATTGCAGGACAAATTTTAGAGCCTGGAAAAACAAAACAGGAGAACACAGGGATTTTTTTGGCAAAGAAATGGTAGTGAATTTTTTAAAATACCATCATAATTACCCTCCTTATGGCTCTTACTTATTTGCATGGAAAATGATTTATTTTAAAATGAGAACTTAACCTTTTAAGCAAAAGAGTAATTCAAAGGAAAAAAACGTCTGCATCTTTGTTAGATTTTGAGCATTATCAAGACATGCTTTTCACCTTAAATTGTATTCTCCAGCTAGGGCCAAACTCTGGAGCCTAACAGGGAATCATGAAGAGTCTTGCAGACAACACAACTGCGCAGGATGCTGAGCTACAAAGCAGTCATGCAGTATTCTTTGAAGCTGTTTTTTTTTTCCTTTTGATGTGGGACCACGTCCGTAACACCTGGCTGAATTTTTCCAGTGCACCAGGGTTACTTAGCTTGAAAAGGAGCAATCTTGTGCAAGACCCATTTGTTTGAGATCTGTTCAGGAGACAAGATGCAGCCTTCAACAATTAATCAGCCAAACTCTCATAATGACCATTATTCATTAGGGGCCAAATAGAATTTAGTTGTATCTGAACTTGGAAAGACAAATTCTGGCCTCATATGAACCCTGTGCTGCTCTCTACCAAATTGAGCAGTATTGAAGATGAAAGTGAAAGCAGAACTCTGCTCCTATGAAATAACACAAAACCCACGGTAGCCGTTTTCCTCCCTAACTGAACATACCCAATAACCTAATCCGTTTTATCCATAGTATTAATTTTGCTAAACTTTTAACCTTTCTCATCTTATGTTTTGTTTTCCCAAACTTCACTAGCCCTTTAAAATGGAATAACGCTCAGCTAAAGAGTATTGATGCTTGATGGAGCTTTTACCGATCTGTGCACCATCGAAAATTTTTGCAAAGCCGTTGTCGCGGTGTTAGTACTGCTGACAACCGTAAGGCTGAGACCCAGGGAACGGCACACTCCGAAAGCTTTAACCTTTAGTACTTTCACTGTTGCTATTGAAATAATCATTAAAAAATGTAGCAAATAGCACTGCTAGATGTAGATGCAACGGGTTGGAAGGGGACATGCTCTATACTACCCAGAAATATATTCCATATTGTGCTTTTTTTAGTTTTTAGACTTACACGCATATCCCCGTGGGAGTTCTGAAGTTACTGTGAAAGGAGTATATGCCATCTGCTAGATGACTAGCTCTACGGGGGACCGTGCGTTCCTTTGTTACACACTAGTATGCAGCCCCCATGCAGTGGTGGTTTGGAGGCTAATGAGGGCCAGAGCAACAGGAAAATAAAGAACAATGCCACTGAACGAAGATCCTGACACTTAATCCTTCCTCTAGAGGTTATATCATCTCCCCTGCTTGCTCTTGCACAGAATCTGTCCGTGTAGCTCTTTGCTGGACTACACGCAGCTTTGCAAGATTTGTTTTAACTACTGCCTTTGTCTTTTGTTGCTGGGCCTTTGTTTCTGTTCCCCGTGTGCCTGGAATAGCCTTTTGCTCTGCAAGGATACCTTATTCTCTTTAAAACCCACGGTCCCAAATCTTGCACCTTTGAGAACGTACCCGGCTCTTTCATCTCTATTTTACTCATACTTCTCTAACTTGCTAATGCAAGGCTCTTGGGCCGTGATCAACGTTCCTTATGCACCTTCTGAAACATTGCGTAATAAGAAAATATACCATCAAAAATAGATCCTGCACAAAAATGGAGTAGTCCTAGCTGGCACCAGGCACCTTGAAGACCTTCATGTCTTGGGTAGGGCGAGACAGAATTACCCTTCCTCATGCCAGCAGGTGGCAATGGAGTATGTAAGGGAGTACCAGGGAGCTGCTACTCCTGAAGGCAGACCACAGGATCACGGTGATCGCAGACCTTTTTGTTATAGGCCAGCCCCCTCCCATGAGTGTGGAGTTTAGATAAATACTCTACAGCAAGATTTGGTACACAGGATGGCCTAAATGCTGGAAGTGTGCTAATTCTGTTGCCCTCAAATCTCTACCTGATAGTATTTCTAAATCGCTTTACAATCTGCACAAGTAGACTGAATATAACGCGTAGTTAACGGTGCTGCGCCTGACATGTTTTGTGAATGCATTCCTAATTTTATTTAGGATTGCATGATTTTTGGGAGCAGAACTATTTCTCAGCTTTCAAGAGCCAGTGCTTTTAACACTTTGCTGTTGTCCCTTATGAATTTAAACTTGTTATTAATTTTTTGTTTCTTCAACACCAGTGTTTACCATGAAATAGGCTCTCAGAGCTAGCACACACCCGCAGACCCAGTCATGGTATCTGTCATGTTTGGTATCCCCTTTGAAAACACCAGTGGTTGGAAAGCAGATGTTAAATGCCGTAAGGGGATACCAAGCCAAGCAACTGACAACTCCTGCTATGTTGAAGAGCAAATGCTGGGAGGATCTGCAAGGAATAACTTATTCTGAACTGTAACTAAAGGATTTTAGTTTAGTAGATAAGCAATTAGAACAAAATAAAACAGCTGAGTGACGTTGATGCAAGTATAATCAATCAATCCTGAGAGCATCTAGGGAAGACAGTTCCCAGACATGGAACCTGTAGGCAGTTTGGGAAGGGTTTTTGTATTGTATTTATCAAAATCGGATTATCTGAAATTGAACGCTCTTTTTTTCTTTCCCCTTTTTGGTAGAATTGGTTTAAGACTGGACCCTCTTTCAAGACATTTCAAAAGGAACATACAGCATATAATAGTACCCCAGGAGATGCTGGGCAGGTCCTGGGAGATGGCGGTGACCTTAACTTTTATTGGCTGTGTTAAGATCGAGAGCACTTGTCACCTCATGGAACTATGTCCTAAGGCGACATAAATGTTTCTTGTATTTCCCTCAGGGATCGCAGAATTTGCTTGAGTATTAATTAAAGATAGAGGGATATAAAGTGAAACCCCAGAAGGCAGTCTCGCTATTTGATTAAACCGATTAAACACTTGTCTACTAAGAAAAATCTGTGAGCAATTTCAGAAGGCAGTTATCACTAGGAAGAAGATTTACACAGCCAAATAGCGTGCTATATCATTAAAAATTGTCAACAATAAAGAAATGGCCCAATCTAAAATAAAAACAGTAATAACAGTAGGATCTGAGCCAAGGCTGAGTAAGCCCAAAGGTTTGAGTGGCAGGACATGCAAACTTTTCACAGTTTTAAAGCACTACCTGAAATCTCTCTCAGTATGATATCCCCAGTATTAGCCAGCTGCTGTTACTCTGAAAGTGCTATTTTAATATATGCAGTTACTCATAATCCTGTGTCTCTAAGTGAACATCAAAAAGTCTGGTGCAGTTTATTTGCAAATGCCTCAGAACATAAAGATCAGCAGTGTTAGTTTTGTGAAGAATTGTGCAACCAGTTTGCTCGCTTCGTATCAGTCCTGTCTTACCATCACGGGCCTGATACCCTGATAAGATAGATGTTGCAGGTTTAGGCCAAGATCACATAAGGTTTCTTTCTACCACAGCCTGGAGCATGCCTAAGGCTTATGTTTAACTCCACGTGTACTAAAATCAGTCAAAGCCTTAGTGGTGGCTTAGGCCCATGCTTCAGGTGAAACACATACTGAAAAAACCTTGCTGTGCGTTGTTCTGCTTCTGACGAATCTCCCAAAAGCCAGGGGGACCTCAGAACTGAGGGTGTGCGTGACTTATTCCACAAGTGCCAAATCCTGCCCTAACAGGAAAATTTAGCAGGAGTCTGAACTTCCACATTTCCAGTCCTACTCATGGAAGGAACTAGATAGGTGAGAATTACACCTGTGATCACATCAGAGCAAGAGTAAAATCACCCAGCAGCGGTAACAAAAATCAGCACGCTGATTTCAGTGGGATTTGTAGGTCAAGAGCAAAAAATAATTTCAGCTTCATGTATTTTCTCACAGAAGAAATTTTAACAGCTGCCTTATATGACAGGCCAGAGCCTGGACAGAGCGTGCAGTATCTGTGGAAGCTGAAAGAATGTTTCTCCATTTTGGTTCTTGATATTAAAAAACAAACAACCTCTCAGGAAAAAAAATTGCCCAACCTCAAGCAGCTTAAGGTCTTAACATTCTTGTATTACAAGCTCATGTTATCATAAAATCCAATGCCAAGTTTCCTAGTTTTACATCGGAGGTTATTTTCCTTATAGTCATGCAAAACGATTTCAGTGAAAATCAGAGAAAACGAATTCCCTACAACCCAAGTATCTGGCAATAAACAATTTCTAAACCTTAGAAATTATCTTGAATTTTCATCTTATCCTGGCTATCTGTAATTTTCAAGAATTTTTAGTTAGCAAAATGTCTTACACTCAATCATTGCTGTGTCTTTTAAGAAGTTTCTTCATTCAACAGTGACTGTGAACAAAGAACAACTGGGGGCACGATTATCGAAAAGGACTATTACTTCTGGATATATTTATTCCTAGTGACCAACTTGAGACACAGCAGAGAGTCATGTACTTCAGACAGCAGGCATTAACACTTTGTGAAAATAAAAGTTCTCCAAGATGTCCCGAGCTGGTTATCCAAAAATCCAAAAGAAAAACGTCAGGATTACCCAAATTCATACGGTTGCATCTGGAAGTGTTTGAGCTGATGTTGAGCTGATGGATGCAGAGCTTTGGATCGTTATACGTTAAAAAGTAGTAATAACCATTAGCACTTGATTAGTGCTGAGCCAGTTTTATTTCAGTATTTGCAACTTCTTCTGACTATATAACAATTCTTTCCTATTTTCAGATAGGAGGAATTGAGGATGACAGGTAAAAGGAAACATTTTCAAAAGCAACCTCTATTTTTGAGTGACATGTAAAATAGGAAAGGTCCAATTTTAAGAGATGCAAAGTAATTGCATCTTTCTTTGAACTCAGTGAAACCAGAGAGCACTCCACGCCTCAAAATACCCATTCCTACACACAAAACATCAAAGTTATTAAGATGGGGACACCTACAATGATGATTTTGATAACTGATAATTTTGGTGCAACTAACTTGCCTACTGCTGTACAGGGAGTTGGGAGCAGAGCTGGTACTGGGTTCAAGCCGGGGGAACTTCAATTGCATGTTCAGTACGGCAGATCACCGTTTTTCTTAGTTTGCTGCTCTGAAGTCACTGAAACAACCATACAGAAGTTTACTTCTAGATCAGTAGAGTACACGTATCAAAGGAACAGCTCTTTTTTTTTTTTTTCAATTTAGCATGCAGTAAGTAAAATCAACTGGGATTTATTTTCCTTTTATGATGATACCTTTATCTCTAGTGCTATAAAATGTCCATGTTTATACTACAGAAGTTCTTCATCTATCACACACGCTTTGCTATTCTTAGTTCAGTCATAAAATCATAAGCAGTTTCTGTGAATGCCCAGCTTTCAGTAAAATTAATGATGGCTCCTTCCCAAGCAAAACCAAACAAAATAGAATATTATAAAATATATAAGTATGATATGTTGGCTTTCCAAGTGGAAGCCTGATTTGTTAGGTGTGATTTCAAAAGCTACCAGAACATGTCATGTGTGGTTTTTATTAATTGTATTTTGCAAGTATTGACTTTAGGCTCCTACTTAACATGAACCAAATTCTGTTCTCAGTTGTACTGGTATACTGTCAGAGCGCTTTCATTGCCTACTTTGTCACACTGAAGCACACAATGCTTCCATGCGAAACTGCTGATTTTTAGATAAACTGCTGAAAGATAATCCTAAATCAAATATTACTGTTTCCCTTTTGGTATAAGATAGGAAACATCACAGACCCTAATACATCTAAGGAAGAAGATCCCAATCTGGGAACTTTTACTTGTCTTTCAGGAAAATTTAATTTAAGGTAAATGTTCTTGAGGAAAATAACAGTTAATGTGGAATAGTTGGAATCTAATCCTATTAAAAAGCTAGAAAAACAGTGTTTACAGGGGCAAAATTCACAGCTGGTCCTTACAAACTGTATACATATGCAAGGAGTGGGTGGGCGTGGGAGGGAGAATAGCAAGGCCCTACCTAATTTTAGGTGCCAGTCTCATGATACAGAGCTGCCATATGTTAAAGGTGAACACAGTGGGAGGATGGAAGAGATTAACTATAATGGGTTTTCTGGGAAAAAATTAGTGTCCCCGCTATGCTTTTCTATACTGTTCCCCTCTGATTCTAAACCACCAGCGTATAACCATTAATTAATTAGCATATATGATACTTCACTGGGAGAGCAAAGTTCTGCGTAGACTCTTTCTCCTATTTAAAAATCAAACCCAGAAGTTACTAATTCACAAAATCCATTCAATGATAGAATACGCTTTCGGTTTGCACTGCGGCAGTGCTGTGACTTCCATGAGGACTCTAATGCCAGAGCATACAACAAAAGTGAAATTTTGTTCTAATAGTGGTTACAACACTTAGTAAACTCATTCAGCGTTACACCTGAGCTAAACCTGGGCAAAAATAGCCACATGACTAGCTTTAAAAGTGAACAAGAGGAACCTTCTCTTACTTACAAAACTTTTCCCATCCTAATGCCTCCCAGCTGACTGGTAAGCGCATACATGTGCATCTGGATGTAGGTGATACTTTATGAGGGCTTGTTAGCCCCTTCGTGTTTCTGGGTTTAACAGATAAAGTGTCTATTTGGGACAGGAATTTGTATTAGAACATCGGTAACTGAATTTCTCACAACAGACGAATAGCCATCTTAATAATCTAGTAAGTAAAATTAATTAATATCTAACTTTTTTACCTTATTATGTGGGGCCTCTTCAATACACTGGTCCTCCAAGTTCAAGACAGACATTGGAAAAATTGGAGAGGATCCAGTGGAGGGTCACCAAGATAATTAGAGGGCTGGAGAACGTGGCACATGAAGAAATGTTGAAGGAACTGGGTTTGTTCAGCCTAGAGAAGAGAAAGCTCAGGGGGTGGGGTGGGGGTGTCTAATCAAAGTCTTCCGATACCTAAAAGGTAGTTATAAAGAAAATGGAGGCACTCTTCTCACAAAGATGCATGGCAACAGACAAGAAGCAATGGGCACAAGTTGCTTCAGGGGAAATTCCATCTACGTTAAGAAAATATTCTTCACTGTGAGAACAACTAAACATTGGAATAGGGTGCCCAGATAGGTGGTGGAATCTCCCTCACTGGAAATATTCAAGACTTGGTTTGACAGGGCTCTGGGTAACTCACTCTTCAACAGAAGGTTAAACGAGATGACCTCCAGACATCCCTTCCAATCTAGACTTTTTTATCATTTTATTCTATGATTTTGGAATTGCAATGAAAACCCCACTAGGCTACATTCAATTGTCCCTTTGAGCAAACGAGGTCAGAATCTCAACTCTTCGTAACTAAATCAGCTGATATAAACGGCGACAGAAATACCAAATGTAAATTGGTGAGGAAACAGGCACCAGTATTGTGCTTCTATTACACATTAATTGATGGGGCGTGAATCTGGTGCTATGTATGAATGACTGAGCGTATTGCTACATGCAAAATAAAATAGTGCCTGCCCTCTCCATTACTTTAAAGTACAACAGGTTATCTTAAAACATATCTGGGACCAAATTCAACCCTTACCTTCCAACAGGAGGAAAGCACAGTTATACTAGCAATGAAGCCGATCCCTACCTTTTAGTCTACTGGTGTAATTTTTGGCCTGCTGATAACTGTTAATTTATATATTAGTAAGACACTTGAACTTGCTTTTTTTTTTCCCCAATGCATACTGAGATGTAACTCAGAGAGGTTTACATTAGTTTGCTATTTCACGGTAAGCCTATACACATGACCCTAATGCCTAGCACAGAATCATGCGAGTTTATGACACACCAGCAGTCTAAAAGGTAGTTTTCTCTCACTTGCCAGTACTTTGTGACTGATCTTAGCAACCTGGTTGATTGAAAATAATTTACGGAGAGACTGAAATGATTTCCTGAATAAAAGAGGTGATTTCAAAAATTGTCTTAAGGTGAGTATTCATGGACAAGATACAGCTTTCCCTGGTAGGTACAGAGCGCTGTTCAACCCCTTAGGAACACAGCCATGTAAATGTTTTATTCATGTCAGTTATTCACATAAGTGGGTTTCACTTCAGTGTGTAACACAAGCCAGCTGGTTTGCTTCTTTTAAACTCTGATTTCTCATGCACTTCATATTGCTACACCCCCTTCAGAGATATTTATGGAAATTTCACAGCAAGCTGTCTCAAGCTTATGTGCTATTAAGATTCCATTCTGGGGTGTTTACTGCATTAGATTTATAACATATAGATTTATGGACTCAGCTACTTGATGGCCCAATAAAGCACATTGGAACTGAAGGCAACCACTAATTAAAATAATACTTGATTGTCCTTAGCATATTGTAAAATTGCTGTGGATTTAAACAGAGCCATTACAGCTTCTATACAGCCTCACAGCCTAACTGCATACTAAGAAAACTGACAATTCACAGAGATGATCAGTTTAATTGTGGCTACGCTTCGGGAATTATAACATGTTTTTCTATCTGTTTGTATACATGGAAGTGGGCTAGTGTTGAAACACTCTTAAGCCCCTCATGGCCTTGGCTGTTCTAAACACCAAAGAATGAAAGGATTGAAATTCACAGCCACAGAGAACAAGAAGGTTACAGTACTAGTACCAGGGCTATAAAGTATCAACTATTCTGCTAATCCCCATTTAAACAATTAGATTAAATCCTACTGAAAAGGATCAGCTGGTAAGATGCACCTCAAGCTAAGTTCCTCCTAGAAAAGGGTATTTCCAACGTTGGATAGAATTTTCCTCATGAAATCTCTACCATTCAATGTTAGAAACAAGGGACTCATGCAACCCCTGCTCCTTGCTCTAAATAGTTAACTTTCTCAGACTGACTTCATACACATTACGAAGTGTAGTAAGAGATATGAATTTTCAAGCGTGCAAAAAGCCTGGCTTATGCTCTGTAAAGGCATTTGGAAACAGTGATGAAAGCAAAATAAGGAAATAGTTAAAAGGAATATTAATTACCATGATGTCTTACTGCAATGCTCAGTTAATTCCATTCTAATGAACCGCATTAAGAGCTCTTAACACCACTTCAGTGTGGTGGCTCCATTCGGAAGAATAGAAGTTTTTAGACAGTGGTCATGAAGGGTGATTTCATACTCTTCTCTGCAATTAAAAAGGATAGATTTTCCTTGCCTCTGACGTGCAGAACTTTATAGGACAGATTACAGAAGGTAACAACGATGGAAAACCTGGGGCACTATCACCTGTAGTGCTAGGAGCACATTAAGAAGAGGGAATAATACTCATGAGTCATAAACAAACAAAGATCAGATATGCAAAAATTCCTGAAAAAGCTTTTTCACGTGAACTACTCGAATCAAATCTGTAGTTTCAGCAAGTGGGGATAACATGCAAAACATCTGATGCTTTCTGCAAATTAGGCTTCCAGCACCTAGACTAGCTGAGATTCTCCTGTTGCTAATATGCATCTTATTGTCACATCTGCAATAGTTCAGCATCCAAGTGCAGAACTTAAAAGAAATTTCTTGTGCATATTCAGGAAATCTAGCTTTCTGCTGAGTCATCAAGATAAGTACTTGTATGAGAAGCACAGTAACAAAACCAGGGAAAAAAAGAGGGGAAAATGTTTCAAGAATGTGAGATTTCTTCTGTCCTGCTGCTAAATTTTTGTTTGCTATTATTGCTAGATAATACTATCTTCAAGCTCAGTTTCCAGTTACGCAGGTATAAACCTAGAGTATTGCAAGTGTTTGACCCGGAACAGAAGCCAGCATCTACCTTAACTTTCCAGCTGTCCTGTAATGGCCCCCTCTATCAACAGACGGAGACCAAGGGAACAGTGCTCTATTTTAATAGTTGCTCTTGTATTTATTTCCATTGCTATGAAATTTGTTTTTAATTTGCTTTCATTTCCTAAGTTATTTTTCTACAATTTTTTTTGGTACAAATCCCATGTAGTAACCTACATCTGTCTGAAAATGAAAGCCGCCCTTTGATTAGAGCTGGAATGCAGTATCATATACGGTATGTTTGGAAACCTCTGCAGAAAAAAACATGTCTGCTTTAATACATCTAGCTCGAGGCACCGCGGGGTGAGTCAAGGACAACAGAGCGGTATGTCTGAAAAAAACCACACAAAAAAGGTCCCTGCTTTTCTTGGCTAGCTAATACATAAACGTCAATGTTATTTACACGACTTTTATAAGAGTTTGGGATAAAAGTAATTCTATTTCACTGCACAGATTTATTTGCTGCCCTTCCTGTCTTTTCGGAGACTGTGGAAGTCCACCTGCAAAATAGTGTCTTCCTGGTACCTATAAGAATTAGACAATATGCGAATTTCAGCAGCTAGAATAACTAGCTATTAATTAAACAATGATCCATGATATATATGGAATGGAGATGAATTGTATTTTTCACTAATTGTTTCAATCTCTTAGAGGAATAATAAAATAATAATATTATATGAATTATTTTTCACTATATTCTGGAAAAAAACAACAGCATACTATCCAATTCACTTCCTGAAGCTTCTGGGGCATACAACATGACCTACTTCCTCATGCATTTTTCCTCCAGAATCAGAGAACGCAATTGAAAAAAATCTTTCCTATAGTATACAACAAATTCCTATAGCTTTTATCAAGTAGGTCTTTGTAAAGAAGCTTTCAATTACCTACCTGCAAGCTATTAGCAGGACATAAACCATACTTGGGATTTGCTTAAAAAAGAATATAATCTTTTTTTCATTTTTTGTAAATAATGAATTTGCACTGCATTTTTTCTTCTAGTCTTTCAGAAAAAGGATCACTAAGGAAATCTTATAGTTAAGGAAAGCCAAAAAGCAAATAACAAGGGCCAAAGCTTAGTGCTTTGGGTTTTTTTTTTATTCCCCCAGATGATTACATCTTCAAACGATTACTGCTTTTAAAGCTTTTGCAGAGGCTTTCTTTATCTTTAGACACTGTGTAACATCTTATCAGTATCACCTTTCCTCTAGTCTCTGGAGAGTTCTGAAAAATTAGTTTGTTTGCAATACCTTCCAAAAAAGTCACAGGTAACTCCTGTTACAGACACGTTCCTGTAGTTTTTTTGTGGGGGTGCATAATAACTGCTGACTGTTGCAATGTCTATCCTCAACACCTGTCAGTGAAATTCCCTGTTAGTTAATGTAAGCATTTCTAACACGCCAGCCATGAAGAGTATGGCTTTAGCTTTGGCAACCGCTTGAAAATACAGAAAGCAAACCCTACGGAAACCGTAGGTACAATTTTCATAGGGTAGAAATCAAGAACAAGAAAGAGTTTATATGCGGAACATATGCAGAACATGGGAGAAGGCTTTTGCACCTGGTTTTCACTAATTGTTTCAATCTCTTAGAGGAATAATAAAAGAATAATATTATATGAATTATTTTTCACTATATTCTGGAAAAAAACAATAGCATACTATCCAATTCACTTCCTGAAGCTTCTGGGACATACAACATGACCTACTTCTTCATGCATTTTTCCTCCAGAATCAGAGAACACAATTGAAAAAAATTGTGTTCAGTGGCATTATCAATGGGATCAAAGTTGCTTAACCTGCAGCCAGCGATACCGTGAAATGTCAATATTCTGTGATACTCAAGTTAGTAAGCCTCCATTTAGCATCTTAAGTGCAAAGTCTAGAGTCTGATGACTTTTCTTCTAAATGAATGGTATGGCAGTTGGAAATCTCTTGGTCATTTTGTAAATATAACTAAATGCTTTCAGTCCTGTTCCTTCACCCTCTTGCAGCAACCGAACAACTTATTCCCACACAGGGGAGCAGGATACGATGTCAAAAAACCCATCAGTAACTTTAGATTTAGGTGAAACCAGAGCATTACCTTCTAAAAATCTAAAAGAATGCTAAGAATTCTTCCACGTCCCCAAAATATAAGGGCATTTTTTAAAATAGATATTTATACTTGTAAACTATTTAGGGGATAAGATTTTTTCCCCCTTTATCTCCTGGGTCCATTATAGGGTCAAACATGTAACTGGGGAAGGTCTCAACATTGTAGACTAGGGTTTTCAGAGACATCTGAAGGATTGAGAGAGACAGTTCTCACTGAATTTCAGTTGGATTTGTGACTAAGCCCTCTAGGACCCTTTGGACAGTGAAGTCACAAAAAACCAGAAAAGAACAAGTGATGTTGGTAATACAGATGTATATAAAATATATGGCAGCTTTTGTTATTTTACTCGTTTTTCCATTCGTTCTAGGTTTAAAAATGTGCTTAGTTTGATGTGCTTTTATTTCAACGCTGACCCATTTTCCCCCAGAACTACTCACTTGATAAAGTATTTGATTCCATCTGCTGTATAAGCTTCTTCCCATCCGTAAGGCAGACCTAAGATGAAATGAAGAAATAAGATGTCTCTCAAAGCTTAGGTGACACAAGGAACATAGTTTTGAAATGGTGTAAGTTAGAACGCTGTAATTTCAAACCATGTCATAAAAAGATTATAAATGAATTCTTGCTATTTTGGCAATAGACAATAATATAAACAATACAATTTAATAAATATTTGCTGTGCTACAAAGCTATAAACCATTTCATGATACTTTTAGTACTAGCATTTCTCTTGTAGAAGCTGACAGTCTGGTCAAATTAGAGTGTAGCACTTAACTCTTTTTGAACTTTTTATTGTAATTTACACCTACATGAAGTGACCAAACCCCCCCCCGTGCCTGTGGTCTGCTGCGGTCTGTTCTTACAGCTGTTACATACAGATGCTAATAACTGTAAGAGGTAGAAGTCTGGGCAGAATGAAATCCGCTGCTGTTTGGTTTATCACCAACTTTTGTGTTTATACATAATTCTTTGGGAATTCAGACACAAACTCCAAGGCACTTAGAGACAGATTCAGAGAAAATATGTACAGATATTCGTATATACACTTATCTATGTCTACGTATCCTGACAAAGGTTAATTGACTAAATGCATTGCTTAATTTTGTGCACTACAGTAATGTTTCTGGGAGTTAAAGTATTTAATACTGAAAAGTTTAGCATAAATTAAAATAAATAATTCTGAAAGGGTGCCATTTTTACACACACTAAGAAACTGCGCTCTCTCTTCCCCTTTTGTAATTATCAGTCACGCTAGTCTTAAAAACTCAACCTTGGACTTTGTTCTTAGTTTGAAAGTCCCATCCATGGGAATGATGAGTAATATTTTCAGTAAGATACTATACTATATCACTTTAAAAATTAAATTTTCATAGGAAACCTTTACCTTTTTTATTACTATTTGTTCAAAACCAAACGTTAGTAGAGGTTGAAAAGGGCTGGAGAAAGAAGCACCAGTCAATGTGCAAAAATGCTCCTGATGCTTGCTTTTGTGGTACTGTAATGTATATAAAGGAAAATGCAAGGTCCTGAAAAAGCTCCCTTTTTTGGAGACTAGAAATTTATATAAAATTAAAATATGCATGAAAAACTGTTCTGCAAGTGCTTTAGTTTGAAAGTCATCTCAAAATGTTAGTGTCTTAGGGGTTAAACTGTTTTTGTTCAAGTCGCAGTGTATCTCAAAGACCAGCTCATTAGAACCATCTGCGAGCCTGCTTTAGATTTAAAACTTCTATTTGGAGAACGTGCTGGACTGCACGCGCCGTATGATCTTTGAAAGCTGCTTCATACCAAGGCATGCCCTAAGTGCAAACATAAATTTTTTTGGCAGTTCTTTCTTGAAAGGCTCCTTCTCTGTTCTTCCACCATCACACCTTTGTCTCTAGCGTGGTCCTTACTTCTTAAAAATCTGGAAAGGGGTAACTTCAGTTCTCAAAGATAAACAGAGTTCATTACAGCTACGGAATCATGACTTGGCACAGTGAAGCAGGTACAAACCATCTGAGAAGTAATTATACCTGTAGGCACCAAGTGAAGAGCAACAAGTAAGTCTACTAAAACTCCAGAATTCAAGAACTTGAGAATTGCTAATTGCAGAACAGCACCATGACTGTTTAGTACAACTTGAAAAGCAAAAAGCACATTGGATTAATTTTTTCCGTTCACTCTTACCCCGTATTAGTCACTTATCTCAGGCTTCTTCCATTTTCAATTTAGCACAGACCTATATAATCTGTTCCTCAAAACATGGCACCTACTACCTTTGAGAGAGAATAATCCACAGCTACTTCCCTTTAAATACAAGGTAGTCGCTGCGTATCAGTTTCAGGCTCTGACTCCAATGAAGGAAGGAAGAAAAGGATGTTTTAAGTTATAAATATGCTAGACGCGATCACTAGTTCTTCCTTCCTCTCCCATAAAAGATGGGACCTTTACTGAACATGGATATTTTCTAATGATTTAAGTGGCAATTGGATTCATCCTTCAGTTGCTTCCATCTGCCCTGGCCTTTCCTCATTCCTGCATGCAACATTCATATCCAAAATACATGACAACGGATTTGCTCAATTATGAATAAAACCTCGGCATCTGCTCTGTGCTTACATGGATCCCCTACATCACCTGTTTCATTCATCAGTGAAAATTACACTTTTTTCCACTAGTAATTTGATTAAAATTATGTCTTTTTTTTTTTCCTTCTACATGAAGAACGGTACGTAGGTAGCAATAACAACTGACGCTCTGTATTCTTGTCTTAACCACGAAGACTATACTTTTCAAAAACACTGAATACGTTTGTAACTTATAAATGAAACTCTGGAGATATCTCCACAGCTTTATTTGCCTTTTTGACTTTATATGCATTGGATTGCATATCCTATCCACTCTTCATATGCTTCAAAGTTCCAACTACATCTGTAGGTTTTTTTAATGCCTTTATTTTCCACATTTCTACTCTTTCTCCACTATTTTCTCCCTGCTGTTCCCTTTACTCCTTTCCTTCACTGTTAGATTTGTACTTATATTTCTTGGTATTTCCCATGGTAGCCAGGAGGCTTCTCATGTTTTGCATCGTATTTCCCTAGACATCATCTTCACTTCCTTCAAGCTCATTTTCTCCATGAATCATTCATAAGTTCATCTACTTCCTCGTGCTCTATTTTTTTCACACCCTCCAGGGTCAGATTTGTTGCCTGTCCTAGGACTTGCTTTGCAAGACTGGTAAGATCTCACCTGGAGTAAATGGGAGGTAAAGGAGCTCAAACAGTCAGAAACATAGTCTGAAAGATACAGGATTTAGCCTGTATAAACTCTTAGGTTTCCTACATATTTATCATTTCTTCTGTGAATTGCTACAGTCTTTGATGAAACTTCATAAATAATGTATCTTGGTTGCAGTTGTCTGCATCTATCATCTTAAAAAAATTACAGATTTACAATATTTAAAAATAATTTCAGCAGAAAATACAGGGCTTCTTGCTATTCAAATATTTGTGATTGTTTCTCTTCTGCAAGGTAAAGAAAAGGTAAAACTGCAAAAGTAATTACGCATGCAAAAGAAAGGGATACAGTCCAAAGCATCCTTTGCCCAACTAGAATAAATAGTCTCCTGAGAGAGTGCATGTTAGCCAAAATACATTATAACCTACCATTATTTTGTTCTGAGCATATGCATTTAATTAGGGTTAATGCAAAAGAGATTTCTATAATTCTATGCGAAAAAGAAAATCAACAAACAACTTGCTGTTGTATGTGTACCGGTAGTGTGGCAGCTGGTCACAGAGCGGCAAGGCAGTATCCCCGGTGACTGACTGCCTCCTCAGCTGCAAGATGCCTGCTGTGATAACCACTGTTGTGAAGTTAACATTATATAAAGCAGAAAGGAAATGAAACCCTTGGGCAGTCGAAATTTTCCTGATACTTGATAAAGTGTGGATCTCATCGATCTTTGTCATTCCTTGGGTTAACAGGACAAAGGAAACGCACCAGCATTGATACTTGGCTGGTTGCGGTAAGTAGAAGGATAAACGTCAGCCCAAATCATAAACTTGGATGAAGCGACAGACCTTGAAGGTTTTGCCTACTGTTTCCAAGGCAGAATGCATATACTGTCCCTCAATAAAAGCTGCACACAGCATAATCATCAAAGTATGTCCCTAAAGGAAGAAGGGGGGAAATACAGACATTAGGAAAAAACCTCATTTTACTGGGCAGTTATCAAACCTAGAAACTGTGCAGTCATGTAGTTGGGTGGTTTTTTTCCAGTAAGTTAGTTAAAAAATATTAAAGCAAAAGAAATGTGCAGATCAGCAGATGAAACTAATAAAAGCAGATACCATAGCATGAATATTCAGTTGTCTCAAAACTGACAGTTATTTCCCTAACATCTAAACGCTGCAGTCCAAAACGTTTCATTTTTCTTGTTTTCTGACAAAATTACTCGAAGGAAATGAGAGATTCAGAGACTATAGTAAGAATTGTTAAAAAATTTACTGTTCACTAGGATTCTATCTAGATTTGGCCAAAGTGGGACTATTTAGATGCTTCAAGGTAAGTACGTCCTTAAGTGCTTTACTTTGGCCTTAAGGCCAGACTTTAAAACCCTGCTTCCATTATGCACAGTCACACAAATATTATTGATGAATTTGAAAAGACTGCTTAGGGATAGCTGCCTACCAGAGGTGGCAATCTCACCCTAAAAACTCTTTTGTGAAGCATAAACTTATTTCCAGCGGCGTTCGCAGCTTTGTCATCCGCCGTAAAAAGGATGCCTGGCTACAACCCGTTTCCTGCCAGGGCTAAACAATCTCGTTAAACCACTTCGTCTGGAATTAATATGAAGTATCAAGCTTAAGGGATGTAATATCTGTCTGGAATTCCAAAGCCGCATAGTACAAGTATTTAGTTTCACCATGAACTCATTCTTTGACCAACAACAGAAATGAGGATGTCTTTTTTTACATATCCTTTTACCTAGCTTGACTTTTCCAGTTATACATATTTTTTTAAGTAAGAAAGCATGAGCTAGCTCAGAACTACCCTTTATTTACCTCCTTATAATTTATTTATATTTAATATTAGATACTCAAAAATGATGAAGTTTCTTAAGAAATAGGAATTACCTGCTAAAAGGATTTCTGATATACAAGATTTGCTAAAGGACATTATAAACAGTTTTCTCCATCACTTGATAAATGCGGTTTTGAATTCTGATCTCTTTTCAATATCCACCAATTCAGCTCTTATCAACACCTAAGCCTTCCTCATGTGGCCTCAATAATAATGCAAAATCTGTTCGTTAAGATCCCCAGTGCCTTTGGCTCTTCTCTTTGAGCTATCTAGGCAATGCAGAGGATGGAAAACTGAAGATCTGACTTGCTGGTCTTGGACTCCTGAGTGCTACTGGAATACGGGGATATCCCAGATACGAGACTGGAGGTATCATATGATGCGAGATCGGCAGAGGAACTCCTCCGTGAGTTTCGCAATTTGACACAGCTAAAGAAAAATTAATGGAGAAATATCCAGCCTTGTTTGTCGAGTGTGTTCAAAGGCACGCAGGCATAAAATGGCCCTCTATTTTTTGAGGCTGTCAATAATATATACTGTATTTTACTGCTTATTTGTGAATTAACTCTAGAAACTCAGGTTCAGAAAAACAGCTTTCAGAAGTGAGTATGCACTTCTGGCATTTGCTTGTGTGCCACTTAATTCTTTCCACCATTTCAAGTGCTCTTCCCACAATCAAATGTGTTTCATTTTATGAATAATACTCTGCTAAGAGGACATTCCATTCCTTCCTTTCACATATCAAATTCCATTTTAAAGAAGTTGTTCTTTTTCTTTTGTTGTTGATGATTTAGTAAAACAAAGAAGGAGCAAGTAGTTTTCAAGTGGAGACATCTGGGAAATACTAGCATCTGAAATTTATGCTAATTTAGAGTATGATGGGCAGATTGGCTTGTCTCCTTTCAGTCTTGTTCCTAGAAACCATGCTTCAGGAAAAATATTTTTCTCACTTTGGATATTCAGGGCATGGTGCAAGATGACTTTGTGTTTTCCCATTTCTTATTAATCATAAGATATTGACCCATCTTTGTTGGCAAACTCATTAATCTCTGTTAAAACAATTACATCATATCAAGTTACAATTTAGAATGAGAGTTATAGTTTGCTTCTCATGCTGAAGAGTTACATGATCAACTTTAATTTCAAAATGACCATAAAGATCTTACAAACTGTTATAAATGTTTTTCTTCTGTTCTAATACTTGTCTGTGAATAACTTGGTACAGTTAATTAGACACAGTATGGATACAACAGAAATTGCAACATGTGAACAATGACCAGTCAACTGACTAATTGAAGGCAGTAAGAATGACCTCCCATCAGTAACTGTGATCAGATATTACTGTAGACGTATTGCTCTCCTGCCTAACAAATAAGGAATGCCAAATTTAGAACAAACCCTGCCCAGCACATGCACTTACGTTCTTCAGAAGTGAGGGAGAGCTACAGTCACCCGAGCAATGAGGTTGCTGCTATGTGTCTTCAAGACGGATAAAGAATTATCTTCCTGAAACACTGCTTAAAAAATGTACCTTTTCAGAAACTGAATGTTGGAAATATGACAAAAATCCAAAACTACATATTTTTCAAATAAAGACTAATATTCTCCTTTCAAGTAAAGTTTTAGGTGCTGTAGGATCCAAGTAATTTAGACTGTCATTATAATGAGAAGCAAACAGTCTAGCCGACGCTCGTTTTTATCCATGCAGGAGCTTAGTAGTGAAAGTACAACATAAGCCCAACACACTTAACAAGGGCAATAAAACACCTTCTTCTGCTTAGTTGATGGCAATCGAATGCGTACAACCAACTATACAGAAATGGCAGAAGTCACCGGAGCTTGCAGTACGTACTTCACAACAACTGCCCAGGGAAGGGGTTGAGTCACCATCCCTGGAGGTATTTAAAAGACGGGTAGATGAGGCGCTGAGGGACATGGTTTAGTGGGCATGGGGGTGTTGGGTTGACGGTTGGACTCGATGATTCTAGAGGTCTCTTCCAACCTTAATGATTCTATGAACATCTCTATAAAACATTCTGACTTTTAAAGGGAATGGAAAGAGTACAGCAAATTAAGTACTGAGCTGTCCACTTCACCAAATGGAAGCTGTTCTTCTAAGGTACGCTGGAGAAGATACAGACTTTTGTGAAAACAGGGAAGGTAAACAAGCCACCAGCAACCGACAAAAAAAAAACAACCAACCATCGACTTGTGGATAAATCCTCCTTTTACCCAGAGGTAAACCAGAAGATTCATGCCATTACCTACAGTCACAGGCTAGAATCTGAGCATCTACACCAACTACTGACGTGAAACTGGGAACATCTTGAAGCACACAAAAAGCCGAAGAAAAACTGCACTCCTTGAAATGCTGACATGAAAGGAATTCAAGGTACTACTAATCATTCTTATTTGTGTAATGTAATCACCTTTCAGAAAAAAAGAGTTATTTAACTAATCACATTGAAAAACATAACTTGTTATTTCAGTATGTTTATAATACAATCAATATTGGCTTGCAAATGGCTTACAATGCCTTTTCACATACCACACATTTGATAGTCGAAGTTCAACAATCTATTTTGAGGAGGCCAAGATACCATTAAGCAGCACGTCCTGCAACATTACAGGTATTTTGGTCATCAGTGTAATACGTTTGTCTAGTCATTATGTCAGGAAAGCGCAAGCCCTCAAAGGTAAGGGATAATGAAAGCAGAGAGGAGTTCAAGACTAGCTCATTCTGACAAAACATTGAATTTTGCATAATCTACTGGCTCATATTATTTGCTTTTTAAAATGCATTTAATGTACTGATTATCTGACAATTATTTTTGTATTTTTCACCTACACTGCTTCTTACTAAAATGCTACTGGCTGTCCAGTGAAAATACATAAGAATGCAGTGACCAACCCCCCCGAATTCCTTTCTTTATTGTGATTGAAGAATCTGTGGATAAGGCGGAGGCAACACAGAAAATCAGAAAACTGCAGAATGCAGAAATCTACCTCTTTCACAGAAGGCTGCAAAGAAAGAAAAAAAAAAAATCATACCCATGCTCCTTATCCTCTAGTGGCTCCCATCTGCTTTAGTTTGCCAACTCAAAGATATTTTATTTTACTGTTAAAGGCTCCAATAACAGAGTCTCAATTAGTGACACAGGAAGAGAAATACAGTACCCTAGGAGCATATAGGTAGTAGTGCTGCCTGATGAGGTCTTAAAAATGGTAAGCGTGTTCCCCGTTACATTTTTTTCAGTCTTACCCAGCTTTAAAAAAAATACTCCCTTCTATGAATTAATTGCAGGCTTTTTTCTACAGTCTTCCAGTATTGACTGTTAACATGATGCTGTCTGTTTGTGATTGATCAGGAACACATTATTATTTCCATTGCTGATTGAATGCACTACAATTTACAAAGTAATTTTTGAGGAATATTTGCATAAGTTAATTTGAAATTCATTTTGTTTATACCTACGGATCTCGAACTGCTGAAGAGAAGACAGGAAACACATTATTCATTATAAAATCAGAGAAATGGTCCATAACTGGGGAATGCTACACAAATGCCATGTAGGCTAAAAAAAAAAGTTAAATTCATAGATGTAAGTACTCTCTTGAGAACATTCTTGTTCTGAATTGGTACAATCCACTTTCAGCTAATTAAAAAGAATCTGGAATAACACATTCTTATTCCAGAAATACCAGCCTCTGCACACAGGGCCCTCACCACCAGGACTAGGTAATCAGGAATAGCCTGGAATACTTCACTGTATGGCCCAGCTCTAAACCATTTAATTTTTCCTCAGTTTCCCTACCCTCTTGCTCCCTGATTACTCTCTATTCCGGAATTCATCCGTCTCCTCCTTTTCTTACTGGATCAACTTCTCTTGTCACCATCTATTGTGCTATCCACCCACATCCATCACTGTCATCTCACATTGCTCACTGACGCATGTGATTGTCAAATATAAGTTTAATCAGAAAGCATTCATTGGTAACAAATTAAAATGACTGTCTAAAATTAGAATTGATCAGAAATTGTCTGAGATTTAAAAAGCAATACTATTACATGATATGCCTTTCTTGCTAAGTAATAGCTTACTTTTTTGCACTGATGATGAAATTAAACTGCACAGGGGGCTGGCATGAACCACCTACAATTGAGAGACACAGAACTACTCTCTACTGAGCTCATTTCACAGTAAGTACAGACCAAAGTAATAATACTTTTTTCCTTTTGAAGCAAGAATTGTAAAAATACACTAACACAAGATATCCTTTTAGCCTGTTACAAAAAAGGCTGCAGCTACACATAAATAAAAGAAGGGTTTTATTTACAGGCGGACATGACTTTAAAGCCAGCATATTTAAAAAAAAAAAAGGTCAAGTTCTTAGAAACTAGGATAGATACCTTTCCTTTTTTGTTATAAATCTGAAGAAAAAGAAACAATGCACCATGTGCCTAAATTAGCGTACGTTATTTTACCTTAACTGTAAAGGATTCAAACATAATACCCATAGCAATCAGTAACGTAAGGCAAAATCTCCGTCCTTAACTCCCGGTTAATGATACATGTGCTTTATGGCATGAGGTAATAGATCTACTATGAGACTTACATACATTTTGTACCTCATTTAGGTCTCCTTCATAAGCACCAAGCAATTATGTTTTCCTCTTGCAAATTCTCCTTAAAATATACTTTTAAAAAGCTTCCTATATCGCTCTTGGCAATCAACTTTCTCTGTACTTTCCATTTAAATTATCACACTTGTGCACCATGTATGTCTAAGTAACTCTGCTAGCCCTCAGCTTCTCACTCCTACCTACTGAAAAAAAGTGAAAAAATGTGACAACTGAAGGAACTGACAGAGAAGCATACCAACCCTCTTAGACAAGATGAGCACTGATAGCTTTAGCATACATTGACATTCGAAACAAAGGTCTGATCATCCCCCCCCCAGCTTTAATCCAGCTTTCTCAGGATGCTCATAGTTGTGTAGCCACAGAAAATTAACTCGGCATTAACTGCACGGAAGTACGCACAACTCCTTTGGTTCAGCTCCATACTGTAATGGTTGCTTTATTTTTTGGTATTTGAAATAATGAGACAGTTGCTCCCTGACATACAGGGATGTGACATATGTGCAGACATACATACCCACAGAGAGACACCAGGTCACCCACCTCTCCCGACGACCAGCTGACTGAACTGCGCTTGTGAATTAAAAGAGGGATGCCAGCCGTGAGTTGGAGACACTGATCTGGGATTGAGACCTCAAGGTTCAATTCCTGTCTCACCTGCGTATTTCCTCTGACTGTGAGCAATTTGCATCTCCATGCTACAAAATTCGGAAGGTTTTTCCCCCCCCTCATGTCAAAACCTCATACTATAACTAAGGATTAATATACTAAAATTCTAAACGTTATGTCAACAGAAATTAATAGAGGGACAATTTAGGAAGTATTTACCATCCAGTAAAATTGTTGGTTCCAGAGAGTTTTGACTTCAGTCTCCATAGTTACCAAGAGCAAGTACAACTTGTATGGGAAGAGGCACAAAGTCAATTAATTTTTTCATAGTGGGGCCACCGCATGAACTAAATGAGTCCATAGACTTTTAAAGGTCTGCTCTTTAATGAAGTCTTCCTTCAGAGGTGCTGGAAATTAACCTAACGAGACTGCACTAATCTAGTTAGCTCATCTGCATTTTAAGGTATAATAATATCACTTGTTTTTCATTATTAAAATGTTTTGATTTGAAAGTCAGTACAGACAGCGCCTATTCAAAAGCTGACTCATCTTTTCTCATTAAAGGTAAGTGAATGGAGAGAGAATAAATTGCTTTTCTAGCAGCAACAACAGAGTTCTGAAATCTAGGTCACATTAAAGAACTGTCTTAAATACAGGCTTTAGACATTGAATTGTCTTTTTCCTTGCTGTGAAACATTGGGAATAACATACATGCTCAATCACCAACAAATTAGCTAGCAACTTGTTAATAATTGATACTTTAAATAGATTTTTTAAATGTGATCAGGCTATAAAATTATTCCATCCTTATTAGTGTCACCTTTTATCTAGCTTCTCTGCTTGTACATAATTACAAGTTGTAATGTTCTGATTCTCGGACATCAAATTAAACAAGTGTGGTCTAATTTCTAGGTCCTGTAACAATACACGCAAGTAAGACCAGTTAGGTGAAAACAATGTCATTCCTCACTCACATTCAACAAAATGTGATTTTAGTCCAAGTAAGGAGACCTAAGGGATAATTCAGGATTTAAAACCCATTCGTAAATGGACATTTCTTTGAAATGTCATTGAAAAACAGGATTAGAATTTTGTAAGGGCTTGGCTAGCTGGATCAAATGTTTGAAATAAATAAGGTGTAATTCAGTAAAGACAAAAGCAAAGTACTACCCCAGGTGTGAATTTTCAGCTGCACAAAAGCAAGTGGGGTATGGCTAGCTAGCCTTTGGTTGAGCAGAAAAGGCTCTGAAGTACAGGAAAGCCCAAACTTCATACAAATAAGTAACATGAAGCTACCAGGGAAAGGGAACACCATTTGAGGACTGGTGTGCTATATATTAAAGCAAACAAACTTATTACTCCATTTCTGTCTCCCACTGGAAGGTCTCAGCTACAGAACTCAATACAATTTTGATGAATTGGAGAGAATTCAGAAGAACGCAACGGTGACGAAATGGCTAGAAGACATGCTCTGTAAGGAAAAAATGAGCAAACGGGTATCACTACGTTTATTTTGGGGAACAGAAGATGGAGTGGAGACACAATATGGTCTTCAAATACGTTAAAAGCTGCCACAAAGAGGAAAGTAGTAGGGATGAAGACAAGTAGTAATGGGCTTAAACTGCAATGAGGAGGATTTAGTCCGACAGAAAAGCTTTCTAATGGCAAAGATAATTAAGGATGGGAATAGTTAGCCTACAGAAGCTGTGGAATATGCTAGACAAATACCTGTTTGGATTAATGTAGATATAATTCATGTTGCTGGAGGCAGGTGGATGCACTACCTAATTGCTGGAGGTCCTTTCTAGGCAAATCTTTCCTGATTCCTTGGTGGCAAAGTACTATCTGAGTGCTAGTTTTCTAAACTTTTGTATAATTTGTATTACACGCAGACACTTCTGCTTCCCATTTGCAAGGCATTTTTATGTCTTGCGTTCACAGGTGTAATATATTTTGATTATATTATGTACCAAACAACTCTTCACTTGTGTCCTTCCAAGTATTTATTGTAAAACCAAACCAATCCTCGCCAAAGAAACAGGCTTTATACTATGGTTTTTTTAGGCTTGTCAGATAGCACCTGAACTCACACCCCAATAATAATAATACTAAAACCAAACCAAACCAACAACAACAAGAACACAGCCAAAGGTGAAACTGTGGCAGTTTTTTTGCTGTCTACTATCTCTCTAATAAACTGTTCAACCTTGATTTAGCTTCATGGCCTTATTTATGTAACTTTATAGGCACTGCTTTTAAGTACAGGCATGCACTTAAATATTGCTATTTCAGCAGTGATGATGCTATAGCTCAGTGGTCTCAAATTGTTTTGAGTCAGGCATCGCTACCCACCCTCAAAAATTGTCATAGATTATCATAATGAATCTTGTAATTGAAAAGAATGTAAAAGTGCTAAATTTCTGTAGACAAGCTGTAAATTAGTTAAGAGTTTTGTGGTTCAGTGGCTGCTGACAAACTACAGCTTGGAAACCACAGCTGTAATTCTACATTACTTTGAAATATGTGGATAACCATGCATTAAAAATTTAATTCGGATCAAGTACGCAGCACTGAAATATAGCATCAAACATATAGTGCCCAAATAGAGCAATTACAATAAAAAAAGGCAAGAAACCAAAACCAGTAAAACTTTTTCAGCAAACTTTAAGGGAGCCTATGCTGGCTGTCTCTGTTCCTAAGTCTATGCTTCCTCATTAGTCATTCTCCTTTTCTAATGAAGCCTTTAAGAGGGTAGGACTGTGTACAGGTGCTACTTGACACTGTTCCAGAGTCAAGGCACCAACTGACATTTTTGTGCAATGAAAATGCACTGCATAAATATAACATAACAGTAATGAGAAAACAGAAACAAAGTATTTTTATGAATCACTAACAAACTTGACCGCTATCTAAGAATGCAGAAGAATATTATCTATATTGTAATAGATTCTAGTAATAGTAGGTTACTCTCCAGGAAGAAATATCGCCGTGACACCTAGTCAGAAAAAAAATAATTTATTTAACTCAGGAGAGTTCTGTTAAATCCTTGCGTTCCCCCCCTCCCCCAATGAGCGAGCGAGTCAGCTGCTTCATGGCTCAAATTCCTCCTTAAAACGGGGATAATAATTTTAATCAAGGTGTACAAATGATAGAGATAAAGCAGATCATATTAGATTTACAGACTGAAGAATGGACTTGTCTCACAGGTCTAGTGCTCCATTTTTAATTTAATATCCATGCACGCTCATTTTAATTTGAATTGGAAATATTTTAAAAATTGTACACTCTTACATTTCTCAAGTGGAACGCTTCCTTTCTGTTGCAATGAAACATTTTAAAATTCTTGGATAGATTTTCCTTTTCAAATTACAGTACTTGTACACTGTCAAAATTACAACTCTTCATTCTTATCTACCATGCAGGCAAAATTGGAAATTTAAATGATTTGCAGAAAATTCAAAGTCTTGCTACAGTAAACAGTTATGTACAATAAGCTTTTAAATTCTAGACTGTGTCCTTGTAAAATCGTATTAAATATGTTTGGATTTTTTTTCTGAGGATTATAGAAACCACTTTGCCTGTTATGCAACTTTGAATTTTAATTTTTCTGAAAGCACATAAGTTTTTCACCTTTGGGCTTCTCATTGTGATCTGATTTGCAGTGTATCTAAAGAGCTGCTGATAAGCTATCGATTTTTTTATGAAACATACTCATTTTCAGAACAAGGCAAAAATTCAGCAATGTCTATATTACAGGACAAAAGGGATCCACTTCTCATCTCATGTGCATTTGATGTTATGTATTGGAACAATTAAAATTAAGTCAAGGGTTATTCTCAGTTTACATCACTGAAGATGTAAAAGGAAAATTACTAAGTTTTATTTCAATTCCCAAACTATATTCCTGTGTTGCCCTAGCAAAGCTTTCAGATCAGTAAAGAAATACAGGTACTCTGCAATTTAATAAAAAATAATAAAATTTCTTGCTACCTTAATTTTTGGGCAAACTATCGGTTTGCGTAGTAGCCACTGTTTCTGCATAGTGTCACTCCCTCACGTGTGGTTGATAGCAGGGATCGACAGTCCAGAGCACATGTTGAACGGGAAGACAACTGCTCCCAGTGCCTGTGAAGTTCTCCATTGAGCAGAGCTGGAAACCAGAAAACCACTGCCCCACAGAGACTAAACCAAGTGATGCATTCAGCAGCAGCATGAAGCTCCTGTCTTGCTCTATCTTGTCTTGCCATATGTTGTCTTTGCAAGATGAGACTGAGCAAACAAGAAAGTAACTAAATTCCGAATTCCAGACAAACTGTGCGATGCTTCTGCTACATAAGGAAGAAGTTTTATGTCTCATGTTGACTTCAGAACTCTGTGGAGGCCAGGAAGACATGCTACACGCACCCCTACTCCTGCTCTTATGTAAGGAAAAATGGATTTTGGAGCGTTGTTCTTGAGAAGTTGACACCATTTGGTACAATGCTGTGATGCTACATGAGGAATACAGTGCCAATATTCTGTGGCAAAAGACAGCAGTCCCCATGAGCTCAAAATTCAGCATGATTCTGCAAGCAGAAGGAGCCACGGATGACCAGGTCATATTCCAAAATTATCAATGTGATTCTGGGATTTATCTTTTTTTTTTACATGACAACTCAGAAAAGATTCCACAGTAAAAAGTTCATTTAATAACTTAATATTATTACTTTCTACAAAAATGAAATTACCCTCCCATTAAGTATTTCTGTTTTGAGGAAAAAATCTTCAACCTTCAGGGACTAGCAAAACTGAAATTTTCCACTGGATAAAACAGTTGATAAATTCTCTTTTGGGAGATCTCACCTCTTTTGTTGTTGTTGTTGAAAGTTTCAAAGTAATAATACATTTTAATTTCACTAAATTAGTATTTTCTAATCAACTTACTGTCTCAGAAAACGTTTAATTGACAAACACAACCTTTTTATCTTTAAAGCATACAGCACTGATTTTAAGATTTATTTCTTTTGCTAGTCAAAACCTATTAAAAACGGGAGATGCACAGATGCGTTCAGGATATACATTGTATAATTTAATAGGTCTCTTCTATTTCTGATTTCAGTAATTCACTGAAATATTTATGGCCTTGCCAGAACAATGACTACACAGAGTTACCTCTTTAGATATCATTATGCTGCTCCTTCCCAAGCAGCTCTTCCAGTAAAGAAGAAAAGGTGCAGTTCTAGTTTATTAGCTGAAAGAATATTAGAAGTATGCTATCCTCCCAATGCAGAATTGTCCCCACAAAGATGATCTTGCAGGAAATAATTTTCTCTTTCTGATACTAAAAATATAAAAAGACAGAGCAGCAGGAGTTTCAGCGAACACTAGCAATCAGACAATATTCTTGGGGTCAACAGAAGACTCGTATTTTGATATTCAGCCTCTGCAAATGCATCTTTAATATCACTGGCCTAATAAACAAAAGTCAAGTTAGCCAGGGTATGCCTACCCATGTTACAATTACATCTGGATTTTGATGTACAGACATAAACCAAAAAAGGGGGGGGAAAAACAGCCCACGCTTACATGTCAACTTTTGCAGAACTCTCCTGATGAACTACAGCCCATTATCTGTACAAAATTATAGCACTGTTGTATCTTTAATTTCAAGAACAAAATAGCAGTAACATATATGGCATTAATTTTGTTGTAATAAACAAACACACCAGGGCTGCAACAAATAAATAAAACAAATATGAATACTTAACAATATTAGCTCTTCTCAAAATAGCAAAATTGTTATTTGCGAAGACTTGCTCCTCTGCCTTGTAACTTTGTTCCACCCACACCGTCAAAAGAATGGGAAGCGACACCTAACACTTTGCTGAATATGGAATGGTTTTGGCAATTGACCGTAATATAGTTAAAAAAACCTAAACTGACGAAATGGATAGATTCCATATTTCAGCTTTTAATGCCTGAGATGTAAGACTTTGTCTGTGATCCAAAAATCAAAAGCAACTTAACTATCAAGAGCACTAATGGATGCTGTCCACCAGCAGTTTCCATTGTCTTCTTTTTATAGATAGTCAGCATGCAAGGAAAATGAATACAGAAACTGGGCAACTAAACTTCTGCCTGTAGATCTTCATAATCAAATGTGTAGTGACTACTGTGACTTGCAAGATCAGTATCAGTAAGGTAAGTAGGATTTTTGGAAGCTATATTAATTTGGAGATCATTTCAGGGAACTTCTGCATGATTGCCATGTGTCAGATCCCAGGCTGACAACAGATTAAAGCAACGTGATGGGAAAAAATAGTTTAAGATGCACGGC
>NW_008824772.1:3451936-3464069 GCF_000699105.1 Pygoscelis adeliae
GCATTTAATGGATTCTGATGACTGGGATTATATCAGCAAGAGCAAGACTGCACTTCTGGATAGAAATTTCAGAGGCAGAGTGAGGAAATTAGCAGTCAAAATACTTGAAAGGTGCATTACGCTAGTGCACATTTCAAAATGCTGATTGCCTGCTATTTTATGAAGAGACAAGTATGTTCCAGGGTTAATCAGATTTTGGCCATTACCAGTACCAAGTGTATTCCTTTTCTAATTTTGTAATAGAAAAGAAAATGCTTTTCAGCACGGTTTGCGCCATATGGTCTACTAAGTGCAGCCAGCAACTACTTTTAAATGCTACAGTTCTTTCACTGAGGCACTATTATCCTTTGTATGATGAAAGTAATTTTATTTCTTCAGGAGATGCCTGTATTCTACAAAGCAGAAAGACCTCTCAAGACTTAAGTTTCTAAAAATAGCTTACAGTCTTTCAAGAAGATGAAGGATGAGCTTGATTATTCTGTTTATTACTTTCTTATTTGCATTTATGGATCTTGAGGATCCTGTAGTAGTAAGCACTGGAGAACGAGTTGGGTTTTTTTTTTAAACAGAGTCCTCACTTGAAGAATCGCCAAACTTACTTCACATACCTGTCATTCAACCTACAAAGCTGAAAACTGATCTGCAGCATTATCACAAGGCAACATGTACTTGGAGATTTACAGGAATACATTGAACTTCTTTAAACCTCTTCCCTCAGGCAAAACGTCATGCTATTACAGAGGAAGAGGACAGTTTGTGTGGCTAATTCATAAATATGTCATTTTGACCTGGTTGTCAAGGATGATCTTTAACAAGGGAAGCAGTTTTCTTTTGGAAGAACACTCCACAACCTTGTCTTTGCACTAGACTTTTTCACATGTATTGTAAATGAATCAGAAAGGTATTTCGGTTAGGGCTCCTTTACTTCATGTTGTACAAAATGAAGCAAATAATGAAAGAGAAGTTCTATTTAGAAAGTAAAATATATCACGATGGTTGCCCAGCTATACATTTTTATCCACTTAGCAATCTCAAAAATACTAACTTCAATTCTCTAAGAATTCATTAACAACTTATTACGTCGCAGATGTCTTTCCAGGAAAAAGGAAAACCTTCAGTCTGCAGTGTAATGTCTATTACACTTTTTTCTTTGATGTATGTTATTTATGAAATGCTACATACACAAGAGCCCCCTTTTTATGACAGCTCACCTGTAAGGAAACTGAAGATCACATGGGAAACATTTTGTGAGAATCTGGCATAGAGGACCGCAGACAGAATGCTATTAAATAGTTACTCTGCCTTAACTACTTTTTTTTTTTTTTGAGAGAGAGAGAGAGAGAAAGCGAGCAAGGTTTAAAGCTCTAATCTCATACACAAGCTTGTCAGAGCCCAAATCTATCTGTAATACTCTCCAAATCAGAATGAACTCAGAAGAATGACGTTCAATCTTTAAATCCTTCTCTGCAGAGCTATTTTTCAACTCTCAGGTTCATAAAATGGATCCCTGCCGTGGCTCCAGAGCTTTCTAACATGCATCCTACCTATTAAGTTTGACACAACTACATGTTAGAATTCAGTTGCATTTAGAACGAAAAGGTTTTCTTGCACGCTATCCTGTGTAGTGTGATAGAAACAACTCAACGTGACAGAACTCTACCACTGTCACTGGCGGAAAACCAATTATCTCCTCTCCTGGCCACTGTTACTCTTTTCACTTCCACCAATAACTCTAATTCTAATATTCTGGACACTTCTGAACAATTTTTTTATATTCTTATTTTGCTTTCTTCTTCACAGAGTGATGTAATAAATAAGTGTTGCATAAATAATGTCAAGTAAGACATTTTTCATATCTTGAAACACTTCCTCAAATATATATAGTCAGTCCCTTTCTACATTCATTCCTAACCAATGTAAAAAGGATATTCAAATCTCTTTGATACAATGATTATTGTCAACCATAATTCACCAGCTTTCCAAAAACTCCTGTGATGTGTCAGGCCATTTCTGTTTCATTTTTGCAAATCGATCCATCTAAGCTGGATTAGAACTGACATGTCTGCTCAACTATAGGTAAATACGATCAAAATATACAATCATGTTGACGATCTGAACTGGGAGTCGTGTAATAAGCCACAGTTGTTTCTTAGATTTCCAACCGCATGCAGTTTATTTCAGTAACTGCTCATGAACTAGCATAATTTTTACCAACGGGGACAGATTTCTGTTAATGACCTGAGGATATACATGTATCTCCAACCGAAACTGCAGGCTACATTCACTCCTACAGCAATAAACTCTTCACTAGGACACTTTGTGATACATGTTCATGTAAATTCAGCAGAATAACATTTTGTAAACATTCTGGTATGAAAAATAGAGCATTACAGTCAGGAAATTCTGCTAGTTTTACATGATTCTGGAAATCTTCATATTCCTCATTAATTTTCTGCTTAAGTTTTCCAGGAAAAAATGTACTCTGGAATAACTTTATATTCTAATTATAGTTTGATGAAGGTGCACACTGAACTGACACTGAACCTACACTGTCCTCCAGTGCTATGAATGATTTATTCTGCCAGTTCACATCCAACTTTAAATAAAAATATCTATCTTCTTTGCTAATGAACTGATACCAGATTTAAAAGCTCTGGAGGATTTGTTTCCTCAAGGGTTTTTCCTGACTTCAAAACTCACATTTAAAAATCCTTAACAATAATGCTCTGATTTTCTAAGAATTTGGAGAAACCTTTTCATTCCAATGAGTCCTTCGCATCTTGGTAGAAGGATCTACATCTGTGTGGTTTAAGATACTGAGTTATTAAAGCTTACGTTCCAAAATCCTGTTGACTTAGACTGCATTCACTGCTTTTGTTTAACGCCCATCAAGGGCAATGGAAATATTCCCACCAATGAGTTCCAATGCGTTTCAGGTGATGTCTTTTGAGACAATGAAACCCAAGTCTCTAGAGTCCCATGTGATGCTTACTTCTGACTTCTTCCTCCCAATGTTTAGATCAAGATGATCTTGAACTACAGAAAGTCCTAGGAATATTGTTTTTGGAAGAGTGATGAATGCTACTAACAGAACCAAAATAACTTGTTAATATTACACTTTCGTTTTTCCTTTCATGAGGTCTTTGTTAGATAAAAGCCTGTTGATGAAACCGAAAGTAAAGAGACTGTGCAAAAGGCAAGGGAAACACAAGAACAAAAGTAAAAAGGAAAACTGAATCCACTGAGAGATCTCTAAATGATCTGTGGCAGCAAATCACTGAAGTCTCCAGTACCATCCACTGGCTTTACTGCACTCTGTAACAGGCGACTAATTTCAGCTTGCATAGAACTTATCACTTGCCCAGTCACCCTTCTAGAATGGGATGAAATGTATTGTATATCTCTGAATTATTAGGTCTTTTCAGAAATGTCTACCTACTCCCAGGTTAAACCTCAGAAGAATAAATATTTTCTTGTTTTATTAAACCACCGTATTCTTATTAAAAGCTAGTAAAAGAACAGTAAAAGAGGAACAAAACACCACTCTGGCTTAATAGAAACAGAAGAAATTTTCAACTGACAATTAACAAAACAACATACATGCTAGCAGAAATAACGTAAGGAAATACCCGATTTCCTGGAAGAATATTTATGATCCAAAAACATTCTGTGATTTCACTGTAATTCAAAACACTGTTTGTTGCACAGATTTATTTACTTTTTTGTTCTTTGTTTACTCTATATATTTTCTGTAAAAGTCTTATTTATTCCACAACCTTCAGTGAATTAGAAAATATACCCAATTTACTTAAATAACATCATTATTATTACACCCATTTGATCTGGTAAAATGCATGCAATAAACTATCCTGGGATATCTGCTTAAAGTTAAGGAGGAAATGTACTTTCTATTTTAAGGGCATTAATAGGGAAAACCACTTCTAACTCTAGACAGATACTAGTTTTTCCTCATTCTGCATTCTGTATCAGTCCTAGGAAGTACTGACTAAATCTTAAGCAGCCAGAATTAAGGCAGCTCTGTAATCTTGGAACGAAATGAAAAAGTAATACAGTGAGCAAATTCTACTGGGTGAAGCACACAACAGAAAAGTGGCCAAATCACCATATGAAAACAGTCCAATTGTAGGAGAAGGTTCTCACTGTGGGTGGGGTAAGTTCAGATAATGGTAAGGGTTAGGGTTAGAAAAACAAAGGGGATAGCCCTTAGCAGCAGGCCTTTTCCTGCATTTGTAGGTCTTCCACCATTCTGGAAGACACTGGACTCTGGACCCCTTACCTATACCACAGTCCTAACCCAATCCAAACAGAACCTCTACTCAGGATCCTTTTCCACATTTGGAAAAAAACCCCACATGGGGACTACTGAGACAGGCTACTCTCAGTTAGCAAGCAAGATGCAAAAGCCACAACATTTGATGGAAGAAAGGAAGTATTTATGCGTGTGTATACATGCAGACACGCACACAAAGACACACACGCTCACTCACAATCTACTTCCAAAATGGCACGGACAGACTTGGCAAGGTCTCTGGCTTCTGCTGCAAGAGCTGTTGTGACAGTAGGTCCAATCCTTCCCAACCGTGCAAGAAGTGCTTTAGTAGACAATGTTGTTCTTCTGTCACTAAGACAACAAAAAATAGTAAGTGTTTATTTGTAAGATATGCCACTGGATGAATGATGATGCAAAATCGCTTGGGCAAATCTAAAAAATAATAATAAAAACAATTATAACCCACTGTTAAAGTTCCTTGCAATTTTAACTAAATCTTAGCACATTATCATTAATTTATGGAAACATCCAGACAACGGTAGCTATGTAATTACTAACTGTTTTAATTTAAGGTTTTTAATGAAGCTGTATCCTGAAAGCCTAATTTATAATTCATGCCATTCCCTCTCTTCCAATAAAATGACACTCAGAAACGTACAGCAAAAAATATAGGAAAAATAACTACAAGACAGTTTTTGGAGACTTTGAAACAATAGTAGAGTTTTTCAGTATTAATATTGCCATTTCGATATTAATAACTACGCCATTTCATTACCTTAAAACTGTCGAGGAAGTAGAGTTATCTGAAAGTACTTCATGCACGACCTGTTGGCCATTGTCAAGAAGTTAACAGTTTATAAATCTACACAGTCAAAAAGTTAATACCTTATAATTTGATGTTCTATTTGGGTGTGGGGTATTTGATTTGTAATTAAAGAGTCTAGTCTCTCCCAGCTAGAAGTGTAAAAGTGAAAAACGAAATATTATAACCCCTTTAAATGAAATAAATATAACATCACTTTTTTTGTTTCATAACATTTCAAAATATTACCAAATATGACTTTTTTTGCCTTTTTCCTCTGAGGAATTTAATGGACATTGATAGGAGTTTGTGAAAAATTAGGTGACAAAAATTATCTGATCAGTTTCATTTGTTTAGTGTGCAGCAAAACAGAAAGATTAAGTAAATTCCTACATGGATCTGTACACTTATACACCATCTTTATTTCTAGCAATGAAAGGATCTCTGCAAACTAGTTCATAGTCAGTTTACTATGCTTATTCCTCAGAAACATCAACACAAAACTTTTCCAAATAAAATATTCCTAGAAATGAAAGGCCAAGTTACCTCTACAAATTGTAGCAATTTTTCAGTAGCCACCTCAAAGGTCTTCCTAGCTGATTCTGATTTCCGCAGCTGGCAGTCAAGCACTGTAACTCTCTTTCTCAAGTTTTGGATGTCATCCTGGGAAAAATATTTTAAGGCTTTTATTCTAATCATTTTCTCCCATGGCTCACATAGGTACATGGTGTGAATCGAAATGGATGCCTGAAGTGTTTAACACGCACTCTTCTCTACATTTCTGAAAAACATAGCTGCTCCTGAGGCAGGTATGCCTGATCTGCTAGTAAATCAGCTCCCAAACTGCAACAGATTTTGGCAAATGACATAAAGGTAAATTGAAACTGGCAGCTAACAACAGTGATAGGGCTGAAACTTAAGACAGTTTGAACTGATTCATGAATGGATCAAAAATACCAACCTGATGGTGACAGTACCTGTCAGCAGGGTGGCATAAACAGCCAGTATGTGAATAAACTCCGTCCACTAGTTTGCATCTGCACATCCTTTGGCCAGCTGAGTAATTACGGCATATTTTGGAGAAAATTACCCCCTGGGATTTCTCTACATGCACTTGTATAACCTATCGATCAGTGTTATGCATCCCTCTGTACTTCAGCTACAGAGAATGTGAGCCCCATTAGATCGAGTTCTGGAGGCTCAAGGTTTCAGCTTGAGTCCCTGGCACTGTTCATGTGAGAGGACCACGAGTAAAGTCTTCACATGTATATGGGCATGTTTGTTTAGCTAAGCTGTCTGCTGAACAGAAGATCTAAAACAAAATACTCTCCAAAATTAAGACAATATCACCATCATTAAAAATAAACTTCTACATCACTGTAGGTGATCTTTTCTGAAAGCCCACTACCTACGATAAAACTCTCATAAAAAAAACACCAAAACCAACTTATCATCTTTACTTGAAGCAAACGAGTACACAAATTCCTTTGTATATGCTGTACAAAGCAGCAGAATCGTGATCACTCTGAATGTCAAAGAATCTGTTAATTAAAACACTTTTCTTTGGTAATCTCACTGTCCACTATTGGAGAAGGAGCTGGTAAGCTCTCAGAGGGACCTCATTCTTTTATACTAAAAAGAGTATACTATAGAGTTGGTACCTACTTGATACTGCTTCTTTTGAATAATAAATGCAGAGAATCAAATCTCAACTCAGATACTTGAGCGCTCACTCAGAATTTCAGGAATTCAAGCTAGCATCTCAGAAACAAATCTCTAAGAAAGCAACCCACACGCTCTGAATTTCTTAAAATTTTGATGTTTATTCAAGTCCTAGAAAACAAACAGTGCTTCAAAAATACCTGACGTAAAAGATAGGGCATCTCACCCAGATGTTCAGAAAGAAGTTCTAGGGTGTGATTCATCTCACCACACACATGGATGAGAGGAATTCCTCCCTGGCAGCTACATGTACTTGCTATGTTGCTTCTTTGCAAGCTTGTATACGATAGAGCTTGGTTTTACCTTTTAATACCTTGTAATACTGAATTAATTCTCATGATGAAATAAGGCAACATTTCAGTAGGTTTTCTTCATCAGTTCATATGCACATCCATTTTTCATGAGAAAAACAAGGTAAACACACAAATGTCAACCTGCTTGCACTTGTTCAAACTGCGTGTAGAAAATGAATCTGCAATTATGGGGAAAAATTTAAAAGTGCCTCAAATATTTTATTCCTTCGCATGTTTTGAAATGCCTCACTGGAGAGGAAGTGGTTTTAAAATATGAGGCTTAATTAAAAAAAAAAAGTTTTTTTGGCAGGATACTGTTAGTAGCATTTAAATTATTATCTTGATTAAATCTAAATTTACTTAAGAACACTACTGGACTTTATATTGTTATTATTTGCCTAACAGAAACATAAATATGAAAGCCATTTTTACATACATGCAAAAGCATGCAAATATACATATAGTCCTTAAAGACAATACATCTGCAGTCCAGAAACTATTCCACGCTTTAATGCTTGAGATGTGCCATTTTGACCTATGACCCACATATGCTTCCAGCTCCTGTTTTTCCAGCCCAAAGATATCTGGGTAAAGGAAGACTCATACACTTCACATTACCCCCTTCACTACGCATCATTCCAGTTATTGAATAATACAAGACAAACAGTGACCTACTTTAGAAAAGCAGATGAAAAGAAAATGAAAACAAGACACATGACAACAGCAAGGAAACCATGGTAACTACGACAGGCAACGGCTTTGCTTACTTTATTTTGGCCAGAATGATCAGTGAGCTGAGCCTTCAGCTCTACAATTTCAGCTTCTAATAGGCGAATTACTTCTTCGTAGTCCATTTCCATTCCACGAGCCTGCTTTTGTGCAGCTTCTGCAAGATGAATCCTACTTCGCAGAGCTCTTGTCTCTTCTACAGCTGCCTTGGCTTCCTACAGATGATAGGATTTAATTGAAAAGTTACAACTCCGGCTAACAAAGAAGTGCAGATTTAGCTCAAAAGTACTGCAGCTGGCATGAGGGCTACCTTTTAGTATTGATGGTCAGATGGTTCAATTGTTAATTTTTAAGTGTATGATGTTCAAACAAAGAACACGTATTTACAGAGAGAGACAATTTTCCTAATAAATTAAATCACAAATTCTATAATTACTGTAAATCTAATTGAATGAAAGGTTTTATAGAAATACATCTGGTACTGTTAAGCTGCCCCACCACTTCTGTACTAAAGAAGTACTTTAATGAGATGTTATTTCATTTTACTACTATTGCCTGAATTCACACAATTCAGAGTTCGCATATCATGTAGATGGACTTCTAATGCAAGTATTCAGTCCACACTGTTCTTGAAATAAGTGCTGGTTTTTATTTTTCTGCCTAGTTCCTGCTCTTACATCATTATCCTGTATTATCACTGAAGAGTGTTATATAAAATTTATATATAAATAATGTGTAGAAAACAGGAAATTAGACACTGTTAGCTTTTAATTCAGCCGAAGTAATCCCTAAATGTTGTAAAATCTGATTTAGAGAAGGATATTGCTCAGTTCATTTTACTAATGAATATTAATTCAAGTTAACTTTGATTTGTAAATTTTAAAAGTCAAACTAGAGGTCTGGACAACAGCTTACACTAGGAAAAAACAAACAAACTACTCATCAAAAAATGTTGACATACAGGCTCACTGGCACCAAAAGTAGTAAGCCATCTTTCTTTCCCCTTAGCTATTTATTAATCTGTGGAAAAATTCTCTTTATATGAATTTCCTGAATCATTAAAGTTATAAGCTTTAAACATACTAATTCACAGAGCTAGAAATTCTTTGTACAAATTCCTCAGCCAAGGATACTTAGGTGAATATCCTATTCCTAAGTTTACCTATTGTATTTTATTATTACAACTATATCCTGGTTGGGAATGGGACTAGAGGGGAAACAGCTAGGGGTAGAGACGAAACAGACACTAAGAATCTATAATAAATAGGAAATAACATTCTAGAAACTAGACTTGAAATCACTGTTTCTGAAAAACCTAAACGACAAAACCCAATTTTTGTGAAAGAAATGTCATATAATATTTAACAGGTGTCATAATAGAAATGTCTAGAGAGGTCAGTTAAGCTTACAAAGGCAGATTTAACTCTCTTATTTCCTAACTTGGAAGCATTTGTTCTGTGCAAGCAATATTCTTCAAGTCAGGTTTTCCTATACTTTGTCATAATGTTTTCTCTGTAAAATAATCTACCAATCTGTTTCAGACAACTTTTAACCTGCACACTGTTAGCCTTAATAAACAATATAAATTTATTTCAGGCCATAAGTAAACTAATCTCAATGACATATATAGGACATCATCTTCCCCATATTTACAATGGTTTTGCAATATAACACCAATTTGGATGATTGCCAGGGACATTCTGGTCTCTTAGAAAATAAAGCATTAGAAGAAGTAATCACACATGTAGCAAACAGCAACATCATTAGTGAATACAGACGGCACTGGTGTTACATAGTTTAGAGGTTTCTGTTATAGGAACACAAGTGGTAAGATACATTTAAATAACCTTTAATTGGACAGCAAGTATATTTTTTTTTTCTTTTGGAAGCACAAAGCACTAGATGAGCCTATTCTACATGACGATCATCTCCACCTGGAAATGCAGACTATTCAAAAGCTTATTGCTGCATGTCTTTCCGTTATTCGGCTAGTTCGTTTTACAGCTGTCTGTCTGCACAGCACTAAAAGCAGCGCAAGGGGCCATTACTGAAAGACCACCAGAACAATCCACCCCTCCTGCAAGCTGCTCACAGCAGTTCTTTTTCCTAGAAACAACTCAGAGAACACAGGGGCTTCTAAGAAGCTATGAATCTACATCAGTAGAGGTCAAACCTACTGCCTCTGAGGAGGGCATGTTCTTGCCACTGTAAGAAACAGTGTGACTCACCAGCAAGAAAGGCTGGTCCCTACTGATAGAGAGGATGATTTGGTAGCCTTCAGCAGCAAAGGTATCCTTCAGTAATAGGCTGGAGGTGGGAAAAAAGACTCTGGGAGACAAAAGTGAAAAGACGGTCTGGTATTAAGTTTGACTAATGCACATGAACACAGAGGACTTGACAAAGGGTGGCATCTTAAAAATGCACACATAGGAATTATTTAAATAAACTGACATCAGAAAAGTCATGGGAAAATTGCTATAATGAAAAGGGAGGTTTTCATTTTGAAATAAGACCTCCTTGAGATAAAGGTTTAATCTCTTATAATCCAGAATTGCCTTTACTCCTCCATTGTTTTTTCAGAAACCCAATTGTTGAATATTAATTTCTCTGTAATAGCAGACTAAGTATGACCAGATTTCAACAGTGAAAGACCTAAAGGAATAATTAACGAACAATGGATTCTTACATTACAATGAAATGATTATCTACACTACAACTGAATTAACAACATTTTCTGACAAACCAGAGCTGTTTGCTAGAGCAGGGAGGCTCAAAGGGAAACGATACCATCAGGTTTCCCCGTTCTACAGTTACTGAAGCTGGCACTGCGGCGACGTGGTGGGTTCTCCCGCTTATGCAGGTAAGGGGCCCCCACCAGTGAAGAACAGATGGATTACAGCATGCTTCAGCAATATTTTCTCTTGTCCCATTCAACTGCTTGTATGAAAGAAGACACAACAGAAATGGAATCTGCAGCTGCTAATATTTCATCTATATAAATGCCTGGTGGGACCATTTGTCCTAATCTGGTATGAAGCCTCTACAACAAGTAAGAAACTGTAGGCTGGAGGAGAGAAACTGAATCCTCACAGAATCGATTTCAAGGTACAGGTTTCTTTCAAAGCCAGGTTCTATTTCTTCCTTGGATAAATTCAAGTGTCAGGAGAAGGTTTTATCCGAGTAATATTCCAGCCACCACAAACGCTGGAACAAAGGTATTCTTCTAAACCACACGAAAAATTGTAGTTACAATTCAATTACGTTTATTCATTAATTTTACAAAAATTGCATGCTGAAAACATCCTTTAAAAGAACGCTGAGTATCTTTACTATATATTAAAATAAAAAACCTAGTGAAATAAAAATAAACCCAATACTTCTTTCAGGCAGGGTGAAATAAATTATATACTGCTTCCAAAGTAGCAGGCATTCAAGTCCTAGTTTTCAAAGCACCTCTTTTCCCCTTAGAAAACATAAGCATAGAACAGCAAATCTTAGCCCTACGAAATACAAGTCCAGCAGTACGGGATACCACAAACCGCATCCTATCTTTACGACCTTTCACATTTACTACATTTAGCTGAGGTGCTTCAGCTGACAGTAACTGCGTAAAAAAAGCTCTAGTAAAGAAGAGATCATTCAGGTTGGTATGACCCAGGACTTTCAGGCAGCACAGAATAGAGTCAGGCTTGTCCAGGAAGATAGAAGACATCATTGCCGATTTCACATTCATGGCGTTGATGATTTCAGGTACTCAAAAGTGCCTTTCTGTGTTTTGTGCCAATTTCAGCTTCCATATGATTTCAAGGAAGACCCAAAGATAGTGCTATATCACAATCCCAAAGTAAAAATATATCAATTAATATAGTTTAATTGTCATAGACCAATATTAGAAAATAATTACTACCTCATTTCAAATTTATCAGTATTTCTAATCTTTTGTTTATCCTGTTAGCTACTGATTCAAGCACTGTTTAATGAATCGATACTAACAAAACATGTTCATTAACCAGAATATTTGTATGCCTGTCCTAATTAAGCTGCAATCTCGGCGCTTCACAATTAGTAGGCAATAGAAATACCACAAAAGATACTCCAATATATGACTGATACCCTATATCCTCATTTAAAACCTTGTTTTTTCAGGAAAGCAGTGATTTAAAAAAAAACGTTTAAACTGTATTGAATTCAGAAGACCTTAAGCACATACTTAAGTTGGTTGGTTTGTTTACTTTTAATCAGGCCATTAGGGCTCAGTAACGTACTCAATTAACTCATTTCACTAACTTCAGCTTA
>NW_008824772.1:3464092-3481114 GCF_000699105.1 Pygoscelis adeliae
AGGAATGCATTATTCTAAGTTAAATGGCAACTTGTACTGTAAGTAGCCTGTTTTTTTTAAACTTCATTATCACCATGGATCTCAGCGTCAACATTGGTTCTGAACTACAGAAATATATATAAAACACTTGAAAATGCACCAAGTATAAACAGAACTAGAATTTCCATTAAAAGTCTGCTTGTCTCCTAGAATAGGTCACACGGTGCTGTAATTACATATAATTTATTATTTCTCTTTCACTGCACTATACGGTACCTTTTCAATAGCAGTTACTTAAAACGCTTACTAGAAAATCAGAGTATTTATCCCCCGGAGGTTTGTCCTGCAAAGCTGACCTTCGCCATCACATGACAGTACTTGAGAGAAAAATAAAAGTACGAGGACCTCGTGTGGTAAAAATGGGCATTGCTGCCACTTAAACCAGACCATCTTAAACCATCTTTGCCCAAGCCTACCTTCCCAATACGAGCAGGTATGTGAACTGAAACGCTCGATGTTGAGGACCTGATGTCCGTACTGTTTGCATTTTGGGGTTTGTACCTTGTACTAGCGTTAGTCTAGACTGATAGACTGAACATCTGCTCTAGTCTAGAGCAACAGACCGAACAAATGGAAACGTGAGGTGCACTACTGGAACATACTTCCAGTTAAATTTTATCCAAAAAAGAATGCAATCTATTTCCCTGCTGTCCTGCAGCGTACAGATGGCAACATCACAATATTAATGGAAAAAAGCTTTCAAGCAGTTCTCTCATATTCAAGGATAAAAGGTGGTAATGAAGGTGCTGAGCAAATCTGCATGTATGAGCAAAAACATAAAACTAATCTTAATATAACAGTACACGGAAAGATTTTTAAACTGTATCTTGCATTTTTACAGATGACATCTGATGGAACAGATAGCCATGAGAAACGTGCAAGGAATATGTGTAGCAGTACAGGAGAGAAGAAAAGCGGCCAGCTCACAAGAAGAAAAGAGCTGACAGGATGATGTTCAGTAGAAGCAGGAAACAGGAAAGTTACTTGGTTTTGCATCCAGGCTATAAAAGACGTGAGATTTACATATAATAGGAGATTTCCTTTAAGAGACACAACAAGGCTAAATTTCATAAGAAACTCTTATTTCTCCTCTCATAATTATAGATAGATGTGGAGACAGAAACAAGACATTCCTCACTAAACACTTATTACCATTTCTTTCCTGGTAAATAGCAGGTAGAACTGTCAAGCGTGTCTGTTTTTACACAATTAAAACTCTTAAACTTAATAGAAAGTAGCTAACATTAGGACTGTAGATTAGGCACACTGTTGCCCAAGAACAGCAAAATCACTTCAAGAACACTTAGGACCAGAAAGGTACGACTACATTATTATCCAACTTACCTGATTCAGCTTGTCTTATGGTTCTACCTCAATTCAACAGCAGAGAAGTATTATTGCTCTAAAAACTTAAGGATCAATATTCTCCAATTCTAATCAAACACTTTGTAGTAACAAAAGAACCACTTTGTGTTGAAACTAGTGTGAAAGTATAGTCTATGTGAGCATCAAGAGAGAAAGAAGTGCTCCCTTCTCCCTTCCACAAAAAACAGTAAAAAAAGAAAAAAGAGAATAGTTATATTTTTAAGAAACTTCAACATACTTGCTTGACTATTTGTAGCTCCTCTGTTAACTGTTTCTGTAAATTCACAGATTCAGACAATTTTTCCTGTTAAAAAAAAAGGAAAAAATAATAATTAGGTCTGAAAGAGAAAGAGTTTTTATTCCTAAAACAATGTTAGCTCTTTCCAAACTACAAGTAGCGATACTTAACTTCTATCAATGTACTTACTGCCTTCTGTACTACTATGTTTCTAGGCCACAACATATGTCTGTTAATAATGCTGTGTAATCAGAAACACATATTAAAAAAGTTCTGGTGGAAACAATAAATAATCAACAGCTTTTATAAAACCTGTGACAAAACCAAATTTTAATCTCCAAAAGCTAGTTTTTTAGAGAGTTCATTGATACTGTTTAAGTTTCTTGACCATCTGAGGATTATTTACTAAAGATTTCTGTGATATCAGTAAAATACATGTTTTAAGTCTCTTGTTACCTAGCCACCTAATAACTGAGCAGAATAAAGACATTTTTGTGGCTTTAACAGATTGCTGTCCAATCTAATATTCACGTCAAGTTATTTTCAACGTTGTATGATTGACCATTCTTTCACTCGCCTACTTATACCAGAAGCCTGTAGGTACACCACTTTCAGGAGGTTAACAGTTCTAACGAAGTTTAAAAAAAAAAAAGCGCTATAAAGGCATAAAGATTCTCACACTGAGTCAGACCAAGGGTATTTCTCACTCAGTATCAAGTATTTGACTGTGGATTGTTAAGGGAAGAATATAAGAAATGAAGCAATTATAGATGGATCACTGCCGGTTTTCGACATCAGCCATTTAGGGACTCATGATAAGTATTCACTACTTCAGTGTTCCATGTAAATCGGGTTCTTTCATTTCACTACAAAGTTTTCAGAAGAAGAATCTTTGTGCACACAACAAAGAACAGATCTTTGTGCATGTCAACCCAATGTTTTCGTAATCTATAGCAAGAAAGAATTTTTTTTGGACCAGAAGGCAGTTTGTAGAATTGCCTGTATCCTGGGATCAATTTTCCAGTCCTGTCCAAGAACAAGAGTTAGGTACGCTGAATACAGAACCAGAATTTTTTATATTTTGGGTTGTCAAAAAAGAAATTCAGGAGCATAGGACTGTGGTTGTAACCCAGGGTATTAAGAAACAATAAATATATTTGTTGCTTTAGGTCTTATGTATTTTGTAATGTCTGTGAAAATATGTATTGATTTTGAAAACAGATTAATTTATCCTCCAGTTCTGACTTCTTTCAAAAGTATTAGCATATGCTCAGACGCTGAGGTTACTAGGATCACACATTTCTAAATAAAATTGCTATGCAAATCAGTCACTTCTCCAAATTCACTTTTGTGAAATGTCTGCTTAGTCTCATTTCTGTGAGTCAGATTAAAACCTGCGTTAGTATTCAATATAACAAATAAAATTCACTGTCTCCAGAAATACACTGTAAGCATACAATCTTCAAACATAATTCACAGTTTGCTCTGCCTTTTTATTTATTCATCAAAACTCGCACATAAAATTAAAAAGAAAAACACTAAATTACTATTACACTCAAAAAGAAATTGTCTCTTGAATAATTTAAAGCAAATAAAAATTAAGTATTACCTTTAATTTACTCATTTCTTTTAAAGCTTCATTTCTTTCTTTCTTAAGTCTTTCCATGTCATCCTCCAAAGAATCACAGGTTACAAACTGCGCATTTAAATATGTAAGGTTAGAATGTATTGCAGACTGTATCTTCCATAATCTTAAACCGTCTTGTTAAGAAAATGAGAGGATAATCTTAATTTTAAAATAATTTAAATATCTGAAAATACTAAAAATGTTTAAGAAAATTCTGACCAACTTATCTTCCAAAGGAACAATTATTTTTCCTGTTAAAAGGATTAATAAAAATATTTTTAAAAGTACCAAGAATACAACACTAATAGCCCCTGTTTTCTTCAATATTTTAAATAATACATAATTTTATTTTAGTATTCCTATGCTGCAAATGCTCTTTCTTAAAGTCTCCTCTGGAATAAAGTGATTTTCACTGTAGCAGTAGTTCAAATCACTGGGCCCCATAATTGTTTATCACTCACACAGGTAATAGCAGTATGTATTCCATTAAGAAACCTCAGTAAATCACTGTTGTTCATACTTACAACAAATCACAGCGTAATTACGTGAATTGCTTTCTGCAAAGCAGGTTGCTTTAAAAAGCTTCACAAAAACTAGGTTATGTTAAAGAACACTATATATATATCTCTATATACACATATCTATAAAGATATGGAGCTGTTCTAAACATCTGCCCAAGATTTGCAGTAATCTCACATACAATAAGCTCTCCAATAATCTCCTCCCAGCAGTTAAACACTGCACAGACACATATTTTACCTGTGAATCCAGTAAGCTGGCAATTTCATTGACCCCAAACGTTACAGATTTTTGGCCATCATCCGTTGCATTCAATTGCACGGGGAACAGGTTCCTTGAAACTTCAACGAAATCTAAAAAACAGTTCAGATTTTGTTGCTGTAGTGCACAAGTTCAGTTTAGTAGCAGTATCACTAGATGCAACACAACTACTAACATCACAATATATGGCTACTCTTTTACAAATGCAGCGTCTGCCCTCCATAAGCTTTCGACAGGAAAATATGAAAATCAGACACATCTCTCTGAACAGAAACGTTTGGTAAAGCTGGTAAGAATAAGAACAAAAATGTTCAAAACAGGTCTTGGGATGAAATATCCCTGAATCAGTTGTGAAGGAGAAAAGAAAACAAAAGGTGGTATGAAGTTCACCTTCAAAGTACCTGCTTAGAGATGCTCTACATTTGGCAGACCCCTGTGAAAAATTAAAAAGAAACCTGCACACCTGTTATACACCTGCCCTTCCCAATGAATTGACCTTACTAGAGGAGACACGGTGTCTCTGCAGGAAAAAGGATAAATTTAATGGTAGCTCACAGCTCATAGTTTCCTTTGCAGGTCCTTTAAACCCCTGATAGAGACCTGGCAAAATTGACGTTGACCGAGTTGAAAGTTTTAAACACAAACACGACAGCATTCTCAATCAACATGGCTTGGATTACCCATTCATTTTGAATGTAGAAAAAAAAAATTCTGCTACAATATGACAGAAAAGTAGAAATATAAAGGTCAGTTTGTTTACACCACATAAAATCTGATGGAAGATCCAGTATCTTTCTTGATAAGGTACTTGAAAATCCAGTGTCTTTTTGGATGGTTAAGTACAAGAAATTATTTTTCACATACTAGTGCTTGATGCTGTTTTTCATAAACTTTAGGAAAAGTGAAATTTCCATCAGTTTTAGCACCAGAACTATCACGTCTCACAGTTTATGAGAAATATTCTTAAATCATTAGTGTCACCTACCAAAATCGCCATAACCAACAGAAGCGTCTCATTCCTATCAGAATTAGGTTTAGCTAGAAGAAGAATCATGATGGTCTCCATGCAAATCTCTTTCTATATGCAATAGTTGAAGTGTTCTTGCTTCTCACAAACTAAACAACTTTAATCCATTCGTTTAGCTGCTTCAAGAAGTCTCTTTAACCATCAATACTCTCCCAAGGAATTTTTGGAACAATTACAGTACCCTATTGTCAAGCCAAAAATTTAGGAATTTGTGAGCACAAAATCAAAACTTTCTCAAGGCTGCTCTTAATTAGATAAACTTGTGATTTGCTTTCCAATTACTTAGTTTCTGAATCCCAAGCTTATTTTTATACAGTAGAATAAGGTTCTTGCCTCAAAGTATCTTTTTATTTGCAGTAGCAACCCAATAGTGACAGAAAATGTATTAATGGTAATTATCTACCACTTCTATATTCCTACATTTCATTATTTTCCATGGCAATTAACAAATTATTACCTCCAAAAGACACTGTTCCTTTAGAATCTTTCTGAAGTTGCTGCCTTAGTTGCTGCTGCTGTTCATCCGTGGGCTGAATCCCAAGATAATTCAATGCCTGGAAGGAGAAAACTTATTTTGGAAAAAAAAAAAGGACTAGGGATAATGACTGCATCACCACGGGAGAGTAATTAAAGAGCTATACTTCAAAGAGCCTTTGTATTGTAGTACACTCTCACTGACAACACTTTTATTCCAGAGACACTCTGTGACTTTTCCTTTTAATTGAGACATGTTCAGATATTATTTAACCTTGAATACAGATGAGTGTAATAGGCAAAACCCTTTGTCCTTAATAACTGCCTTAAAAATCCTGAGGGATGTTCAGATTCCCAGAAGAGTTAATCAGCAATTAGGTTAACAAAAACAGTAATTTGCCCAATATATAGAATGAAATATTGGCCTGCAACCTGAAAGAACTATCCAAGTAGAAAATTTGGTGTATAATTTATACCTTAAAGTTTCTCAACCTAGAAATATGCTCCAGATGTTTTACATGCATCACGAAGGGGAAGAAAGGAAAACTAAAAAGATTATAAGTATTTACCCTCTCCAGCTTCTCTGCTTTGAGACGAATAGTAGAGTTCCTTTCTTGCAGCTCATAATCATCATTCTGGCTGGGGGCAATAACTAAGAAAAAAAAATTAAAATTAAATAATGATACAGTTGTAACTATTGCTTTGAAAAATTTGTTCTGAAGCTCTGTTCATCAAATGGATGCCAGCTAAATACCCACTTGCCACAAATAAATGTTAATATTTAGATTGACTTTTTTTTTAAAGGACATAATTGGAATAAACAAAAATTATGGGTATCAATCACAAACTATTTTTTCACATCAAAAAGTGGCAAGTAGCAAATTAGCAAAAAGAAACCAGGAATAACTTTGAGCGATTCATCAAGCATATGGCTTATACTTGTGGTATTTTCTCTTCTACACAGTTACTCTGGAAACAGAAGGGGAAACACACTGGTGAATTCTGAGAAAGACCTTCAAGACACACCCTCAGCATAATCAACAGTTCCCAAAGGCATACCTAGTGATCTAGAAAACACTGTGGAAAGAGAGGGAATGATCTGTTGCCAACCAAGGGCTGTGTGGAGGTAGCTTAGACTGAATTCCAGCAGGCTCCTCAGTATTTTTTCCTGGGAGGAACTCTTTTCCAAGAACTACCATCCATTAAGCCATCATCCATCACCCCCTCCCCTCCAGTCCTTACAGTCAGAAATACAAGTTTGCATAATTTCAGTTAGTTGCATTAATAACTTATGGTGCATCTATTTTCTTTCCAACGTACACAAATGATGAAGCTAAGGAAAGGAAAAGAAGCTAGCAGTACTAAGCAGTCCATATGTAAGATTTCAGGGCAATTGGTTTTTTTTTTTCTGGTGCGCATGCTTAGTTTTAGTGGAACTCGAGAAATGCAGTCACAGCTTTGTCATGTTTCAGACACACCTGTGGATACAACACAAGAAGCAGCAACCTTTGGAAGCCTTTGATCACAGACAGTACGCAAAAGGAGCAGTTAACTATCAATTTCTTTGGATTTTAGATGTATGTAAATAGAACAACTTCATTGACTTGTTTTTCGCAGAAGAAAATGGAATACTTGTTTGTGTTCATTATTTATAAATATAATTTACATCTTAATTCATTGTTTCATTAATGGACTAGAGAGGTACTGAAACCAAAACCAGCATTTGAAAACTAAAGATCTTGCAGTTTGAGATTCTCTCTAAAGGAACAGAAGGAATCGCATAGAATTCTTTTTTTTTTTTTAGTTTCACAGCATATCTGTTTCCCAGCTCAAAGTAATTTACATTCTCTTTATATGCCAAAAGCATAAACCAAAACATCTTGAAAACCTCTGACACTAACACCTCTCACATGCTATATTAAATTCTGAAGACAGCGGGCTAGAACCTCAGCTGAATTGGCACACTTCCTTTCAACTCAGAATGAAAAAGCCTAGTGTATGAGTTTGTGCAAGAATTTCTCAAAATTATGCTGATTTTTCTTACAGCACTAAAAAAAAAAATAATCTAAGAGCTACTTTAATTTTTCAAGGTTATCTTTGAAAGGCTGTCCTTGAAAAAGGGCAGCATGAGAGAAGTGGCAGCTTTGACTAAGGATGTGCTATTAAATAAGACTAAAATGAAAAATGACAAGGAACAGTACAAACTGGAGCTGCAAGTATTTCTGTTTTCCACTCTACTAGCTACGTTATTCAGATATGTTAAGCAACTGTGGCCTTCTTGGAATGAAGCTCCTGTGTATTGCATTATATTAACCAAGAGTCTTATATTCTGAATATATTCAAAAATAGCCTTTTGTCTTGTTCCTCTGATTTAGTCGTGGTGGTCATTAAACTCCAGGTGTATTCAATACTACAACCTTTCCAGTTTCAAAAGTTCACGTCCGGTCGGCTCACCCTTCAAGGAAGGAAGCCAACCGGTCAGATTTGCAATATGGAGACTGTTTCATTTAAAATTAGGATATCTAATATGGGCCATAATAAATGCAGGTACAATTTAAATAACATCAGTGGAGCGACATCTAGAATGAATCAGATCCTGTATGTTTGTCCTTCCTCTCTCAGTATATTAGACGTCAAGTTGAGAAGCACAGGTCATGCTTACTTAACTACCGCCTGAAGAAAAAGAATATAGTTCAGGTCTTCGTATAGAAATACAGAACAGAATCAGTTATATTGCTGTGTCAATTGAGACTCTCATGATTATGTCAGACTACTGCATTTTCACTGTTTGTAAATACAACGCAGATTTGTTTCCCAAAGGAATTACAATTGTTCAGTTCAGATTTGGTTCTGACCAAATTCTACCACCTCTATTTTTCCTTAGTGTTGTTTTCAAAATATGTATTTAGAGAGATGATCAAAGTGACTATTGTCTTTGTTTCAATGTCATGACTCTCAAATATAAATATACAGATACATATTCTAGTTGTTATTAATTGAAAATTGAAAGGGGCCTGCACGTTGTTTCTATCCTTCCAATATGCTGCCCTGATTTAAAACAAAAAAAAAAGTGCAAGCAGTATACATCCACAGAATTCCATCAAATCAAGAAAGCACCCTAATCTTGATCTATATGCGAGTGTTCATTATCTGGTTTCTACTGAGTCTACTATCATTACTGCTGTATAGCAAATGTTGTGATCACTCATTTTTGTTTGGTTTCAGCTGTTTGTTGAAGACAACGTAAGTTACATTTGACAGAAGCTACTAGACAATCCATTGAACTCAGTCCTTTATTTAGTACTACAAAACCAGTGCAATATTCCTTTTTTTAAACACTATCGAGTCTCACTATGTACTACTTTCTGTATGACAGTTATTGCAGAAAAAAAGGGTGGCAGGGAATTAAATCAGCATTTACCAGTGGCAGACACATCAGTAGGACTGCTGTCTAGAGAAGTAACTGGAGATTGCTCTTCCATCTTGACTCCAGTTTCCATCTATGAAAGAAAATCAAAAGTCGTGAAATACCATTTCTAAAGCAGATCACAAGCCAAACTAGAAATACACATTAATGTAGAAGAGAGGGAGAGGAAGGAAGACCAGGGGGAGAAATAGTGCTGGATAGATCAAAACAACCCTAGGAGAAAATGGAAGGCATGGGTGGTGGTGGTGGTGAGAAGGGAATGCCATTCAAAAAGCTTAGATCAGGGCCTTATCAAAACCTTAGTTAGGTTTTGAGCATCTTCACAGATTAAGATAGCACAGCCCCTCTAGGCAACCTGTTTCAATGTTTGTCTCTCTAATAGGAAAGAAAAATGGACAAGAATTTTAAGTACAAACGTAAGAACAACTGAGAATCACCTGGTTTGACTTTGTGTTTGACATGGAACATTTTATTCTTCCTTGTTCAAAGATAATTATTTACTTTTAAAAATGCCATAAATTGAAAATGGTTTTTGAAAAACTGAAATAACAGAGTAGTTTTAAAATCTTCTTTCTTATGGTCAACATTACTTCTTTACACTAGTGGTGAGCTGTATGAATTAAAACAACAATTGTTGCTTAGCTGAAAGAAAGGGGGAAAAACCCACATTCTTCTAGGACTGATTTTTAAGTGAAAATCTCGTATCATGGAGGAAGTGTAACTTGTGAGATGGTACTGTACTCACACGTATGTGGTAATCAGAGTACTTTATCTCTGAAATATATAACTATATATATCTGATTCTGAAACTTTACTCCCTAGAGAAACAGTAAGAAGAACTTTGTATCTAAGAACACAGTTAATGCTTATCTTATTTGATTTGTTTTCTTACCACAAGTCAACTAATACTCTTGTTCCTCTCATCAGTGTGGTTTACTCTACTGTTACACGTCTTCTGGAAAAGTCTTGATATTCCAAAGAATTAATATTGTGCAGGAAAAAGAGCCAGTCATTTTCTTACTAGAATGGAAACTGAATTGAAATAACCCTACACTGAAATTCCAATAAAATTAGGAAAACCAACCATTTGCTCACTTTATACGAAGAGGAGTAATAAGTATACTCACAGCATTTGGAGTGAACATTGAAACAAACTTCCCATTAGGAGTTGCAAGAGGACTAAGTCCTGCAGCCTGTTGCTCTCCACATGCTACAGAAGGCGTTAAGAGACTGAAAGGACGTTGCAGATTCTCTGAATAACCGGGAATATTTTTTTGTCTAATAAAAGCTATCTCCCAAAAACTTTCAAACCTAAAATTAAAATTAAAAAAGTTTCAACATATTGTATACTATACTGTTTGTAAGGTTATACGCTACTCTTGCAAAAATTACATTTTCCCCACACACTGTGTGCGATTTGGTTTGTTTATTTTTCTAAAAGGATGTTCTATTCCCCACCATTAAAAAAGGCAAATAGTGTGGGTTTGGGTTTTTTTTTTTTTCCTTTTGAAAGGAATGAAAGTATCATAATTTTACAGGTCTAAAAGGTTCATTTGAGTCTTTTTCTACGAAATAATATTGCAATTGAAGATTTAAAAAAAAATAATATCCCTTGCATTTCCTCTCAGTACACGACATTTCACAATCTGATCATAAATACTGCAAAATAAACCATTTTGGAGGGTTAGCTGTTTGACAGTAACAGATACCTCATCTTTGTTCTGTTGATTATACTTTTTGCCTCTTCATAGGAGACACCAATCATTGACTCTTTGTTTATGGATACAAGCTGATCTCCAGGCTTCAATCGTCCATCCTAACATAACAAATAAAAAACCAAACCCACAAATTTTATATTAATTGCTAACACTACAGAAAGCACGGTACAATCACAGCACTTTAACATAGTCCTCTGGATCTGTTAAGACAAGAAATATCAAGAATGGCTATACATTTTGCCTGACAATCTTCCAGAAATAAACAGCAGATCAAATGATCATTTAATCACCGTAACAGCAGTCATTATAAAAGCTTCATGAGACAGAACGGATCTCAGATATCGTGTAAAGAAGAAATTTGGACCCAGATGCGTATTTCTGTTAAAACCAACCAACCAACCAACCACAGAAAGTAAAATTTCCAGCAAGGAGTACCAACCCATCTGGCTACAGGAAGCTTCTTTACTAATTAATTCAGCTGTGAGCTGGATTAATTTGTATTTCAAACCCAAATGTTCTTGGCTATACATGGGACAGTTCAGGCACTTACTCGCCACATTAATCTTAATGAGAAAAGCAGATTAGCCGATTAGGAATTCACCAGTCAAAACCACGACAGAAATAACATTGCCAACTTTGTGCTTCTGTTGAATTCATTGCAAACTTTCTACCAGCACAGGATCATATCACATTTCTGTCTCAGGGACTGTAAGACAAGACTTTAAACACGCTAGGCTAGGTTTCTCACTAAGATAAAGGTTTCTTTACTCACAGTTTAAAAGAGGCCTCAACAATTTAGCTGAAAATTCATGTAATTCACCTATGGTTACAGAGTTAGTCTAATGTAATACACATTAAATTACACATCACGTGTGTGTTCTTCAGCTCTTAAGAAATTAATCAATCTGACCACGTCAAACAAACTGTGTACAGAAGAAGATACATAGGAAAGAAGTAAAATACCTTTTCAAGACCAGTATAATTTTACATATTTAAAACCCACATACCATAATTTTAGCTGTGTTATTTCAAACCTATGATAGCACTTTACTACATTTTTTTGTCACTTAGTGTTTTAGTTTTGATTAAAGAAAATAGTTGTAGAGCTTTTATTTCGCTTGCATCCTGCCTATTAAAAGATATCAATTTCAATGCTGCCCTCACGTGGCAGAGATTTAAAATATGCTTGCTATGTAGGTTTCTCAAACAGGACAACCAAGATTGGGTAATTGCCTCTAATATTGCTACTATTAGAACCTACCGCAAATTAATGTCTCAGCCTTAGTCTATCGATTATGCATGACAGGCTTTAAATTATATGTTCACAATGAGAAAAATGTTTTAGAAGCCACAACAAAATAGGAGAAAACAAAAGAAGAATGATTACCATTTATCTACTAAAAAAAGTCCTGGAGAAATATTGCATTTTTTCCTTCCTTCTTGGCCTTTTGGGATTAACCTTAATCTACAAAAATTCAGTCACAAATAGTTATAGACTGTTTTGGGGCAAAACTCATTGCTCGTGAAATTAACTCGTACCCTCTTGCTTGGCGAGAGGCAAAACCTGGTTATCTACACATCAAAATAACCATAATAACTCAGGATACAAAAGGATACACTTGGATAAACAGTCTTGTGTACTTGAACCAGACAGTTCTGTTATTTATTTGGTTTTTTAAAGCTGACAAACCCTCCTGATTTACATATTGCATTTGTCATAAATGAAAACAGTAATCAGTACTGATTCATACATTTTATTAGTCTGCACAATCAGAATATTTTTTATTCTAATTTGCCTATACATTGCTTTCCAACTGCAAGGATGCATCTAAATTAAGTCCAAGGGAAAAGTGATTTTTGAATGTCCAAGAAAAAAAAAGAGATGCAATCTGGAGCTCTGTCCCACCCGTGCTGATTTACCTTGCATCATGTAACCTCTTAAAGAAGTTGATTTCTTACTTTCTCATACATAAATTGGGGAATAAGATCCTTATTTACCTCAAATGAACTCATGAATAATTTTCATTACCATGTAACCATGCTATGGTGCAATGAGATAATTCTGTTGAAAGAGAAAGCAAGGAGAAACAAACAAATTTTGCATTTAAAATATAACTGTATATATAAAATACTGACATAGGTACTTAATGAAGGCAAAAATACAGGTGACTGAAGGGGGAGAGAGGGGAAAAAAGGTCTTTACCTTATGACAATCACCACCGGGGATGATTTCTTGAATGTATACCAAAGGCCCTTCATTTCTGTTAATCCCTCCTACAATATTCAAACCTAGGCTTGTTCCTTTGCAAACAGAGATAATCTGAAATGCACTATCCCTACGAAGAGAAAGAAAAGAAAAATAGAATTACTTCACAGAACTAGATACTCAATAAAGACTCAGGTGATATACTATCTTTATCTTACGGCTTTTACAAATACGTATTACAGCAACAGAAACAGCAGACATTTAATCTCAATGTTCAAACATTACACTGCCTACTATGAAATCAGCAGCTTGAGCTGTTACTTCTGGCAATTACAAAAAGAGTTGATATATTACTTTACAAGGCTAAAAGCTCCCCTCTACTATTTATATCCAAGGCTTATGGGAGTACCTAGGTATACATAAACCAGAAGCATTAATTCATTAGGAGTCACTGAGATCAAAAGTCAACCTGATTAATCTACTTCTACCATGTAAACACTAAATAAATGAGAAAAATAACTTATTAAAACTGAAAGTTTGCAATATCAATGCTATTATAAGGTACAGGATTTAAAAAAAAAAAAAAGTTGAACACTTAGTGATCAACCCAAAATTTTCCTGACCAGCCAAATACAGCATTTTCTACAGCTCACACAAGAGAGTTACAGTTGGTTTTGGAAATTACTTTGCAAGCTTTGGGGATGGTGCTGGGACAGAATTATCTCTACTGATGGTGGTGATATTATCCTTCAGATGCAACTGAGGACTCTGTGACCTCGAGGATGATCCAGAAGGGCTGTCTATAGATTTTGCTTGAAGAAAAGAAATCATGAAAAAAAGAAATAAAACACACATTTGGGAAAAAGCACAAAATTTTAACTCATGAAAGTAAGTTCAATAGGACTACTGTCATGTTAGAAAACAGACAAACTACAAGCAATCAGGCAACCAAAAGAAAGCTTAAGTCTACACAGCTAAGAGTTGCAAGCCACCCAGGGTTCCTGGAATAATTCTTTAAAACATAGTAAGTGATGATTTTTTTCAAACTGGGTGCAAAAAAAAAAATCTCAACTGACTTTCCTAAAGAGTAATCACTCATGCTATATAAAGGCATCCTAATTAGGCAACAATTCCACGAGGATTATAATTTATGGTATTCTAGCTCAAATTTTTCTTAGTACTTCAGAATTTTACGGGACATTTCATCTACAAATACCAAATACGTTTCACATTATTCATTATTTAAAATTGCTGAAAGTAGGTGGCAGTATATTTAAGAGTTGGGGAAACTGACACACAAACCCCTCAAGTTACACGTTTAGACTACAAACTAAATGTTAAAGTCTAAGTAAATGTGTGTTTTGCCTGACTTTCAGTCACTTCCTCCAATATACCCTCCCCCCAAATGAAGAGAGTTTTAAGCGCAAGCTTCTACTCCACTGAAGTACGACTACTGTCCTACAGGATTGTGTCAGGCTAGGAAGCAATCTCTCACCAGCTAATAGTTGTGTTGGAGAACTTCCTGCAGAGTTGGTGTCACTGTGAGAGCCGTACTTATCCATCAGGTCAAGGAATTCTTTCCTGTGGGAAGAAAAGATCCCCTTCGTCAGCATTTGGCATTAGTTTAAATACACCCTTTGAAACCTGCTACTGTTTCTACTGAACAGTTACCCTTCCTCAGAGAAGGAAGCTCAACCTCAACTGGAAGAGGAAAGCCCTGTCAAACATTCGGAAGAGGCAAGAAAAAGATAATGCAATGCAGAAGGATAAGGATGGAATAGCAATAGACTATGAATGAAATGGTCTATTGCTAGAAAAGCTGAATTATTACCTCTCTTTATCCTCGATTTCAAAACTTTAAAAACTTGTAATTCAAGTCAACTACAGATAATAAGACAGCGGTATTACTTAGGTCCAGAACAAGTTATTTATATTAGAAGGAATCCAATAATATACCTATAGCATACTCATATTTTTAAGGAACACTTTTAGTTCAACTATACTGAACAAGAACCCAGAAGAGACTGGCAAACAAAGCTGTGGCACCTCAAAAAAGAGGACAGAAGAAATATTTATTAATTATTCAAGAATGAGTAAAAACAGATGCAAACTCTTAATTTCTATTTAGCTCTCAGGAATTTGCAGTCTTATTTCATCTGAGGTATATATCATTACATATTAAATATTGTATGTGCTTGGGCTTTGCTTATCTTTTTCATTGTGAAATCTTTTTTAAAAAGCCACAGAAGATGAAATAAAGGGCAATTCTTGGTCAGGTGCACTGTTGGGGAAAAAAAGCAGACTTCTTTGCAGAAACCAATCATATTGTAACAAACTGGCAAAAAAGCAGCAAAGATGTACATCCTGTATTACATGCATTAGAGAGAGAACAAAAAATCTTGATTAATCTAATACTGCTTGCAGCCTAATTTTAAAAAAAGTTCATAATCTGAGCTATGATTACCTCAGTGATAACAGATTTAAAAAAATATAAATAATCTAGAATGATGTAAGCCAGAAACATCACCAAATCAATATTATAGAATTAGAGAGAGAGAACATAAATTAACGGATTGCAGGGAACATAATTCCCAAGTAATTCCAGTGACTGCAGAGGGTTGTTGAAATCTGCTGGATGCATTATTTTTTAAAAAATGACAAAATTTATTGAACTAATGCCAGACCCAGGAACACACACAAACGCAGTCGAGTGTGAATCAAATAATCTTTTAGCACAGGAACGTACAGTCACAAGAAATCAATTCACAGGTGTCTGAGTGAGGGACTGTATGTAGCGGCAAATTCTGCACAGGCCATTGGGCATACCACCAGACTGGTAAAAGGACTGATGGATTTTAATTATTCAAGGCGTTTAGAGGAACTAGGTCAGTATGCTTTAGATAAAAGCAGATTAAGAGCGGACCTCTCACATATCTAGGCAGTCTGAAAAAAGGAGAGATCAGAGGCTACAGGGCGATTTAAATGTCTGTCAAATACAAAAAATAAAGGAGCAGAAAAAGGAAGCTTAAATCGGACAAAAGGCTAAAGGAATTTAGAGAAGATTCCTTTATGGAGAGATTACTCTGTAAGTGGAACATCCCAAGAAAGGCAAATAACAGCAGATACTCTTGCAATGATTATCAAATACAGTTACATAACAGCCATTTCCTCCGGAGATTTAAGTCAAAAGCGGATACAGACCTGGATCATAGCATTCCCGATGACTCTCTGCCAATATTGGTTTATAAGCTTAACTTTAGACAGCAAGGTTAAAGTAATGTTTAACATAAATGTCCTTATAACGGACGTATCTTGGAGTACCTGCTGCAGTGAACAGTTTAACCTACTTATCCAAACTAATTCAAAGCTCATTAAAGATTGAAAAGCAAACTTCTGAGAGGAAACAATAACTAAATCTGCCTTTTTTCAGAAGGCAAGACCAGCTTAAATCATTCAGTTCTGTGGTACTGTTGATCTAACATAATCCTCATTTTTTATTATTTTAAAACGCGGGAAGTATTAAAAAAATTATCACAGCAAATAGTTTTTAATGGTATTAGCTGGTAACACAACATTTCAATCCTCTTCATTAAACTGAAATTGGCCTGAGCTTGCTACTTTAATTGATGCAAATAGTCTCAGAATGAATTGGTATCAAATACTACACAGAAAAATGTGACATGTGGTGCAATTTTGTGATTAAAACTAATCTGAAAGAAAAATACACGCAAGCCTGCCCACCCAACCTTAGATATAGTGTTGGCTTTTTATTAGTTTTGAGGTTAAAACAATGTTTTATTTTTCTCTTACTTTGCTTCTTCATCTCTGGCAACTAGTAGAGACATGTGATTAGACGCTGATGCTGTTCGCAAGATGTCAACAGCCCTAGAAGGGGGGAAAAACAGCCAAATAAATATATCAGGGTGCTGTCAAGAAGTACACAGTGAGTATTGCTAAAAGAGCAGGAAAATGAACAAAGTCTTAACGTAGTTAATCATTTTGACTGCCAGATACAGAGAAAAAAGCCTGCCAGCAGCACAACCCAAATTAAGCACTGGAGAACTGAGCGAAAGACAGACTGTGGTGAGCCTGCGCCTGGTGACAGGAATAAACTGGGATTG